>NW_022630641.1:0-366879 GCF_010909765.2 Amblyraja radiata | reverse complement strand
GGCAAGAAGACACTAATTGATGTTATCTACAGACCCCCAAATAGTAGCCCATATGTAGGGTGTAAGTTGCAGCAGGAGTTAAAACAGGTATGTAACAAAGGTAATGCCACTATGGTGATGGGGGATTTCAATATGCAGGTAGACTGGGAAAATCAGGTCGGTTCAGGGCCCCAAGAAAGAGAGTTTGTAGAATGCCTCCGAGATGGATTCTGAGAGCAGCTTGTAATGGAGCCGACCAGAGAAAAGGCAATTCAGGATTTAGTGTTGTCCAATGAACCAGATATGATAAGAGAACTCGAGGTAAAGGAACCACTTGGAGGTAGTGATCATAATATGATTAGTTTTAATCTGCAATTTGAGAAGGAGAAGGTTAAATCGGAAGTGGCAGTGATGCAGTTGAACAAAGGGGATTATGAAGGCATGAGAGGGGAGCTGGCCAATGTAGAGTGGAAAGGGATAGTAGCAGGAATGATGGTGGAACAGCAATGGCAGGAATTTCTGGGCATAATACGGAAGACGCAGGATCATTTCATTCCAAAAAGGAAGAAAGATTCTAAGGGAAGTAGGAGGCAACTGTGGCTGACAAGAGAAGTTAGGGATAGCATAAAACAAAAATAAAAGATGTATAACACAGCAAAGAGTAGCCGGAAGCCAGAGGATTGGGAAACTTTCATAGGACAACAGAAGGAAACAAAACGGGCAATACGGGCTGAAAAGATGAAGTATGAAGGGAAGCTGGCCAGGAATATAAAGAAGGACAGTAAAAGCTTCTTTAGATATGTTAAGGGAAAAAGAGTAGCAAAGTCAAATGTGGGTCCCTTGAAGGCAGACACAGGTGAAATTATTATGGACAACAAGGAAATGGCAGAAGAGTTGAACAGGTACTTCGGATCTGTCTTCACTAAGGAAGACACAAACAATCTCCCAGATGTACTGGAGGACAGAGGATCTAAGGGGGTAGAGGAACTGAAAGGAAATTTCATTCGGCGAGAAATAGTATTGGGTAGGCTAATGGGACTGAAGGATGATAAATCCCCTGGGCCTGATGATCTGCATCCCAGGGTCCCCAGGGAGGTGGCTCTAGAAATAGTGGACACATTGGTGATCATTTTCCAATGTTCAATTGATTCAGGATCAGTTCCTGTGGATTGGAGGATAGCTAATGTTATCCCACTTTTCAAGAAACGAGCGAGAGAGAAAACGGGGAATTAAAGACCAGTTAGCCTGACTTCGGTGGAGGGAAAAATGCTGGAGTCAATTATTTAAGAGGTAATAATGGGGCATTTGGATAGCAGTAAAATAATTAGTCCAAGTCAATATGGATTTATGAAAGGGAAATCATGCTTGACTAATCTTCTGGAATTTTTTGAGGATGTGACAAGGTAAAATGGATGAAGGGGAGCCAGTAGATGTAGTGTATCTAGACTTTCAGAAAACCTTTGATAAGGTCCCGCATGGGAGACTGGTGACTAAAATTAGGGCACATGGTATTGGGGGTAGGGTGTTGACATGGATAGAAAATTGGTTGTAGACCCGCAAATAGTGAACGGGTCCTTTTCAGAATGGCAGGCAGTGGCGAGTGGAGTGCCGCAAGGCTTAGTGTTGGGGCCGCAACTGTTTACCATATATATATTAATGATTTGGAAGAGGGAATTAGGAGCAACACTAGCAAGTTTGCAGATGACACAAAGCTGGGTGGCAGTGTGAACTGTGAAGAGGATGTTAGGAGGTTGCAGGGTGACCTGGACAGGTTGAGTGAGTGGGCAGATGCGTGGCAGATGCAGTATAATATAGATAAATGTGAGGTTATCCCCTTTGGTGGCAAAAACAAGGGGGCAGATTATTATCTCAATGGGGTTAGGTTAGGTAAGGGGGAGGTACAGCGAGACCTGGGTGTCCTTGTACACCGGTCACTGAAAGTTGGCGTGCAGGTACAGCAGGCAGTGAAGAAAGCTAATGGAATGTTGGCCTTCATAACAAGAGGGTTTCAGTATAGGAGTAAAGAGGTTCTTCTGCAGTTGTATAGGGCTCTGGTGAGACCATGTCTGGAGTATTGTGTACAGTTTTTGTCTCCTAATTTGAGGAAAGACATCCTTGTTCACGAGATTGATCCTTGGGATGGCGGCCATGTCATATGAGTAAAGATTGAAAAGACTAGGCTTGTATTCACTGGGGTTTAGATAGATGAGGGGGAACTGATAGAAACATATAAAATTATAAAAGGACTGAACAAGCTAGATGCAGGGAAAATGTTCCCAATGTTGGGCGAGACCAGAACCAGGGTCCACAGTCTTAGAATAAAGGGGAGGTCATTTAAGACTGAGGTGAGAATAAACGTTTTCACACAGAGAGTTGTGAATTTATGGAATTCCCTGCCACAGAGGGCAGTGGAGGCCAAATTACTGGATGGATTTAAGAGAGAGTTAGACAGAGCTCTAGGGGCTAGTGGAGTCAAGGATATGGGGAGAAGGCAGGCACGGGTTATTGATTGGGGACGATCAGCCATGATCACAATGAATGGTGGTGCTGGCTCGAAGGTGCCGAACGGCCTCCGCCTGCACCTATTTTCTATGTTTCTATGCTTCTAAAACCCTCCTGATGGGGGATGGAGGTGTAGAGTGACTGGATATCCATGGTGAAGATGAGGGAGTGGGGCCTGGGAAACGCAAGTCATGGAGGTGTGAGGTGGATATTTTTAATGCAAAGTTTGACAGATTCTTGAGTAGTAGGTGTGTCAGGGGTTATGGGAAGACAGCAGGAGAACGGGGATGAGAAGGAATAACAGATCCCATGATTGAATGGCGGAGTAGACTTGATGGGCCGAATGGCCTAATTCTGCTCCTGGCACCAACAAACTGATAAGAAACTCAATGGGTCAGGCAGCATCTCTGGAGAAAAGGGATGGGTAACGTTTTGGGTTGGAACCCTTCAGACTGCATTTACAGTTACTTTCTACACATCCGTATTATAGAGTCAGGTAACTACCAAGAGGATATTTTTTTCAGTTCAGATCGCTGCAATGTTTGGTTGCTAAAGACATGACCATGGAAACTTGCAGAATCAGCTCCACAGTCTAGCTGTAAAATTGTCTACATTTCCATCATTGCCAGATATGTGCAAACTGATACCGAATTCATCAAGTTACAGAAGCTATCATTTTAGAAAGGAACTGATTCATTTGGCAATGATTCTGAGAGGAAAATGTCTTCAATAATGTCAATGGTTGCAAAGTGGTGCAAACTTCCACTTCTATCACTCTCACTTTATGGATGACAAATTGAAATTGATTGCAAAATGTTATTTAATTTTTATTAAAGTTTCTATTTCCCTCAGTGGCGGATGGAGAAACTCTCTGATTCATGTAGAAAAAGCTATACTTTAACAGAAAAATCTTTACCCATCAACTGTGAATTGATATGAATTCAGTTCTATCTCTGCCAGAAGCAGGGAAGGAAAAGAATCAAAGGAAATGAAATAAAGAATCAAAGTGAAAGAAAAGTCAAAATAAGAACATGAGGCAAGGGAGGGAAGGAAGGGAGGGAGGGAAGGAAGGGAGGGAGGAAAGAAGGGTGGGATGAAGGGATGGTTAGATTAGATTAGATTAGATTAGATTAGATTCCTTTATTTGTCATTCAGACTGAAAGGTCTGAATGAAATTTCGTTGCCTGCAGTCATACATATAATAATAAATACCAAAACACACAATAAACACAAATTAACATCCACCACAGTGAGTTCACCAGGCACCTCCTCATTGTGATGGAGGCAAAAGTCTTAGTCACTGTCTCTTCCCTCCTTATTCTCCCTCTGCGCTGAGGCAATCCAGGCCTCCGATGTTGTTACCCCACCGGGCGATGGTAATTCAGTCCCGCGGCTCAACTGAGCTCCGCGAATGGGCCGGTTCAAGCTCCGCGGCCAGGGGTGGTCGAAGCTGCCGAAGATGCCGCCCTCCAGTCCAGCGGACGCAGCTGTTGCCGCGGGAGCTCCGTAAAAACAGGTCACCAACCTGTGACCTGCGAGCTCCGGACGATGTCGTCCACTAGCCCACGGCCGAGCCCCGGATTCAGGTCGCCGCTGCCGGAACGCCGCCTCAGCCTCCGGAACGCCACCTCAGCCCCGAGTCGTGCCGCCGCCACCGGAGCCACGCCCCAGCCCTTAGTCAGGTCACTGCCACCGGAGCCACGCCCCAGCCCTTAGTCAGGTCACTGCCACCGGAGCACCGCCTCAGTCCCGAGTCGTGCCGCCGCCACCGGAGCACCTCCTCAGCCCCGAGTCGTGCTGCTGCATTGGTAAGTCCTGGCTGGCTCTGCTTCTGGAGCCTCGAGGTCGGTCGCAGTTGGAGGCCGCCAGCTCCGCCATTAGTCCTCAGCGCAGACGGAGGCAGAGAAGGGGGGATACGACAGAAAGAGTCGCATTCCCCCCAAAGGAAGATACAGAAAAGCATGTTTCACCCCCCCCCCCCCCCACACATAACACAACCTAATAAACTAAAATTTAACTAAAACAAGACAAATAAAACAACAAAAAAGTAAAAACAGATGGACTGCAGGCGAGCCGCAGTTGTTCAACAGCCCTGCCACTTCCGGAAGGAGGGGGAGAAAAGAGGAAGGAGGGAAGGATAGAGGGAGGTTGGGAGAGACGGAGGGAGGGAGGGAGGGAGGGAGGGAGGGAGGGAGGGAGGGAGGGAGGGAGGGAGGGATTGAGAGAGGGAGAGAGTGAGGGAGGGAGGTGAGAGGGCAGGAGAGATGGAGGGAGGGAGGGTTGAAGGAGGAAGGGAAGGAGGGAGATAGGAAAAGAAAGGGAAAGAGGGAGGAAAGGGAGGGAAAGAGGGAGGGAGAGAGGGTGCAGGGGATGGAGGGATGGAGGGAGGGAAGGAGGGAGGGAGGGAGGGAGGGAGGGAGGGAGGGAGGGAGGGAGGGAGGGAGGGAGGGAGGGAGGGAGGGAGGGAGGAGGGAGGGAGGGAGGGAGGGAGGGATTGAGAGAGGGAGAGAGTGAGGGAGGGAGGTTGAGAGGGCAGGAGAGATGGAGGGAGGGAGGGTTGAAGGAGGAAGGGAAGGAGGGAGAGAGGAAAAAGAAAGGGAAAGAGGGAGGAAAGGGAGGGAAAGAGGGAGGGAGAGAGGGTGCAGGGGATGGAGGGATGGAGGGAGGGAAGGAGGGAGGGAGGGAGGGAGGGAGGGAGGGAGGGAGGGAGGGAGGGAGGATGGGAGGGAGGGAGGGAGGGAGGGAGGGAGGGAGGGAGGGAGGGAGGGAGGGAGGGAGGGAGGGAGGGAGGGAGGAGAGAAGGAATGTGAGGGAGGGAGGAGGTAGTGGGGGGAGGGAGGGCAGAAGGGAGGGTGGGAGACAGGGTAAGAGGGAGACAGGGTAAGAGGGAGAGATGGAGTGAGGGAGAGAGGGAGGGAAGGAGGGAGAGCGGGAGGGAGGGAGGGTGGGAGGGAGGGAGGGAGGGAGGGAGGGAGGAGGTAGTGGGGGGGAAGGGAGGGGAGAAGGGAGGAGGAATTGCATTTCCATTTTTATATCACCTTTCTGATGAGGAACTTTTGAAGATGGTCATTGTTGCATTTAGTATAGTTTAGTCTAGTTTAGAAATACTGCATGGAGACAGGCCCTTCGGACCAGCGAGTCCACGCCGACCAGTGATCCCCGCACACTGACACTATCCTACACACACTGGGCACAATTTACAATATTACAAAGCCAATTAGCCGACAAACCTGTTGAGTTCCCGGAGAAAACCCACGCAGGTCATGGGGAGAACGTACAAAGTCTGTTCAGACAGCACCCGTAGTCAGGATCGAACCCGTGTCCCTGGTGCCGTAATGTAGCAACTCTACCACTACGCCAACATGCCGCCCTATTCGGGGAAATTGGGCAGTCAATTCGTATTCAGTAAACACTCTCACACAACACAGGCAGGCAGAAATGTCTATTTTTCTCAGTCAAGGAATGCATCTTGGGCCAAGCACCTGGAAGAATTCCTTTCCCTTCGAAATAATATTGTAGCAAATTTTTCACCTGCCTGCAAGAGCAGGTACACTCTTGTTTTATAGTCTTATCTGCAAGACGGTGCCTCCAGCATTGCAATGTCCCCTTGCTCGTAATCACCCGAGAAGTTAACTTTCTCAGTACTACGGTGCTTCTGTCCAAGGTGCAGCAGTATTTTTAGTTTTTGTTTAGTTTAGAGATACAGCGTGGAAACTGGCCCTTCGGCCTACAGAGTCCGCGCCGACCAGCAATCCCCGCACATTAACACCATCCTACACACACTAGGGATAATTTTTACATTTACCAAGCCAATTAACCTACAAACCTGCACGTCTTTGGAGTGCGGGAGGAAACCGAAGATCTCGGAGAAAACCCACGCAGGTCACGGGGAGAACGTAAAACTCCGTATGGACAGCACCTGTAGTCGGGATCGAACCCGGGTCTCGGCGCTGCATTCGCCGTAAGGCAGCAACTCTACCGCTGCGCCACCATGACAATTTTGGTTCCAGCTACTGTTAGCTTGTCATTCTGCTTCATTCTGATATGCAACATTAATGCCAATAAAGTGTTGCCATTTATAACTTATCCAGGAACCTGCTTGTCAATTTCAGGTCATTGTCATTAATTCAGGAGCAAACAGTAGACAATCTCCTTTCTGTACTCACCAGGATTTACAAGGGAGAGCTTTGCAGTGAATGGACTGCTGCAATAAAAACTGTTAATCTCTCTTAAAGAGGGACTCTCATGTTGTCACATATTTCACTCTGGCAAGTGTAACACAATCCTGAATCACAATGCATGCTGGAAATGTGAAAAACGGATGAAGTCCTTGGACCTTGGCTCCCAAGAGGGACGCTCCAAACTACAACCACACTCTGAGTGGAAATATATCTGTTTATATCCCCTGTAAACCCTTTACTCCTTAAATTAAACCCATATCCTTGAGTTCGAGCTATAGGGAAAGGTTGAGCAGGCTGGGACTCTATTCCCTGGAGCGCAGGATAATGAGGGGTGATCTTATAGAGGTGTATTAAATCATCAGAGGAATAGACCTGGTAGACGCAGAGTGTCTCTTTCCCGGAGTAGGGGGATCGAGAACCAGAGGACATAGGTTTAAGGTGAAGGGGGAAAGATTTTATAGGAATCTGAAGGATAACTTTTTCACACAAATGGTGGTGGGCGTATGGAGCTGCTGGAGGAGGTAGTTGAGGGAGGGACTATCTTAACATTTAAGAAGCAATTAGACAGGTACTTGAAAAGGATAGGTTTCGAGGGATATGGGCCAAACGCAGACAATTTGGGCTAGTGTATATGGGACATATTAGTCGGTGTGGGCAAGTTGGGCCAATGGGCCTGTTTCCAAACTATATCACTCTATGACTCTATGACTCTATCTGGAGACATAGTACATAGAACATAGATCAATACAGCACAGGAACAAGCCCTTCAGCCCACAATGTCAATGCCCAGTTAAACCAATCTCCTCCACCCACACATCCAAATCCCTCCATTCCCTGCATATCCACTTGCCTATCTAAAACTTCTGAAATGCTACTATTGTATCTGATTCCATCACCACTCCATATCTTCTATGGCAGTGCGTTACAGCTATTCACCTCCCGCTGTGTAAAAAACTTGCCCCGCACATCTCCTTTAAACTTTCCCCCTCTCACCTTAAAGCGATGTTCCCTGGTTCTTGGCATCTTTACGCAGGGAAAAAGGTTCTGACTGTCTAAGGCTCTGAAGGTCTTAAGAAGCATCTCGACCCAAAGCGTCACCTATCCATGTTCTCCAGAGATGCTACCTGACCTGCTAAGTTACTCCAGCACTTTTTGTGTATTAACTGGCATCGGCAGTTCTTTGTTATTATGCCCTATACTTCTTTCATTTCACTGTTCTGATTTTGGTACAGATGACAATTAAACACACATGAAACTCTTGGGACATGGTCTTCCATAATTTGTTTTTTCACAATCAGGCGGCAACTAGAATCTTACCCTCACTCTCACCCTCCATTTTAAATGGTGCTTTCTCTGAGAATAAATTATCTTGGCATCATGTTCTGTACAGACACTGTGGGCTTAAGAGCCTGCTCCTGTATTGTAAGTTTCATAAGGAGCAGAATTAGACCATTTGGCCCATCAAATCTACTCAGCCATTCAAACATGGCTGATCTATCTTTCCCTCCAAACCCCATTCTCCTGCCTTCTTCCCATAATCCCTGTCACCCGTACTTATCAAGAATCTGTCAATCACTGCCTTCAAATTATCCATTGACTTGGCCTCCACAGCCATTTGTGGTGATGAATTCCACAAATTCAACGCCCTCTGACTAAAGAAATTCCTCCTCATCTCATTTCTAACGATACGTCCTTTTATTTGGAGGTTATGGCCTCTGGTCCTAGACCCTCCAACTAGTGGAAACATCCTCTCCACATTCACTCTATCCAGTCCTTTCATTATTCAGTAAGTTTCAATGAGAACCACCCTTATCTTTCTAAGCACTAACGCGTACACCGGAGGAGGCGCTGTCCTGAACGGCTGCCTGTCCTGCAGCTGTCCGTTTTTTCCCCTACTTTTTTATTATTTTTAGTTCGTTAAGTGTACAGTCAGGGGGTCTAAATCTTTTATGTGTGGGGGGTGGTGGGGGGGAAGGGGGAAACTGCTTTTCTAAGTCCCTACCTGGTCGGAGGGGTTGCCTTCCTCCGAGCAGCGTCTTCGACCTGTCCTTGCGGCCTACCAGCGGGTCCGGGAGCGACGTTTCCCTGAGGGGACCTGGCCAGAACATCGGCGTTGGCGGCGGCGGCGCAGAACATCGGCTTTGGCGGCAGTGCAGCGCTGGAGCGCTATTGCGGAGCGGGCGATGCCTTTCCTGGGTCGCCGCGCTGGGACTCCAGTATGCTTGGTACCGCCGAGGAAAACATCGTGGAGCCGCGGTTCTGCGGAGCGGCCAGCTGCGACGTTGAACTTACATCTCGCCGAGATCACCAGTGTGCGGAGCTCCGTCTGGCGTGGTCTGTTGGCTTGGAAGCCGCAGGCTCCGGTGGGAAGGCGGCCGTTCCTGGCACCCCAAGCCGCTGGGGGTTCTCCCGACGCCGGAGTACCATCACCCGGCGAGAACATCGGGCGACGTGGCGGCGACTGTGGAGGCCTCAATAGGCCCAACTATGGGTGGACAAGAGGATGGGGACTGGACTTTGTGCCTTCCCCCACAGTGGGAATCACTGTGGGGGGATGTTTTGGTGTTGAATTTCTTTATGAATACTGTGTTGTATTTTTATTAGTGTGCTGCATGGACATCAGAATTTCCCCTGAATAAGGGGATTAATAAAGTATTTATCTATCTATCTATCTATCTACAGGCCAAGTGCCTTCAAACTCCAGTCTTTTGTGACTATAATTCAGATGTTGGTTAATGGTAATAATTATCTTCTATCATCAGTCATTCAAAATCCCCGCACTTCATGCAATCTATTCCATTTTTGACACTTTGCTTTACTTTAGAGATACAGCGTGGAAACAGGCCCTCCAGCCCACCGCCTCCACGCTGACCAGCGATTCCCGTGCACTAACGCTAATGTCAAGTTCTATCTTCTAAGGTCAAAGATTTTGTTAGGTAGCATTTCCCTCTCGCAGTGGAATGACCTGCTGTCTACCAGACTACAAACAAATTGTGTAGGAAGGAACTACAGATGCTGGTTTACACCGAAGATAGACACAAAACGCTGGAGTAACTCAGCATCCCTGGAGGGAAGGAAAGGGGGGCGTTTCGAAGAAGGCTCTCGACCCGAAACGTCACCCATTCCTCCCATCTGGAGATGCCGCCTGTCCTGCTGAGTTACTCCAGCATTTTGTGTCCACAAAAGAATTATAGCTGATGCCTTGTTGTAGAAAGTGAGTGCAGATTTGGTGTGTAATTCGTGTAGTAAATAGCCCACTTATTTCTGCAACTGCTTGTGCAAGCCTCCCCAAATCTTTGATCTGCAGAGTTCTGTGGGGATCTGAAGCGCAATTTGCATTTTGATAAACATATAAAATGGGTAATTTTCTTGTCAATAATACAGCTGTCCCAATCTCCTCCTCAGCTGTCTCGTTTTTTTGGCAAGCCTATTTTCAATTAGTGCAAAGATTTATGACCCAGTATGTCTGTGTCAAATGATCTTGGAGTACAATTATAACCAAAGTGATGCAAAACAACTATTTATTACTGCCTTTCACAACTTCAGGACCACGGTAAACAACTCACAGCCAGCAAAGCGCTTTTGTAGTGCAGTTATTGTTGTAAAATAAACAAATGCAGCAATGCAGCAATACAAGGAGCAATGAGAAAGATGTTTGACTGTATGCATTAACAGTGCTTTCGCAGGAAGGATGTGGATAATTAAGTTTAAAAAAACCCTCTAAACCTACAAACAACAGAGATTGAATTCAATCACATAATTTATACATGACTATCTGAAAACGGACAATTCAGGGACAGTTTCTTCCCAGCTGTTATCAGTCAACTGAACCATTGTATTACCAACTAGAGAGCAGACCTGACCGACCTCATTGGAGATCTTCAGCCTATCTTTAATCGGACTTTATTGGGCTTTATCTTGCATTAAACTTGATAACCTTTACACAGTGGACGGCTTGATTTGAATCATGTATAGTATTTCTGCATTTCACTGTGCCTCAGTTACCACTGTGGTTTGTTGGTTAAATGGCTTCGGTAAAGATTGTAAATTGTCCCAAGTGTAAATTGTAAATTATCCCTTAGAAGATAGAACTAGACATTAGCGTTAGTGCACGGGGATCGCTGGTCAGCGTGGACTCGGTGGGCCGGAGGGCCTGTTTCCACGCTGTATCTCTAAAGTACAGTGTTAGTGTACGGGGGTCACTGGTCGACGCAGGCTTGGTGGGCCGACGGCTTGTTTCCATGCTGTATCCCTAAACTAAACCTAAAACTGAACTCTGATTTTAGCACTCAGAGAGCTTGCGGAGTCTGGCGTGGTCTGTTGGCTTGGAAGCCGCGGTCTCTGGTGGGAAGGCGGCCGTTCCTGGCACCCCAAGCCGCTGGGAGTTCTCCCGATGCCGGAGTACCATCACCCGGCGAGAACATCGGGCGCCGTGGCGGCGACTGTGGAGGCCTCAATAGGCCCGACTATGGGTGGACAAGAGGATGGGGACTGGACTTTGTGCCTTCCCCCACAGTGGGAATCACTGTGGGGGGATGTTTTGGTGTTGAATTTCTTTATGAATACTGTGTTGTATTTTTATTAGTGTGCTGCAAGGACATCAGAATTTCCCCTGAATAAGGGGATTAGTAAAGTATTTATCTATCTATCTTATCTTGTCCAATTCCACTTGCACGGGTAGTATTTAAATGTTATTTAAATTTGTAATTTCATATAATAAGTGATAATTTATAATAGAGTACCAAATGTGGAGTTTTTGGAAATTAATTGCATGCCGAACGTGTACCGAGGTTCAGTGAAAAGCTTTGTTCTGCATGCTATCCAAACAGGTCACATGGAAGGCTGGTGAATCTGTGGAATTCTTTGCCATGGAGTGCGAAGGCAGTGGAGGCCATCAATGGATATTTTAAAGGCTGAGAGATAGATTCTTGATTAGAACAGGGGTCACGGGTTATGGGGAGAAGGCAGGACAATGGGGTTATGAGGGAAAGATAGATCGGCCATGGTTGAATGGTGGAGTAGACTTGATGGGACAAATGGCCTAATTCTGCTATCAGTTAGATAGATCAGCAATGATTGAATGGCGGAGAAGACTCGATGGGCCGAATGGCCTAATTCTGCTCACTTAACCTATGCACTTTATGAACCTTATGATCAAGCACTGGAAAGTGGGACTAGTGTAGCTGGGACATTGTTGGCTGGTGTGAGCAAGTTGGGCCAAAGGGCCTGTTTCCATGCTGTATCACTCTATAACTCTATGACTCCGGCAGATAACACTATACATAAATACATAAATACATAAACAAGTCAAACAAGTACAATAGATAGAGCATAGTGGAAGATACAGAGAGCATAATATTGTTGTTACTTGAACACTAATAAAGACTAAAGGGCCTGTCCCACTTAGGCAATGTTTTAGGCGACTGCTAGCGACTATCATAAGCGTAGCAGCACGCTGAAAAACCAGCGACTGAACCCCCCCCTACGACAATATCTACGACAAGCTGCAACAATCTACCACCGAGTTGACATCAAGCTACGGAAAGCTATCAACAACATGCGACCCATTAGGACGTCCACCTACGACCACACCTACGACAACCTATGACTACACAGGCAACAACCTACAACAACCGAAGTCAACCTATGTCCACCCGCGACAAGCTACGACCCTGTCGGCGACAACTGAAGACTATTCAGTCGCCGGTACCTGTCACCAGTTTACGTAGGTTAACGTAGGTAGTCGCCAATGCAATTCACCAATATCAGCACCGGCGGCAACCTAAGTCAGCTGGCGACAACCTACGTCATCCTGCCAACAACCTACGACAGCACCTACATCAGGAGAAGTCAAGCTGTGCTCATTGGCGTCAAGCTCACTGTCGCTGACTAGCGTCAAAAATCTTTGAACATGTTGAAAATCCCGAGACGACCAGAAAGATGCTACGACTATTTGGGCGACTGAGGAGACTACTCATGACCATATAGGCAACACCCCGGCGACCATGTGGCGACAGCCTAGTCGCCTGTAGTCGCCTAAAAAATAGCCTAAGTGGGACAGGCCCTTAACTGGTGCTAACACTAAGTTTGAGAGTACGTTTGCTCGCATGTCAGGCAACGGAGGTAACAGGGTTAACAACATTCTGTTTCTTTTATGAATTGATGCATTGTAAAGGACCAGATCATTTTGTTCAGTGGGGATGAAGGAGAAATACTATTCAAGTAAACGTCCTTGCACTTTCAATAGCTGTTCGGAACATTTTGTGCCCATCTAGATGTCCCATGGTTAAATGTCTCACCAACAATGTAGCTTTGTCTGTGCTGGAGCTTTCCCTTTATTGCACTCTGTGAACTCCTGACAGGAAACCTGGCTAAACACTGAGAGCCAGCCAGCACATGCTGTTGACACAGATGGGAACCAATATGCAATGGACAACCAGCCTTGCAATTATAGTGAAGATAGACACAAAAAACTGGAGTAACTCAGCGGGTCAGACAGCATCTCTGGAGAAAAGGAATAACTGATGTTTCGGGATAGTTCAGTTGAGTTTGGAGATACAGCGTGGAAACAGGCCCTTCGGCCCACCGAGCCTGCACCAACCAGCGATCCCCGCATATTAACACTACCCAACACACACACAAGGGACAATTTACAATTTACACTTATACCAGCCAATTAACCTGCATCTGTACATGTTTGGAGTGTGGAGGGGGGAAACTGAAGATCTCAGAGAAAACCCATGCGGTCACAAGGAGGACGTACAAACTCTGTACAGACAGCAGCCGTGGTTGGGATCGAACACAGGTCTTGGGTGCTGCAAGCGCTGTAAGACAACAACTCTACCGCTCCACCACCATGCCAGGACTGAGAGTCAGGAGAAAGGGAAACGAGAGATAGTGATATAAAGAGATATAGAACAAATTAATGAAAGATATACAAAAAAGTAATCAGGCCATTGTTAGCTGCAGCATGTGCTAGGTGAAAATGTGTTACACTATAGTGCAGTATACTACAGTACAGTTATAGTGTTTTGCATGTGTACGATTGGAAAATAATTTTCACACTCAAATTATCTTATAGTTCAATTCCCTCACATTGCAAAAACAAATCCAAGTTCATAATCCATAGGAGCAGAACTAGGCCACTCAGCCATCGAGTCTACACCGCCATTCAATCATGGCTGATCTATCTTACCCTCTCAACCCCATTCTCCTGCCTTCTCCACGTAACCCTTGACACCCTTATGGGCCTGTCCCACTTAGGCGACTTTTTAGGAGACTACAGGAGACTATGCGGTCGCCACACGTTTGCGGGTGGTTGGCGGGGAGTCGCCTTCATGGTCCGAGGATTTCTCGCATTCCGGGAACTAGTCGCGGCTTCATTCTGGTCGCCGCTAATTTTTCAACATGTTTTTCAACATGCAGCCGGTGCTGACCGGTGAATTTCATTGGCTCGTTGGGGGAAAAAAACGTAGTTTTCAGAACCAAGGATAACCGACCGGTAATGTTAATGTCCGCCGAGCTTCACAGCTGTGTATCTATGGCTTATTAAAAGTTGTCTACACTCCTTCTCCCCACTCCTTCTCCCCACTCCTTCTCCCCCCTTCTCCCCCCTACTCCCCCCTTCTCCCCCCTCTCCCCCTTCTTTTAAAGGACATAAGTGTCAATTCCCGTACACTGTGCTTTCACCATCTTAATTACAGCGCCAACCTTCCTGTTCATCGCAGTGTGTGTCTGTATCACATTGGCTTTGCACCGTGTGAATTTCACTCAGACAGCGCTCCCCCCGCCTGCCCTGTCCCCTGCCTGCATAGCTGACTGGTGAAGGAAGCGATGTGTGTACGTGTGTGTGTGTTCCACTCTGCAGTTCCAGTCCCCGGCTTTTCAGCGACCTGCTACGACTTGACAGTTGCCGGCAGTCGCCTGAAAAATCACCTAAGTAGGACAGGCCCATTACTAATCAAGTATCTCGTCATTTAAAATACCCAATGATTCGGCCTCCACAGACGTCTGTGGAAATGAATTCCACAGATGCACCAGCTTCTGACTAAAGAAATTTCTCCACATCTTTCCCAAGGGACTTCCTTTTATTCTGAGGCTATGCCCTCTTGTTCTAGACTTTCTGACTAGTGGGAACATCCTCTCCACATCCACTCCATCCAGGCTCTCACTATTTGCTAAGTTTCAATGAGGTGCCCCATCATCCTTGTAATCTGCATCGACCACAGGCCCAGTGGCTTCAAACGATCATCATATGTTGACCCAGTTAACATATCAGTTAACATGTCATCCCTAGGATCATTCTCGTAAATCTCCTCTGCACCCTCTCCAACGCCACCACATCCTTGTATTATTGTTGATGAGACGAGGGGTGTGGTGTATTTCTAATACATTGGCAGATCCATTTTAACAGGTTCTCGAAGGTGCTCGAGATCTCAAGAAAACCATATGCACTTGAGTTCCTTCTTTTCATGATTTCATAAAATGAATTTCCCCCATAATATTTAGGGATCTTTATGTCTTGCACTTAAGATCCAGGAATTAGGAAGTTACAAGGAGACAAACGTCTTATCAGATCAGTCTGAAGAAAGATCTTGACCCGAAACATTACCTCTTCCTTCTCTCCAGAGTTGCTGCCTGAACCGCTGAGTTAGTCCAGCATTTTGTGTCTTATCAGATCGCCCCGTAAATATTACCTTGGAGTTATCAGATGTCAAGAGTGTCTTATGATCATATGTACTGACGTTTAGAGAGAGAGTGACATAGTGGTTTGGCACAAACTCCATACAGACAGGACCTGTAGTTAAGATCGATCTGGGGTCTATGGCACTGTTAGGTCGCATGGTGGCGCAGCAGTAGAGTTGCTGCCTTACACCGCTAGAGTCCACGGTTCGATCCCGACTACGGATGTTGGCTGTACAGAGTTTGTACAGCATTCTCCCACACTCCAAAGACATACAATTTTGCAGGATTAACTTTGGTATAATTTTAAATTGTCCCTCGCGTGTGTGTAGGATAGTGTTAGCGTGCAGCAATCGCTGGTCGGTGCGGACTTGGTGCGCCGAAGGGACTTTTTTCCGACCTGTATCTCTAAACTACACTAAAGTAAACTCTCTTTGAATTTTAATATGCAGTTTCAACATTCATTTGCATCAACCATTGGATATTTAGGAATTGGCAGCAGCTAATGCTGTCCCAGTTGCAACAAAGCTTGCACATAAAATGCAATAAAAACTGATTCAATGCAGTTCCAATGGATACAAAGTTAGCCAATTAGTCAAAAAGTTAGTGGAGTGTCTTTGATTCGCTGCCTTTGTCCGAAAGATTGTTCATAATTTAATGAGACTTTCAAAGAAGCATAATTGGAGAAAGCACAATACTAGGGGGCACGACCAGATGTAAAGGGCAGGAATTTGATCAGGCAGAGAATTTGATGGACGAGAGTCAGAAGATGGAGGAGGCCCAGGGGCACTTTGCAGTTGTCTGAGTGATTCATTTCTGTCCAAACATTCCATGATCGTTTAAGTCACACGAGATGAAACTCCAGGCGCTGGTTTGAAGCCTCTCTCTGACGGGGATTGATTGTTGCAGGACTTAGCCAAGGGCAGCAAGAAAGGTCAAAGTGAGAGAGATTAAAGAAAAAGTCGAAAACAGGCACAACATAGGAATATACAAAAGTCCAGGTGCGCAAAATAAACGTGAACAACTTTGATGCAATATGAAAAGCCCAACAGTACTTTGATGCAATATGAAAAGCCCAACAGCACTTTGATGCAATATGAAAAGCCCAATAGCAATAGTTACAGCCAAATAGGAAAATATTTCTGGGAGCAGAATTTCTAAAATAATGTTCTTTGGACGTTGAGGATTGCTAGTAATTTATGATAAGCACTCAAACGTCTGGCATTGAATCAATCAGCTATCGTGGCTGGGGAGTGTTATCCAATGAACGAGGTCAAGCTCGTGTATTTTTCATCCCAAGTCGCAAAATGTCTCTTCCTTGTGGAGTTATGTTAAGTTCTTTCCATATCTAGCTTAAGCTGGCGCGTTCTCTGACCGAGTACGGTGACCTCAAGTTGTTAACTATCTCGCTCTTATGATTAACTGCGCCTGAGCAAGAGAGACTTTACGGCAGAGTTTATATCTAGGTCAAATGAATCGAGCATTATCTGCCAGGAGCCCAATAACATCTGAATTAATTTTTAAGTATTGAAAGATAAGGGGAGATGGCAAAAGGCGGTGCCCCCAGTATGGAGTTAAATTAAGATACAAAGTGCTGGAGTAACTCAGGCAGCATCCTTGGAGAACACATCTCGGTGACATTTCGGATCAGACCCGTCTTCGAACTATCCACGTTCTCCAGAGCTGTTGTGTGACCCACTGGGTTATGCCATCACCTTGTGGGTTTTTTTTGTATATAGGCATCTGCAGCTGCTCGTTTCTCCATTGAATTAGATAGATACGGGATTCACAGGAATCAGATCCACCTCCAACTGCTCTCACGCCCATTAGGGTGGATGAGAAAAAAAAGACAGAATCGGTGTGATAGATGGGTTAAAGTTTGCAAAAATTGTCAAACTGCCTTTTTCTTCCTAAAGTTCAACTGTAAGAAGTTTTGACTCATTAGCAACTTGAATGTCAAAGAAATCTAGCAATATAAGAATGTCACCAGAGACAAGGCTAATGACAGTGAATTACCTCTGAGAAAAGTTATCAACCTAAAGGGTTCTTACTTTTTTTTCACTCTACAATTGTTGCTCGGCCTTGATTTCAGATGTTTTCCATTATTTTTTACATCAACACATTTATTTTTAGTTTAGAGATACAGCGCAGAAACAGGACCTTTGGTCCACGAGTCCGCGCCGACTAGCCGTACACTAGTACTATCCTATACACACTAGGGACAACATGCAATTTTTACCGGAGCCAATAAACCTATAAACCTGTACATAATTGGAGTGTGGGAGCAGACCAGAGATCCCGGAGAAAACCCAAACAGGTCACGGGGCGAACGTACAAACTCTGTATGGACAAGCACCCGTAATCAGGATCAACCCCGGGTCTTTGGCGCTGTAATGCCCCTGTCCCACTTAGGAAACCTGAACGGAAACCACTGGAGACTTTGCGCTTCACCCAAGGTTTCCGTGCGGTTCCCGAAGGTTGCAGGTGGTTGCCGGAGGTTGCAGGTAGTGGAAGCAGGCAGGGAGACTGACAAAAACCTCCGGGAACCGCATGGAAACCTTGGGTGGGGCGCAAAGTCTCCAGAGGTTTCCGTTCAGGTTTCCTAAGTGGGACAGGGGCATAATAAGGCAGCAACTCTACTGCTGCGCAACTGTGCCACCACAATGCTCTTACTTTTCTCCCTCTACATATTTTGAATATTAACAGATTTGCATTTTGTATTCCACTTTGTGTTATGTTAGCCATGGAGGGAGGAGGCGGAGGGGCCTGTTTCTTTGCTGCATAACTCTCTGACAGTACAAATGGTTGTTGGCATAATGATTATTAAAAACTAATATAATGCTGACAAGCAATGAAGGCAAATGGAACCCTTCTTCACGCTGATGACAGATGATGTTTCGATTAATGGACAGTCTGAAGAAGGGTGATGATTGAAGGTTGTTTTTCCAACGGAAGGTCTGTGATTAGTAGTGTGTTACAGGGATCAGTACTGGCCCGATTGTTGCTTGTCATTCATATAAATGATTTGGCAGAGAATGTACAAGGCACGGACAATAATTTTGCTAAACTAAGCGGTTTCACAGACAGGGAAGAAGGTTAACAAAATTTACAGTAGGATCCTGATCAGCCGGGTAAGAGGGCTGATGAATGAGTTTCGTCAAGTTCAGAGATACAGTGCAGAAACAGGCCCTTCATAGAAACATAGAAAAATAGGAAATAGGTGCAGGAGTAGGCCATTCGGCCCTTCGAGACAGCACCGCCATTCAATGTGATCATGGCTGATCATCAAAAGTCAGTACCCCGTTCCTGCTTTTTTCCCCATATCCCTTGATTCCTTTAGCCCTGAGACCTAAATCTAACTCTCTTGAAAACATCCAGTGAATTGGCCTCCACTGCCTTCTGTGGCAGAGAATTCCACAGATTCGCAACTGGGTGAAGGTTTTTCCTCATCTCAGTCCTAAATGCCATACCGCTTATTCTTAAACTATGACACCTGGATCTGAACTCCCCCAACATCGTTCCTACATCTAGCCTGTCCAATCATTTAAGAATTTTATATTTTTCTATAAAATGGCCTGCGGCCTCACCATCATGGAGCCCGCGATCCCTTTGCCAGGGATTAACCACTGAGCTCCAGCGGGGGATGCTGCAGACTTTAACATCGCCGAGCTTGCTGTCTCTGGTCAGAGACCAACTTCAGGAATTCCAAGCCGCAGCAGCTTCCATCGCCCCGACACGGGAGCTTCGACCGCCGGTTGCGGGAGCTTCGATCGTCCCGACTGCAGATGGCTTGATTGCCCCGACCGCGGGAGAATAAAAGAGGGAGAAGTTTAGACTTTATTGCCTTCCATCAAAGTGAGGAATGTTGTGAATCCGCTGTTTAGTTTAGAGATACGGCGCAGAAACAGGCCCTTCAGCCCACCGAGTCTGCACCGACCAATGACCCCCGCACATTAACACTACCATACAATCACACACTAGGGACAATTTTACATTTTTATACCAAGCCAATTAACCTACAAACCTGTACGTCTTTGGAGTGTGGGAGAAAACAGAAGATCTCGGAGTAAATCCACATTGTGATGGATGTTTATGTTAACTTTTATGTAGTTGTGTGTCTTGTCCTTTTACTTTAGTATGCCTGTGTGATAATTTGAATTGGTACATGTGACAATAAGACTGGTTAACGGACTGTATCCCCTCCACATATATCGTTCACCAACACATTCAACCTCTCCCATACTTTGACACCTAGTCACCTGTCAAAGCAAAGCCACTGTCGGTCGGAATGTCTGTTTTTATTTTATTGTAATTTTTAGGCCTATTTTTTTTTTTGATATGGTCATTTAAATTTTTTAAAGCTCTATGTATTTATTCTGTTTTTATTAACTGAATGGAAACTGATCGAGAAACGTTTTTTTTCGTTTCATCTGTGTATGCAAGTACTCAGTTAAAATAATATTAAATAAATACTGAATACTGAATAATAAACTGACCTTGAATCCTTGAAACATTGAAACTTTGAGATAACCTCTCATCCTTCTAAATTCCAGTGAATACAAGCGCAGTTGACACATTCTTTCATCATACTGTATGTCAATCCCGCCATCCCAGGAATTAACCTGGTGAACCTAAGCTGCACGCCCTCAATAGCAATAATATCCTTCCACAAATTAGGAGACCAAATTTGCACACAATACTCCAGGTGTGGTCTCACCAGGGCCCTGTACAACTGCAGTCAGACCTCCTTGCTCCTAAACTCAAATCTTCTCGCAATGAAGGCCAACATGCCATTAGCTTTCTTCACTGCCTGTTGTACCTGCATGCTTACTTTCAGTGATTGATGTACAAGCACACCCAGGTCTTGTTGAACCTCCCTCTTTTCTAATCTGACACCATTCAGATAATAATCTGCCTTTCTGTTCTTCCCACCAAAGTGCATAACCTCACTTTAATCCATATTATATTGCATCTGCCATGCATCTGCCCACACCCAACCATTCAGGTCATAACATCCTCATCACAGCTCACACTGCCATCCAGCTTTGTTTCATCTGCAAACTTGGAGATGTCACATTTAATTCTCTCATCTAAATCGTTAATACATATTGTAAGTTATTTGGGCAAATCCTCCAAAATTATGGAAGAAATTGAATAAGCACATGGATATCTTAAAAGACAAATTTGCTGGCTGCAACGGAAAAAAACCCCCTCCAATACACATCAAGAATCAAACCCGTCTGGCCTGTGGACTTGGACATCACACAACGGTGTGAACAGGGAAGGCTGAGACGGAGATAACGAGATTCTCTTGGATACACAAAGGGAGGAACCAAGCTTCAGCAGACGGTGGTAAACAGGCCAGCACAAGCACAATCACCATCGGGGATGATAACGATCAGGCTGAGGGATCATGACATCAGCAAACCCCTTATCATCGGAAGCCTATTGTTCATGCCAGATCGAAACTGGGAAACATCAAAAGAACCCCTTCTATCCAGAGGACCACCTGGGGGTTTCAAAGGAAGCTCAGGTATAAAAGCCGAAGTCAAGCCAGAACTCTCTCTCTCTTCCTGCTCTTCCTGCTCTGCTGGACAGCTCGTGGGCCTGCATCGACTTCGCTGTGAGTATCCTGGTGACCTGGTGAATTTCCCGAAATAGGAGGTTGAGGGGAGAAAGGTCAAGGGGGAGTATGCTTGCAAGTAACTTGTGTTAAAGTAAGTTTTACGACGTGCCCGATAGTTTTCGTCCATAGTTTTAGTTTAAAGCATAAGTTTAGCCACGCATTGTGTAGTGTTGGTGAGATTCGATTTCTCATTGTTTAATAAAGCCTGTAAATTTTAGACTTGCTTTGAGTCCATCTTGGTTTCTGTTTTCTCTCATCGGCACACTCTGGTCAATTCAACCTTTTATCATATCCCACCATAATTCCGAGGTCTAGAACCTAGGGGAATCCTTTTGTGGAGTAAAGGGAAAAACAAAACCCCTACAGAATGGCGACCATGGCAGGACCTCGGTGGTTTGGGATATGTGATTTGTCAGAGGGGGTGAGAGAACGTAGCAAGATGGAGGAGAGAATCTCCTCTTATCTGTTTAAAAAGATCAATCTCACCAAACAATGGGTGATAGCACTGTTGAGAGCAGAGCAGCCAGCAGTAGCTGCAGCTCAATGGACGGAAAGCAAACTGTATAGTAAAGGGCAGGAAAAGGCAGTTTG
This sequence comes from Amblyraja radiata, assembly GCF_010909765.2. Taxonomy (NCBI): domain Eukaryota; kingdom Metazoa; phylum Chordata; class Chondrichthyes; order Rajiformes; family Rajidae; genus Amblyraja; species Amblyraja radiata. The sequence continues at coordinate 345,318 of NW_022630641.1, read as the reverse complement.
GCTAGCGTGCCTATCACAGCAGGTAGCCAATATGCAGAGACAGATAGATAGACTGGAAGAGCAACTGAGAGAAGCTAGGGCCAGCGCTGAAGAAAGCGCTAGAGAAGGGGAAGGGCTATCTGAGGAATGCAGTAAAGCCAGGCAGTGTATCTTGCAGGCGAGGGAGTCCCACAGAAATGCCCAGGAATTCCTCCAATGCCAGGTGGTAGAGGCAAAGGAGAGGGAAAGGAACGCCCAGGAACTCCTGGCTCAGAGTACACAGAAGTGCAGGGAGCTGGAGGGAAAGTTCCAGGATATACAAGCAGCATACAGGGTGGCCCGTAGCGAGCTAGGCAATAGTGATCACGGGCCTTGCCAGGCGAGGATAGCGCAGCTGGAGGAGACTCTGTCCAAGACTAGGGGACGGGTTCACCTGGTAGGACCAGGGGGGTCCCCCGGGGGCAGAGGGCTTCCCTCAGCAGATGATTCCCCAGTGGCAAAGGGGAATAGACCGCCTCCTGAGGCGCCGGGGATAGGTCCGGGTCGGCAGGTGGGGTTCGGGTTGTCCGGGGAGGGACAGGCCCAAGGAGGGGCGGGAGAGCACCCTCAGTTAGCGGCTTCCGCGCCATGTGTAGCACACCACGAGGTGGTGGGGTTACCGATCATGGTGGGAGAGCCAGGGGTAAAGGGGCAACAGCCCAGAGTAGGGCAGATGTGCCCGGCACGGCAAAGGAAATATGGTCCCCCGGTAGGGCAGGCAGATAGGGGGCCCATAGAGAGTGATATCATCATTCCCCATGGGGCACATGTGCTGAGGGGGATGGTGGCTCAGGTTCCCAAGTTAACCAGGGCAGGAGACCCGTCATTGCATTTTATGGAGGTGCAGCAGGCGGCCGACATAAACGATTGCGATGAGGTAGAACGGGTAAAGCTGCTACTGATGACCCTAGATTCATACCTATGCAAGGCGATGACCTCCAGGGAAGGGGGAAGACCTGAAACATGGGTAGCGGCACAGACAGCGGTTCTGGAGGCCATGGGGTTGAATCAGGGTAGTCCTTTCACCAGGGTGGGGGAGACGGAGCAGCAGGTAGCTGAGTCCCCGGACATGTTCGCAGACAGGCTGTGGGCAGTGTATGAGGGAGCGTGTGGGATGCCTTTAGATAGGCAGAATTTAGATGGGAGAACAGCTCACTGGCTGAAGACTCTGGTGGCGAATTGCCTCCCGCGAGTTAGGGCAAGGGCCGAGCACTGGTTCGACCCAGCTGACCCAAACCTTAACGAGGCGGAGGTGATCAGGAAGCTCACCCTTGCGTACCGCAATGGAGAGAGAAGTGAGGAGAAGCCCTTCAAGGGCAAGGTGCACGAAATAGTACCGGCACCCCCCAAAAGGAGGCAGTGGAAACAGGAAGGCAGCCAGACCTCTTCCGAGATGAGGCTGGTGTGCTATGGGTGTGGGAAGCCCGGGCATTACAAGAGGGAGTGCAGAAACCCAAGTAGAGCAGTGGGGGATAGGACCCCGGTAACGGCCAACCCAGCCCCGGAGGTAACAATAGATGTAAGAGATCTAATTACCTATTTGCAGTCAAAGGCGGGAGGATCCGGACAGGTAGCCATGGCAACAGGCCAGGGCACGCCCATATCCGCACCCCCGGCACCTTTATGACTTCCAGCGAAACAGCCCACATTCCTATGCCCATTAGAGTATGGCCCATGTGGGAGACCCTGGGTCAAGATGGAGGTCCAGGATGTGGTCGGGAGTTACCTGCTGGACACAGGTGCTTCCAGTACTATTGTCCACATGGACAATCCCCGTACATCCCCTCTATCTAGTGGGGTACCCTATAGTCTTGTCGGTTTTACGGGAAATGAGAAGACGGGGTTTTTCTCTGTTCCCTTGTCCATTCAATTAGGAGCACTCCAGGCGCAGTGGAAATGCGTCCTGATGAGTTGGGAGCAGGAGGGAAAGGGGATACTAGGCGCCGACTTTATAGTGGCCCACCAGGTCCTGGTGGACCTGAGGAACCACTGTTTGTGGGGCATAGCAGGAGAAGGGGCTGAGAGAGAGAAGGAGTTAATGGTCATCGAGAGGGCATCAGAGAGAGGGGCTCTGTGTGTCGTGAAGCCCAGAGAGGGGTACGATCTAGAGGTCCTAGTGAGGCAGACCCCGACAGAGTATCGAGGCCATGTTAAGCGAAATTTGGCCGCATTCGCTACTCACAAGCACGACTGTGGAAGGGTCACAGGAACAGAGGTCAGGATAGACGGGGATCCCATGTCCCGACCGCAGAAACAGTATAGTTTTCCCCGAGAAGCGGAGGCTGACTTAGAAGTCGCCTTGAGTTCACTGGTTAAGCAAAGCGTTTTGAGGCCCATAGCCACCCACGTGAACTCACCGCTCTGGCCTGTACGGAAGCCAGACAATTCCTGGAGGGCCACGGTAGATTATAGGGTCCTGAATAAGAATATTCCGGCTTGCGCACCAACTGTGGCAGCTGTAGCAGACCTATTAGCAGAAATTCCAGCGTCTGCATCTGTATTTACGGTGCTAGACATCTCGAACGGTTTCTGGTCTATCCCAGTCAGGAAGGAAGACCAGTACAAATTTGCTTTTACATTCAAGGGGCAGCAGTACACGTGGAACTGTCTTCCCCAAGGGTTCCACAATAGCCCCAGCATTTTCCACCAATGTATGGCGGAATGTTTAAAGGAATTTAGTGAGCCCCACAAGATCGTCCAGTATGTGGACGATATTTTGCTATTCACAGACACCAGTGAGGAACATGGGCCCCTAGTAAATGAACTGCTGAAGCTGCTCTGTAAGAGCGGTTTAAAAATAAACCCCAAGAAGGCACAGATAGGGTTACAAGAGGTAAAGTTCTTGGGACTGACCCTTAGGGCCGGAGAAAGGGGTATCGATACAGCAAGAAGGCAGGCAGTGCAGGAACTCCCAGTCCCAATGGACGTGGGGGGGGTAAGATCATTTCTGGGAGTCACGGGCTACTGCCGAGACTTTATAGAGGACTATGCCGCGACCGCAACACCTCTGCACCGGCTGCTACGCAAAGGGGTAGAGTGGGAGTGGGATGAGCAGTGCGAGTCGGCATTCGTCCATTTGAAGCGGGACCTGCAAAAGGCCCCAGCTCTGGGAGCCATTGACTACAGGGAGGAATTTTTCCTGGAGGTAGCCGCAAGCAGCGATGGCCTGAGCGCAGTGCTCCTCCAGGAACGGCACGGCAAGTTAAGGCCAGTGGTGTATTCCTCCAGAGTCCTCACAGAGGTAGAAAGGTCCTATTCAAACTGTGAGCGGCACCTGCTAGCCACATACTGGGCAGTGAAGAAGGTACAGGTCTTCATAAGAATGTCCCCCATAACCCTCCTGACCCACCATACCCCAACCCAGATGCTGCTGGACGGTCGGATTAAGGATGGGACCGTTAGCAGTGCGAGGATCACTCGCTGGACCCTTCTCCTTTCCCAAATGGCCTTACGGGTTGAGAGGCTATGTGAGCCCAAGCTCGCAGCCAATTTGGTGTACCCAGGGGAGCCACACCATTGCTCGGTGGAAGGGGTATGGGAGGTGGACTTTGGGCTTAGAGCAGGGTTACATCCCACGGGTAGGGAAATATACGTGGACGGGTCCAGTTTCGTGTCCGAGGGCATACGGCTCACGGGCTGTGGGATCTGGGACCCCGAGGCAGAGATAGCCCTAGCTCTTAAACTCCCACATACGTTAAGCGCCCAGCAGGCAGAGCTGGCGGCGGTAATGTACGTGGTGACCCATCCCAAGCGTTTCCCCACTCCATACACCATATGTTCAGACAGCATGTTCACATGCAATTCCTGCACGGAATATTTGGCCATCTGGTCCCGCCGAGGGTACACCTCATCAGACGGGAAGCCCCTGACCACTAAACCACTATTAGAGAGGATTGTAGCAGCCGTAGGGAAGGGCGGGGATAGATATATCCATAAGGTGAAGGCCCATTCCAAAACGGAGCCACGGGGAAAGGGAAATCAGAGGGCGGATGGCTTGGCCAGGGAAGGAGCCAGGAGTGGGAAAGCATGGGACCCCTATCAGGAAGGACAGGTAGCTGCAGCCAGGGAGCAGCCTCGTGAAAAGGAGAGTGCGGGAGTGGTTTTGGCTCCGGACCTGACCATGGTCCAGGCACAAAACCCCATTTTAAAGGCTGCCTCAGCAGCCATTTGCAGGCAGGAGAAAACAGAGGGACCGTATGGGGGTAAAGACATGTCAGTGAAGGAAGGCATGTTATTCAAGGGAGATAAGTGGGTAGTGCCTTCCCTGTACAGAAGGGAATTTTTAAAACTAGCCCATGAGGGTCCAGGGGCAGGTCACCCTGGGCCAGAGACCACATGGCAGCGAGTAGAGATGGCAGGATGGTGGCCAGGGCTCAGGGAAGATGTTCGCGACTTTTGTGCAAGCTGTCTGGTTTGCGCAGCAAACAACCCAGACCCCCAGAAAAGGAAGGTTTCCATGGGACACATCGGGAGGGTGGAGGGGCCATGGCAGTCGATTCAAATCGACTACATCGGACCCCTTCCAACCGCTCAAGGGGGTTACAAGTACTGCTTAGTCCTTGTGGATGTGTTCTCAAAATGGGTAGAGGCCTTCCCTTGCAGAGCAGCCACCGCTATGGGTACGGCAAAAATCCTGGTTAGGGAGGTGTTCACCAGGTGGGGACTCCCACAGTTCGTGGAGTCAGATCAGGGGAGCCATTTCACGGGACAGGTCATGCAGTCCACCCTTAGAATACTGGGCATCAAGGCCAAGTGGCATGTGGCCTACCACCCCCAGTCCTCAGGTCCGGTAGAGCGGTTGAACCGGACAATAAAGGAAAGGATAAGGAAGGAAACAGGGGACTCACCCAACCGGTGGGTGGAGGTTTTACCCCTGGTCCTTATGGGGATTCGGGCCAGCCAGTCCAGGAGTACGGGGTACTCTCCCCATGAGCTTATGACGGGTCGGGTCATGAGAACGCCAATGCACATTATGGTCCCAGCCCTAACAGAGGGACAGCTCAGGGAAGTGAACCGGGACAAGTTTGCCAAGAGGCTATTTGAACAACTTAGACAGGTTCACTGGCAGGCAGCCAGAAACATGGGGGCCCAGCACCAAAGAAACAAGCTACTGCTGGAGCCTCGCAGGCATTGCGAGTGGGCAGTGGGAGACCAGGTAATGGTCAGGAGATATGCTAGGGTAGGGGTGTTTGAACCCTTGTATGCGGGCCCATACAACATAGTGGACAAAGCCAGTCCCATGGTGTATGCCATTCAGCTTCCCCGTAGAGTCAAATGGTTCCACATCAACCAGTGTAAATTGTTTGACCCCACAAGGGCAGGGAAAAGTAAGAAAGGGGTACATGTCAGAGAACAGGATCAGGAACAGACCCGGGTTGATGTGGAAACCGTAGGGGAGCCAGGTGAGTCCACAGGTAGTCAGCCTGAAGTAGCCGGCTGTGTTCCAGGGCGAGGACTGGAAGCAGCGGAGAAGGAGGCTGACTCCAGCCCTCCGCAGGCAGGTACCGTAGACTGCCTAAGAGAGGCAGAACTAGCAGAAGCAGAGGAGATGGAGGTATCACCTCTGGTGTGGGAACCCCCGGTCAGACGTAGGAGTGACAGGGTCCCTAAACCCCCAGTAAGGTGGTCCCCATCCCTAATTAAACCTAGGGCTGGGGCCGGCCACAGGAGGGCCGGGAAGGAGAGTGGCCGAAACAGGGCACTACGGAGTGCGGCTGGAGGGAGCCCAGTCTCCACAGGGAACGTAGGGGTAACTCAAAACCCCGTAGTGCAAAGGGAGGTGAGGGGCAGTCAGGCCCCTCGACAGGAGGAGTTCTGGCCTGCACGGGAGGGCCCACCAGAGGGGTGGCCCCAGCGTGACGGGGACCAGTTATGAGTTGGCCACCCGGAGACGGGTGGCGTTGTATATAGCATTGGTTTGTGTGTAAGTAGATGTAGTGTTTGGTAATTAGATATAAGGTTTTGTAAATTGTACAGGGGAGTACAGGGACAGACAGTACGGGATCGAAGGGATGTACTGTGGAAAGGTAGACCACAACAGACAAATCAAAACCCCAAATGCCATTTTAGGCGGATAGCTTTGTGGAGGCAAGGAGGCGTTTTGCTTTGTTTTCCAGATAAGTAGCCCCGCCGTATGGATGATGGCAACGATGTGCCTCCGGATGTGCGCGGCGCGTCGCGAGGTCACGGAGGAGTCCATCGTATTTGTCTGAAGTGCGGTTACCCGCATGGTGCCCCCGCGAGACGGAATTAAAAAGACATGTTCCAGAAATTCCACAACCTGGATTTCGGGGACATAGACATAGAGGAGATGTACCGCGGGGGAGGGGATTTCACTTTGGGGTCCGGTAGGCAAAGACGAGGGGTGGTTAATGACGGGTTTACAGCATTTAACACGGGGACATCTATTATTAATAGCATGGACAACGTAGAACTGGCCTTGCAGATCAATCAGTTGAAGGGCCAGTTAAGAAAGGTTCTGGGGGAGGAAAATGCGGTGGTAGGATCGGGACTGCACGAAGAGGTGGCAATGACTCTACATCTAAAAGAAATCATAGCACAATTGGAGACACATGCAAAAACGATAAACGCTTTGATTAAAGAGGACCGGAATGCGTCCGATCAGGCTGCACAGAATGAGGTGTGTGGGCTGTATGGTGCGTGGTTGTTGGGGGAGGGGAGGAGCAACCTGGAAGACCTGAGGCAAGGTCGGGTCCCCTCCTGGATAAGCAACCAGCACCTAGCAGCGCTACACCCTTATAACAGCACTTTGAGTCCTTGTCAGCTTCGTGTGGCCTCCGAGGCCTACCCGGTACCGGTGGATTGCGGAAAATCCAATCACACCATAATGGGAGTGGTCGTACGAATCCCGGTAATGGGAACCTCGGCACGACCAGCTCCTCTGTACCGAGTGGAGAACGTGGGAGTTGTTCGTGGGGGGGTGCATATTCGCTACGGGAAGGTCCCGCCCTATGTCATAGTGAGGGAGCAAGCTGTGACAGGCATTGACCTTTTGGGTTGTCGGAGCCGGGGAGCACAGGTAATCCTGTGTCCCCAGCACATGGGCGCTGAGGCTAGGCCTCAGTGTGGGTTCAGGACTGTTGGGGCACAGCCTATAAACTGCACCATGGAGGCGATGGCGGCAGACCATGTCCCTCCACAGGTGGCGTATATAGGCAGTGGGACGTACTGTGTCACCACAAGTGCCCAGCGGTATCAGCACGGATCACAGCTGTGGTGCCCGATACCGCACAGCAGCTTCTGCTTTAAACCCAGGGCAGAAGTCCATGTGGCACAGCAGCGAATATTACCCATCCCGGAACCTTCTTCGGTTCACCTCTCGGTACGAGAAAATGTAACTGACTTATTTGACTATGTTGCCCATTTTGGGTATGATATTCCCCCAGTGAATGAAAAATTAAAAGAGTTGCTGGTGGCGGTCGAGTTGTCGCACAAACACTTCTTCTCCCTGGAACAAAAGACTCTGGATATCGCCAGGGAGATCGAAGAGATCAAGTCTCCAAGTTGGTGGGACCTGGAGTCCTGGATCATAGTACCAGCATGGGTCCGCATCGTGTCCCATGTTCTGATCATCTGCCAGATGATAATTGTGGTGTATTTGCTATGCATTAATTGCAAATTTAAAAGGCGGAGGAGGATGGCCAAATTACAACAGCTGGTAAATCGAGCCGCCCGACGTCACCATAACGACACCCCATCACTGTAAAATGTCTGTACTCTAGTGCAATAGTTTTTGTACATAAGTTGTAATCCCTGCATTTTCAGGGAATGGTCGTGAGGGTACTGTATGGTTTGTGGGATTGATGTAAAGTAAAATGTGTATAGTGTAAGTTAATGTGCTTCGAGGGCCTAGTTTAGCGATTAAGGGGGCTTTCGGGGTACATAATTTCACCTTCTCACCAGGAGTGTTTACAGCTCTTGAGGCTGGAGGATTGCCCACTAACTTTGTCAATCGACACGGTCCGTGCGAGCCTGGACGTGTCGTAGGGGCATGTAAGTTATTTGGGCAAATCCTCCAAAATTATGGAAGAAATTGAATAAGCACATGGATATCTTAAAAGACAAATTTGCTGGCTGCAACGGAAAAAAACCCCCTCCAATACACATCAAGAATCAAACCCGTCTGGCCTGTGGACTTGGACATCACACAACGGTGTGAACAGGGAAGGCTGAGACGGAGATAACGAGATTCTCTTGGATACACAAAGGGAGGAACCAAGCTTCAGCAGACGGTGGTAAACAGGCCAGCACAAGCACAATCACCATCGGGGATGATAACGATCAGGCTGAGGGATCATGACATCAGCAAACCCCTTATCATCGGAAGCCTATTGTTCATGCCAGATCGAAACTGGGAAACATCAAAAGAACCCCTTCTATCCAGAGGACCACCTGGGGGTTTCAAAGGAAGCTCAGGTATAAAAGCCGAAGTCAAGCCAGAACTCTCTCTCTCTTCCTGCTCTTCCTGCTCTGCTGGACAGCTCGTGGGCCTGCATCGACTTCGCTGTGAGTATCCTGGTGACCTGGTGAATTTCCCGAAATAGGAGGTTGAGGGGAGAAAGGTCAAGGGGGAGTATGCTTGCAAGTAACTTGTGTTAAAGTAAGTTTTACGACGTGCCCGATAGTTTTCGTCCATAGTTTTAGTTTAAAGCATAAGTTTAGCCACGCATTGTGTAGTGTTGGTGAGATTCGATTTCTCATTGTTTAATAAAGCCTGTAAATTTTAGACTTGCTTTGAGTCCATCTTGGTTTCTGTTTTCTCTCATCGGCACACTCTGGTCAATTCAACCTTTTATCATATCCCACCATAATTCCGAGGTCTAGAACCTAGGGGAATCCTTTTGTGGAGTAAAGGGAAAAACAAAACCCCTACAATATTGTAAATAACTGGGTTCCCAGCACCGAGCCTTGCGGCACCCCACTAGTCACTGCCTGCCATTCTGAAAAGGGCCCATTAATTCCTACTCTTTGCTTCCTGTCTGCAACCAGTTCTCTATCCACGTCACTATCCTACCCCCAATACCATGTGCTTTAATTATTCTCACTAATATCTTGTGTGAGACCTTGTCAAAAGCTTTTTGAAAGTCCAGAAACACCACATCCACTGGCTCTCCCCTTACCCTTTTTGCCTGTTACATCTTCCAAAACATTTCACATGATTAGTCAAGCATGATTTCCCCTTCATAAATCCATGCTGACTTTGTTCGATCCTGTCACAGCTTTCCAAATGCATTGCTATAACATCTTTATCAATCGACTCAAGCATCTTGTCCACTACCGATGGCAGGCAAACTGGTCTATAATTCCCTGTTTTCTCTCTCCCTCCTTTCTTAAAAAGTGGGATTACATTTGCAACCCTCCAGTCCACAGGAACTGATCCAGTCGAGAGAACATTGGAAAATGATCACCAGTACATCCACAATTTCTAGGCCCACCTCCTTGAGTACTATGGGATGCAGACCATCAGGCCCTGAGGATTTATCTGCCTTCAGTCCCTACAGTTTACCTAACACCATTCCTGACTAAAGTGGATTCCCTTCAGTTCCTCCCTCCCACTAGTTCCTCGGTCCACTAGTATTTCTGGGAGATTGTTTGTTTATTCGTTATTGAAGACAGAAACAAAGTACTCATTTAACTGTTCTGCCATTTCCTTGTTTCCCATTATAAATTCACCTGATTCTGATTGTAAGGGACCTACATTTGTCTTCACTAATCTTCTCCTTTTTACATATCTAGAGAAGCTATTAGAGTTAGTTTTATATTCCCCGCAAGCTTAATTTCATGCTCTTTATTCCCCCTTTAAATAATCCCTTTGTCCACCTCTGTTGAGTTCTAAATATTTCCCAGGCCTCGCGTTTGCTGCTTCCTCTGGCCAATTTATATACCTTTTCCTAGGATTTAACATAGCTGTAGCCCACTGGGGAAAACCTTATTAAAACATACAGAATCGTGAAAGGCTTGGATAGAGTGGATGTGAAGAGGATGTTTCCACTAGTGGGAGAACCTAGGACTGGAGAGTCATAGCCTCAGAATTAAAGGACGTTTTTTTAGGGAGATGAGGAGACATTTCTTTAGTCAGAGGGTGGTGATTCTGTGGAATTCTTTGCAACAGAAGGCCATGGAAGCCAAGTCAGAGGATATTTTTAAGGTAGAGATAGATAGATTCTTGATTAGTACGGGTGTCAGAGGTTTTGGGGAGAAGGCAGGACAACGGGGTTAGGAGGGAGAGATAGATCAGCCGCGTTGAATGGCGGTGTAGACTTGATGGCTAATCTACTCCTAATGACTATTTGACCTTATGCAGCTGCTGGTTTATACCAAATATAGACACAAAGCTCATAAATAACTCAAAGGCTCAGGCAGCAACTCTGGAGGAAAAGGACGGTGACATTTCGGGTTGGGACTGAAGAAATGTCCTGAGCTGAAATGTCACCTATCCTTTTTCTCCAGAGATGCTGCCTGACCCACTGAGTTCCTCCAGCACTTTATGTCTATCATTGAGTTGAGGAGTTTGGATGCTACGCTGCAGATGTACAAACCAACGGAGTATTGCGCTCAATTTTGGTTAGCCTACTGGATGAAAAAATACATTAAACAGGAAAGGATGCAAATGAAGTTTAACAAGAATGTTGCCAGGACTCGGGCTGAGGAATCGGGTGAGATTGGGTAGCTAGGGCTTTATTACTTGGAGCATTGTGATCTTATGGTGATGTATAAAATTCATGAGGGGCATAGATATGGTGAAAACACAGTCTTTACTCGAGGGAAGGCGATCCAAAAAGGAGTGGGAAAAGGGGAAAGACTTACAAAAGATTTCTGAGGGGCAACAGCTACATAAAGACTGCTGGAGTAACTCAGCAGGTGAGACAACATCTGACACATGGGGTTACTCCAGTACTTTGCGTTCTGTACAAGATTCCAGCGCCTCCAGTTCCTTGTGTCTCCATCTTCAAACCGATGGTGGTCTGCATATGGAATGAGCTGGCAAATGGTTGAGACAGGTACAATAACAACATTTAATATTTAAGAAGGAACATGCAGATGCTGGAAAATCGAAGGTAGGTAATCTGAAGAAGGGTCTCGACCCGAAAAATTGCCTATTTCCTTTGCTCCATAGGTGCTGCCTCATCTGCTGAGTTTCTCCAGCATTTTTGTCTACCTTCCATAACAGCATTTAAAATACATTTTAAAAGGTACATGGACAGGAAAGATTATATATTTCAAATGCAGGCAAATGAACCTAGTTTCGATCACCATGTTGATCAGCATGGATATTTAGCCGAAGGGCCTCTTTCTGTGCTGTAGTACCCTTTGACTCTCTAATTCTATTGATGAGAAGGAATCCATTCAGACCACCTGCAGACAACCTGCACCAGGATGGAGCTGGAGTGGATTTCCTCATTGATATTAAGCTTTAGGTTCAGGCTTAGGTTTATTACTGTCTCGTGTACCGAGGTAAAGTGACAAGATTTATTTTGTTCAGTTTAGTTTTGTTTAGAGATACAGCCCGCCAAGTCCGCACCGTCCAGCGATCCCGGCACATTAACGCAAGCCTACACACACAAGGGACAATTTACACTTATACCAAGTGTACAAACCCAAGCCAATTTCCCAACAAACCTGGACGTCTTTGGAGAGTGGGACGAAACCGAAGATCTTGGAGAAAACCTACGCGGTCACAGGGAGAAAGGACTAACTCCGTACAGACAGCACTCGTGGTCGGGATCGAACCCAGTTCTTTGGCGCTGCGAGCGCTGTAAGACAGCAACTCTACCGCTGCGCCACCGTGACGCCCAAGTTTTGAATGCTGTTCAAATAGATCAGATGTACTATACTTAAATAAATCAAGTCATACTCAAGTGCACTTGGTAGAGCAAAGGGGAAGATACATAGTGCAGAAAATATAGTTTAGTTTAGTTTAGTTTAAAGATACAGCACAGAAACAGGCACTTCAGCCCACTGAGTCCACACTGACCAGTGGTCCCCACACATTAGCGCTACCCAACACACACTCAGGGCAATTCTACATTTATACCAAGCCAATTAACCTACAAACCTGTACGTCTTTGGAGTGGGGAAGGAAACCGAAGATGTTGGAGAAAACCCACGCAGGTCACTGGGAGAACGTTCAAACTCCGTACAGACAGCACCTGTGGTCAGGATCAAACCTGGGTCTCTGGCGATGAAAGGCAGTAGCTCAACTGCTGCACCACCGTGCTGCCCATTCACAGCATGGTAGTGTTTCAGTAAAAGGGTAGAACAGCTGCCCAGGATTTTAAAAAGTTGGTATCTTTAAATATTTTAAATCATTAATGTGAATATTTTTCATAAGATTTTTTCTAAAATAAATAAATGTTTTTAATTAACATTTTATTCCATTTTTAATTACTTCAAATATTTTTGAGATGCAGAAAGACATGCTTAACAACTTTGAGCCAGCTAAGCCATAGGAATTGGTGTGACTGCTAATATTTTTATCGGCAGCTCTCAAAGTGCAGTTTGTACAGATTTCCCTCGTCATCTACATGAGCAAGAAGCTATGTTCACACTGCGCATTGCTACTGATGAGGTAAGAAATTGCGGCGAATTATGAACGCAGCCCAGACCATCACACAAACCAACCTCCCTTCCATTGACTCCATTTACACCTCAGGCTGCCTCGGCAAGGCCAGCAGCATAATCAAGGATGAGTCACACCCTGGCCACTCTCTCTACTCCTCTCTCCCATCAGGCAAAGGGTATGTGGATGCTCCCCGATTTACGATGCTTCGACTTACGATATCTCCACCATGGCAGCGAGCTGCACGTCACTTCCGATCAAGTGATCAAATTGTATTAAATGCATTTTCAACTTTCGATATGTTCGATCTACGATGGTTTTATCGGAACGTAACCCCACCGTGGGTCGAGGAGCAGCTGTAGAAGCGTGGAAATGCACGTCTCCAGATTCAGGGAAAGTTTCTTCCCGGCTGTTAACAGGCAACTGATCATCCTACCACAACCAGAGAGCAGTCCTGGACTATGATCGACCTCATTGGTGACCCTCGGTCTATCTTTGATCGGACTTTACTGGCTCTAACTTGCACTAAACATTATTCCCTTTTCATGTATGTGTACACTATAAATTGGTCGATTGTAATCATGTATTGTCTTTCCGCCGACTGGTTAGCACGCAACAAACCTCGGTACACGTGACAATAAACTAACCTGAACTAAGTCTTTTGAGCAACTTTTCAGAAAAGGAATTGCACAAGTTATTTGTGATCATGTGTAAGAAGGAACTGCAGATGCTGGTTTGCACCGAAGATAGACACAAAATGCTGGAGTAACTCAGCGGGTCAGGCAGCATCTCAGAGAAAAGAAATAGGAGACCCTTCATCAGGCTTCCCAAGACCATCTGTGATCATATGGAATGGTGGGCATGTTTGTGCGGTCAGAAGGTTTATTCCTGCTCCCATGTGCATATGTTCTTAACTTGTGAACTAAAGATTGTACAATCACCAACAAACGTTGGCATCTCTAGTTTTATGATGACGTTAAGATCACAAATTACGTAAAGTCATAGAGTTATAGAATGATAGAGCACGGAAACAAGCCCTTCGGCCCAACTTGCCCATACCAACCAAAGTGACCTATCTATACTAGTCCCAGCTGCCCGTGTTTGGATCATATCCCTCTAAACCTTTCCTATCAATGTACCTGTCCTAATATCTTTTAAATGTTGTTATAGTACCTGCCCCAAATACCTCCTCTGGTGAAAAACTTGGCCCCCAGGTCCCTATTAAATCCATTCCATCTCACCTTAAACCTATGTCCTCTGATTCTTGAGGGTTAAAGATCCTATGCATTCACCCGATCTATTACCCTCATGGTTTTTAACTCCATAAGACCAGCCTCCTGTGCTGCAAGGAATTGAGTCCTAGCCTGGCCAACCTCAAACTATATCTCAGGCCCTGGAACATCCTGGGAACATCCTCAGTCCTGGGAACATCCTCGTAAATCTTCTCTGCACTCTTTCCAGCTTAATGAGATCTTCTGTGTAGCAGGGTGATCAAAACTGAACACAATAGAAACATAGAAACATACAGTAGAAATAGGTGCAGGAGTAGGCCATTCGGCCCTTCGATCCAGCACCACCATTCAATATGATCACAGCTGATCATCCAAAATCAGTACCCCATTCCTGCTTTTTCCCCATATCCCTTGATTCCTTTTTTTAAAATCAAAAACATTTATTCAAATATTAAAATAGTATTTACAACACAATAAAACAAAACTAAAACCCATCACCATAGTACAAGACAAACAGATATACCAAGTAAACTACTAAACAAGTATATTACAATCCTTTGTTTAAGAAGGAACTGCAGATGCTGGAAAATCGAAGGTACACAAAAATGCTGGAGAAACTCAGCGGGTGCAGCAGCATCTAGGGAGCGAAGGAAGTAGGCAACGTTTTGGGCCGAAACCTTTCTTCAGACTCAATAGGCAACGTTTCGGGCCGAAACCCTTCTCCTTGTCCAGGATACATTCAACCCCCCTCAGTGCCCAGCAGTCCTGGAAAACCCCCAGGGTGCCCGTGGACTGCTGGTAGTCCCTTTCTAGTACCACCCGGGCGCAGATGTAACCCCGGAAAAGGGACAGGCAGCTGGCTCGGCTCCCTTGATTCCTTTAGCCCTAAGAGCTGAATCTAACTCTCTCTTGAAAGCATCCAGTCAATTGGCCTCCACTGCCTTCTGCGGCAGAGAATTGCACGGGTTCACAACTCTCCGCAACAGTCCAAATGCGGCTTCACCAACGTAGCTGAACGTAGATTAGGTTGGGACAGCATACAGTAGCGCTCCTATAGTGCTCAAAATGATTGACTACCTAAAGCTACAACTGTTTTTGCAACCTCGGGAGAGTTTTTTCAGTGACTTCCTTTGTTGTGGAGTGCGTCGCCATCTCACCGAAATCTGGGATTTTCTTCACAACTTTCCAGATGCCAGTTTGAAAAACCAACTTAGTGACCTCAATCCAGTTCATGGACAACATCAATCTGTGTCATCGTAGCACTAATATGACATATTTAAGTGTCCCATAGAAAGCGAAAAACCATAGTAAAAACCGAATGGCAAGACAAGTCTGTGAAATGTATTCCGCACCCTGAAGGCATGAGAGGAATATATTCCTGGACTTAAATTTAATGGCACAATATATATTATTCAGCAGAGGTGGGACAAATTTTAGACCTTTAGAAATGGTAAGCGATCTAGATAAAATAGATAGAATTGTTATAGCTTGAACTGTGCAGGCACTTGGGAGGATTTAAACATAAATAATAAATACAACTCAAGCAAGATTTGATGACAGAAAGATTTTACTTTGCACAGCTAAATGTCTCTGGTGTCATCCACGGCTCAGCATTAGTAGTCTCATTTCTGAGATAGAAACTAGTCCCTCTCCAGAGACTTCAGTTCAAAATATATTTACTGAAGTGATACGGCACCAAAACAGGCCCTTCGGCCCATCAAGTCCGCGCCGACCAGCGATCCCCAACTCTATCCTATACACACTCGGGATAATTTACAATTATACCGAAGCCAATTAATCTGTAAATCTATACGTCTTTGAAGTAATAATAATAATAATATTTTGTTTATAGGGACAGTGCATATTAATTAACATTTGCATGTAAATATGCAAGATTGTAGCCAATCAGTAGCTAATTTCCGTCTCTAGTCCCAGGCAAAGGTAGGTGAAGTGTCTTGCCCAAGGACACAACGACAGTACACACTCCAAGCAGGATTCGAACCGGCCACCTTCAGGCTGTCAGCCGAACACTTAGTCCATTGTGCCATCTGAGTTCCCGGAGAAAACCCAAGCAGGTCACGGGGAGAACATACAAACTCCATATAGACAGCACCAGTTGCCAGGAACAGACCTGGGTCTCTGGTGCTGAAAGGTGGCAACACTACCGCTGAGCCACCGTGCCATCTTTTTTATGTTAATGCACAATATCTGTTCTGTCAGGATAAGAGTTAAACAAAGGTTTAGGTCTTAGATTTAGGTTTACTGAGGTGCAGTGAAATGCTTTGTTTTGCATCCTCTCATGACTAATCAGATATCCCGTACTTAAATACATTTAAGTCAAATTCAATTACATTATATAAAGGGGAAGATACAAAATGCAGAATATAGTTCTCAGCATTGTAGAGCGCTGGAGCGCATGACTTCCATGGACCAAGCCCAATGTTCACAATGGGGTAGAGGCGAAATGAACAGCACCCTAGTTTATGGAAGGAACATTCAGAAGCCTGATGAAAGAGGGGACGAGGCTGTTCTTGAGTCTGTTTGTGCACGCTTTCAATGCTGAGAACTATATTCTGCACTCTGTACCTCGTGTGCCTTCTGTTAGACAGGAGCAGGGAGGAAAAGGAAAGTCAGGGGTG
Source organism: Amblyraja radiata (assembly GCF_010909765.2). NCBI lineage: Eukaryota > Metazoa > Chordata > Chondrichthyes > Rajiformes > Rajidae > Amblyraja > Amblyraja radiata. The sequence goes on along the minus strand of NW_022630641.1, from coordinate 328,849 downwards.
GAACAAGACTTTGATTAATAATGTAGATGGAATAATTGGTGAGAAGTCTGGTCTGTGTGATGGATTGGTTGGTTGGTTTAATGGTTTTGTTGAGAGTGGGGAAGGTAGACTGGGCAAAAGAATGATAAAATAAGCAGTAATAATGGCAGATGGAATTTAATCCCTAGAATTTGACATGTTAGCCTTCATAACAAGATAAATCGAATATAGGAGCAAAGAGGTCCTTCTGCAGTTGTACAGAGCTCTAATGAGGCCACACCTGGAGTATTGTGTGCAGTCTTGGTCCCCTAATTTGAGGAAAGACATTCTTGCTATTGAGGGAGTGCAGCGTAGGTTTACAAGGCTAATTCCAGGGATGGAGGGACTGTCATATGCTGAGAGAATGGAGCAGCTGGGCTTGTACACGCTGGAGTTTAGAAGGATGAGAGGATATCTCATTGAAACGTATAAGATTGTTAAGGGCTTGGACTAGAGGCAGGAAACATGTTCCCGATGTTGGGGGAGTCCAGAACCAGGGGCCACAGTTTAAGAATAAGGAGTAAACCATTTAGAACGGAGATGAGGAAACAGTTTTTCTCACAGAGAGTGGTGAGTCTGTGGAATTCTCTGCCTCAGAGTGCGGTGGAGGCAGGTTCTCTGGATGCTTTCAAGAGAGAGCTAGATAGGGCTCTTAAAAATCGCGGAGTCAGGGGATATGGGGAGAAGGCAGGAACGGGGTGCTGATTGGGGATGATCAGCCATGATCACATTGAATGGCGGTGCTGGCTCGAAGGGGCAAATGGCCTACTCCTGTACCTATTGTCTTGATTATTGTCTAAATGGGATTCACAAGAATGGGTACATGAGGGCTGGCAGGAACATCGTTCTCATGCTGTACGACTATGAATCTACAGTTCTATTCATTTTTCTGTTTTTCCCATCACTTGGTTGGAAAATGTCCCAGTGCACTCTTTCTCAATAAAGAAAGAGTCGGCTCAGGTACTTAGACCAAGGTTTATTCTTCAAACAACTTTACGACAACAAACTACCTGATCGTTGTAACAAAAGTTCCGTGGGGAACTCAGCAGAGAATCGTTGCTCTGTTTTTCAATTACATTGCGACATGAACAGAGATCAAGAGAATTTCAAAACATGGCACAAGAGAATGGGCCTGTCCCACTTAGGCGATTTTTTGTGCAACTACATGGTACTGCTGCAACATTTTCAACATGTTAAAAAGTTCTGGCGACAGTGGAGCAGATTTTTGCTGTCGTAGGTTGACGTAGGTTGGCGTTGGTTGACATCAGTGTTGTCGTAGGTTGTTGCCAGGTGTTGTAGGTGAATTCCATTAAAACTACTCTCTGGCAATCGCCTAAGTGGGACAGGCCCATTAGTGTAAGAAGTGCCATGTTTTGGCACCATATTCAGAATCCAGTCCTTGCTCTAGGTATTATGAGCGGTGCTCACTCCAGGCAGGGCCTCCAGAAAGAGCAGGGCCTCCAGCCATCTCCAGCGTTCCTTTGGACATGTGGGTCGACCAGCAAACTGACGTCCTTCTTCTAGAACGTGCTCCTTTGTTCTTCAGGGGCGCCTCGCGCAGCCGACCTCGAGAGCGCGGTGGGCTAGACCAAATCATGCAAGTTCATTTTGGACATAACTTTAGCATAGAAACATAGAAAATAGGTGCAGGAGTAGGCCATTCGGCCCTTCGAGCCTGCACCGCCATTCAATATGATCATGGCTGATCATCCAACTCAGTATCCTGTACCTGCCTTCTCTCCATACCCCCTGATCCCTTTAGCCACAAGGGCCACATCTAACTCCCTCTTAAATATAGCCAATGAACTGGCCTCAACTACCTTCTGTGGCAGAGAGTTCCAGAGATTCACCGCTCTCTGTGTGAAAAATGTTTTTCTCATCTCGGTCCTAAAGAATTTCCCCTTTATCCTTAAACTGTGTCCCCTTGTTCTGGACTTCCCCAACATCGGGAACAATCTTCCTGTATCTAGCCTGTCCAACTCCTTAAGAATTTTGTAAGTTTCTATAAGATCCCCCCTCAATCTTCTAAATTCTAGCGAGTACAAGCCGAGTCTATCCAGTCTTTCTTCATGTGAAAGTCCTGACATCCCAGGAACAGAGAAGGTTCACCAGACTGATTTGAGTTACTTGAATGCATTTGAGTTACTTGAATGCATTTGAGTTACTTGAACGCATTCAAGGCTGTGGTGGATTTTTGGCATTGAGTGGAATTAAAAGGATGAGCAGAGCAGGCAGAAAAGTGAGGCTGACATCAAGGTCAGACTTAAGTGGATGGCAGAGATAGATTAAGAAGTTAGTTTAGTTTAGTTTTGTTTATTGGCACGTGTTCCGTGGTAGAGTGAAAAGCTTTTACTTTATCTTTTGACGTTTGTTTATTATTGTAAACTTCCTTCCATGAGGTGACCAGTGTCATTCTGGACCAGACAACCTATCATCAGGTTGGAGATTAAGGTGGAAAATGATAGATTCTTGTTTAGTACGGGTGTCAGAGCTTATGGGGAGAAGGCAGGGGAATGGGGTTGAGATGGAAAGATGGGATCAGCCATGATTGAATGGGCGAATGGCTTAACTCTGCTCCTATGACTTATGAATGTAAACATATGGCATCTGAAGGTCAATCTCCATGTGTTGGAGAATTACTTCAACAGGTAAGAATTGGTTCTTCTCTGAAATGCAGACTGTGATTATTGAAAACTGATCACCATTTGGTAGAAGAAAGAGCAGGCAACATCTCATGATGTAGATAAGAGAATGAGAAGTGATCTCAGATCTGGGTGGGATGAGCAATGTAGATGTGACCAAGCTTCCCCAAGCTTCAATGCATCCCTCAGCACGTACTCCTGCAGTCTGGAATGGGCCAGTCAGCAACATTTCCTTATCTGCTGGGAACCCAACACTCTGTTTACCATACTATAGCAGAGCTGTTCCTGACCTCCGCTCTGTTTGAAGTGGTGAGCTCTTCAAATAGGATTTGTTTGTGAGTAAATAGATTGTTTGCTGTCCATCCAGCTGCATGTCCCGAGCTGTTTTTAACATTGACTGATGCAGTGTTTTTTTTCTTCTCAGTGGTTTGTCACCTTGTCGTGGTGGAGAAGCTTGCTTGGTCCTGAGATCCTGAGAGCGATGCCGTCTGGAGCTATGCGGTAAGGTCGAGGGGGAGGTCTCTGACAAAGAGCAATCCAACCAAGACCTCAACGGTGGAACAGGAGGAGGATGATGGCACACTTTAGTGGAGCGTCACAACGGCTGGGAAGGCGGATGAAGGATGCAGCAGGAAAGGGTCTCCGGTCGTCTTGGACTCCATGCCACTGGATCCTGACCCAGATCTGTCAAGGACCGTGTGGTGGCTGTCTGTGCACCAGTCTCCCCACGTTAAACAAAGTCACGTACAGGCATCCTCCACATAGGGAATCCATCCTAACCCACAAGTATACAACCCTATGGAGAGGTGAGGGCAGTCATACTTGTTTTGAGTGATCGCCGATGATTTAATAGCACTCACCCCATGTCTGAGCTTGAAATTTTCCTATAGCATGTATCATAGTCATATAGCTTGAAAACAGGCCCTTTAGCCCAAGTTACCCACGCTGACCAAGATGCCCCATCTCCACTAGCCCCACCTGCTGGCATTTGGCCCATATTCTTCTGAAGCTTTCCAATTATGATGTATTCAATTCAATTCAATTCAATTCAATTCAACTTTAATGTCATTGCACAAATACTGAGTATGGGTACAACGAAATGCAGTTTTGCGTCAGTCCGTGGTAGTGCAATATAGAAATTTAAAAAAAAAGAGGATACAGAATAATAAAAAATACAGAATAATTAAACAATGGGGACGGAGGGACCGGAGGAATCTATCGGCGGGACTCCGAGTTCAGCAATGCGACGGTATGATTGTAGAAGCTGTTCCTCATCCTACTGGTACGAGACCTGAGGCTCCTGTACCGCCTCCCTGATGGGAGGAGGACAAACAGTCCATGGTTGGGGTGGGAGGGGTCTTTAATGATCTTCCCAGCCCGTTTCAGACACCGTTTTCGGTGGAGGGCATCCATGGCAGGGAGCGGGGCACCGATGATGTGCTGCGCGGTTTTCACCACCCGTTGTAGTGCCTTCCTGTCCGCAACAGTGCAGCTGCTGTACCATACCGTGAAGCAGGTGGTCAGGATGCTCTCGATGGTACACCGGTAGAAGTTGGTCAGGATCTGGGGGGACAGGTGGGCTTTCTTGAGCCTCCTCAGGAAGTAAAGGCGCTGCTGTGCCTTTTTGATCAGCTTGGAGGTGTTGAGGGACCAGGACAAATCCTCCGAGATGTGTACCCCGAGGTCAAGATAGAGTTTGATAGAGATCTTATGGCTAATGGAATCAAGGGATATGGAGAGAAGGCAGGCACGGGTTACGAATCGTGGGTGATCAGACATGATCACAATGAATGGCGGTGCTGGCTCGAAGGGCCAAATGGCCTCCTCCTGCATCCATTTTCTATGTTTCTGTTTCCGGTTCCAGTTCTGGTGGCGCTGTGTCTGCAGCAAGGTCGTTGTTTCGACTTTTATGGGGTTTTTTAGTATGTCCAAAAGTATGTTTTAGTGTTTCTCTGTATGCTTTGTGTGGGGGTCGGTGGTGGGGGAATAGAGGGAAACCGTTTTTCAGGCACCTACCTCGTCGGAGATGCGACTTTCTTCCTTGTGCATCGTCGCCCCTCTCCAGCTGGTTTGTTGTGGCCCCGGAGTCGGGCCCAGAGCTTCAGCGGTGGCGCAGCGGGGACTTTTAACATCGCGGATCCCCTTGCCGGGGGTCACCGGAGAAGCGCTCCGACTGCTGGACTGCGGCCTGTAACATCCTGAAGCCTCAGTCCGTGGAGCTTCTGGCGGCTGGTGTGGAGTGGTCCTTCCATCGTGGAGCGGGTGATCCCTCACCGGGGATCGCCGGAGAAGAACTCAGACCGCCGGTGTGCGGCCTACAACATCTTGAAGCCGTGGTCTCTGGTAAGAAGGTGGCTGTTTTGGGAGCTCTGGGCTGCAGGGTGTGCTTGATCTGTCCCGACGTCGCCGTTCCAACCATCCCGACCAGAGAGCTTGAACATCGGGCTGTCCGTAACGGCGACTACGGAGGCTTAGGGCCCCAACCAAGTGTGAACAAGGGAGGAGGAAGAAGAGGACTGTCTGAACTGTGTTGCCTTCCACCACAGTGAGGAATGCAGTGGTGGATGTCTGTGTTGAATTATGTTGTGTATTATATTTTTTAATTGTAATGCTGCATGGTAAATTACATTTCACTTCACATTATGGTGCATATGACAAATAAACTTGAACTTTCTATCCATGTCCCTGTCCGAATGTATTTTTTCGGTATTAAGCAAGAGAGACGTCAAACATAGTTTTTGATTGTTATGAATTGACATTCATGGCCTTAAAGTCTCAAAATGGAATGGAATATTATGTGAACAAGGAATAATTAATAATAGTGTGATGGAGCAAGATCAGAGATTGTGCTCAATGTCTTTCAAGCAGCCAACTCAAGCATGAAGAAAATCTATGATTTGATGATCTGTTTATTTCTTGTTTCCTCACATTCAGCCAATTCTCCTCATCTCAGGCACACCTTCAGAGTTGAGGATGACTCGTTCTTAGGAGTAAATTAAGTTCCCAGGAGTCAATATCACCAGCAACTTGTCCTGGATCAGCCAGATCGAAGCAATGGCCAAGAGAACACACCAGCGCCTCTATTTCCTTAGAAGGCTTAGGAAGTTCGGCATGTCCCCAACAATAGACAATAGACAATAGACAATAGGCGCAGGAGTAGGCCATTTGGCCCTTCGAGCCAGCACCGCCATTTAATGTGATCATGGCTGATCATCCCCAATCAGTACCCCGTTCCTGCCTTCTCGCCATATCCCCTGACTCCGCTATTTTTAAGAGTCCTATCCAGCTCTCTCTTGAAAGCATCCAGAAAACCAGCCTCCACCGCCCTCTGAGGCAGAGAATTCCACAGACTCATCACTCTCTGTGAGCAAAAGTGTTTCCTCGTCTCCGTTCTAAATGGCTTACTCCTTATTCTTAAACTGTGGCCCCTGGTTCTGGACTCCCCCAACATCGGGAACATGTTTCCTGCCTCTAGCGTGTCCAAGCCCTTAACAAGTCTCACCAACTTCCACAGATGCACCATAGAAATAATTTTATCAGGATGCATCACAACATAGTTTGCTCCATCCAGGACCGCAAGAAATTGCAACGAATTGTGAACCATCACACAAACCAACAAACCAAGGCCAGCAGCGTAATTAAAGACCAATCTCACCCCAATCATTCCCTATTCTCCCCTCACCCATCAGGCAAGAGGTACAGAAGTGTGATAAATGCACACCTTCAGATTCAGGGACAGTTTCTTCCCAGCTGTTATCAGGCAACTGAACCACCCTACCAACAACTACAGCTGTCCTGAGCTACCATTTACCTCATTTAAGACCCTCGGACTATCTTTAATCAAACTTGATTAGACTTTATCTTGCACTAAACATTATTCCCTTTATCCTGTATCTGTACGCTGTGGACAGCTCAATTGTAATCATGCATAGTCCTTCCACTGACTGGTTACCATGCAATAAAGAGCTGTTCATAATACCTTGGTACACATGACAATAAACTAAACAAATTAACTAACTAACTTCTGTTCTCATTCTTTCAATCCAACAGTATCTGAATTGTCCCATGTCTGATCCACAAGCTCTGCGATGTGGGGCAGGAAGTCCTCATTGGGATGAGCAGTGGGTTCCTCGGAGTAAAAATCACCAGTAACTTGTCCTGTACCAGCCATATCGTGAGGTCCTGTGCTCTGATGTGTTTGCATGCTCAGTGCAAGCTCGTAGTAGAAGTGACTCACGGTAGAACCTCAGTGTCTTCCTGGAGACTCCTTCTCCATTTTGTCCATCATGAGCCAAGGATTCTCATGAAATAAATTGTAAAGAGTTGTAGATGTAGCCACAGACCAGACTTCCCCCCATTGACTCCATCTACATCAGATCACCTCTGAAAATCATGCTTGAATCTTCAGGGATTTTTTGAGGATGTAACTAGGAAAATCGCAAGCGAGAGCCAGTGGATGCAGTGTACCTGGACTTTCAGAAATCATTTGAGCATAGGAGATTAGTGGGCAAAATTAGGGCACATGGTATTGCGGGTAGAGTGCTGACATGGATAGAAAATTGGTTGGCGGACAGGAAACAAAGAGTAGGGATTAACGGGTCCCTACTCTTTGTTTCCTTTCAGAATGGCAGGCAGTGACTAGTGAGGTACCGCAAGGTTCGGTGCTGGGACCGCAGCTATTTACAATATACATCAATGATTTGGATGAATGGAATCAAAGTGACATTAGCAAATTTGCAGATGATACAAAGCTGGGTGGCAGTGTAAACTGTGAGGAGGATGCTATGAGAATGCAAAGTTAATTGGATAGGTTGGGTGAGTGGGCAGATGCATGGCAGATGCAGTTTAATTTGGATAAATGGGAGGTTATCCACTTTGGTAGCAAGAACAGGAAGGCAAATTATTATCTAAACGGTGTCAATTTGGGAATAGGGGATCTGGGGGCCCTTGTTCATCAGTCAATGAAAGTAAGCATGCATGTACAGCAGGCAGTGAAGAAAGTGAATGGCATGTTGACCTTAATAACAAGAGGAGTTGAGTATAGGAGCAAAGAAATCCTTCTGCAGTTATACAGGGCCCTAGTGATACCACACTTGAAGTATTGTGTGCAGTTCTGGTCAACAAATTTGAGGAAGGACATTCTTGTTACAGAGGGAATGCAGCGTAGGCTCACAAGGATGGCGGGACTGTCATATGCTGACAGAATGGAGCGACTGGGCTTGTACACTCTGGAATTTAGAAGGATGAGAGGGCATCTTATTGAAACATATAAGATTATTAAGGGTTTGGACACGCTAGAGGCAGGAAACATTTTGCCGATGTTGTAGGAGTCCTGAACCAGGGGCCACAGTTTAAGAATAAGTTGTAAGCCATTTAAAACGGAGATGAGGAAACACTTTTTCTCACAGAGAGTTGCGAGTCTGTGGAATTCTCTGCCTCAGAGGGCGGTGGAGGACGGTTCTCTGGATACTTTCAAGAGAGAGCTAGATAGGGCTCTTAAAGATAACGGAGTCAGGGGATATGGGGAGAAGGCAGGAACGGGGTACTAATTGTGGATGATCAACCATGATCACATTGAATGGTGGTGCTGGCTCAAGGGGCTGAATGGCCTACTCCTGCACCTATTGTCCATTGTCTGTTAAAATAGTAAGATTAAACGAGAACTTACCAGTTTGAAGTTTGATCTTTATTTTATGAGGAGTTACGATGAGGGATTACGTGAAGACCCCGCCAGCACGCATGCGCGTCATTCTTCAAAGCAGCGGTGTGGAATCACAGAACACAGTAATTGAAATAAACATAATAAAGACAAGAAGAACTAGGATACCAGTTGACCTTTATAACTGAGGGCAGGAGCGGAGGGCACGTAATCCCTCATCGTAACTCCTCATAAAATAAAGATCAAACTTCAAACTGGTAAGTTCTCGTTTAATCTTACTATTTTACTTCGGAGTCACGTGAGTGACTACGTGAAGATTTTAAAGCTCTGTGATTTCAAGCCGTGTAACAGTCCATGCTTCACTCACTGCCGAAGTCATCGAGGGAGGAAGTATGTTATCGTAATTAAACATGAATCAGTTTTTTAAAAACAATACCTATATTTATTTTAAACAAATAAAATAACGCTCCTCCGGGCTTAAATTACATATTTGCAGAATTTAAAATCCTTTCTGCAAACAATGCAGGTTTGGCAATCGGCTTGTTATAGAACATTTGGAAAGTTCTTTCCCTGGACCACCCCGCTGTTGCCAGGATATGGTCCATTGGCACCTCCATATGGCTGGCCGCCGATGTTGCTGCTACCCTGGTGGAGTGAGATTTAAAAGTCAGTATCCACCCCAGCAGCTCCCAATACCTGTCTGAGCCATCTTGAGATGGTTTGTACCGACACCCGACCATGTGGCTTTTTGAAGCTGACCCATAGTGCCTTTTCTCTCCCTCGGAATGCTTTGGTTGTGCTAAGGTATAGCAGCAGATGTGTCATGACACATAAACGGGGGTCAGGTGAGTACGCCCGGAATTCCATCGTAAGTCCTGAAGTTCCCGGTCTGCTCTGCTTGACCAGCTCCCAGATTGTGAATGTAATTTGGTCAGGTGATGTGACCATATTGTCCAGTCTTAGATAGTGTAGAGACTGGACCCTTTGGGCTGAGACTAAAGCCATCAGCATTAGCGTTTTCAGGGTGAGCTGTTCCAGAGGCAGGGATCTGGCTGGTGACCAACCCCTTAGAAATGACAGGACGACACTGACGTCCCAGATCTGGGTGTACCTTGGTCTAGGGGGGTTTGTATTAAAAATACCTTTCATTAGTTTGGTCACCAGCGGGTGTGATCCTATGGACTGTTGTCCTGGTGCCTGCCATAGATAGGCTGACAGCGCACTCCAAGCACAATTTATTGTGCTGTAACTCAGACCTTCATCGTAGTGAAGTCTGGACAGGAACTCCAGCACGTTCGTTATTGTTCCTGATGCTGGAGAGATACTGTTTCTTGGTGGAATGTCGGTGAGATGCTGTCATCATATCCATGGTCCTGTTTGGCAGTCCCAGGCCCAATAATGGCCTTTTTAAATTCTGCAACCCAACAGATTTATTCTGTCATGGCACGGATGACTCTCGCCTGTGACAGGGTGGACCAACAGATCTGGTCTTCTGGGAATGATCATGGGTGGTTCAGTGACCATGTCAAGGAACACAGGGAACCATAGGTAGGCCAGTCGGGTACTACCAAAATACCTGAAGCTGAGTCCATTTGTATTTTGCGTAGGACCCAACTGATGAGGCAGAAAGGGGGAAAGGCATAACCATATAATATAACCATATAACAATTACAGCACGGAAACAGGCCATCTCGACCCCTCTAGTCCGTGCCGAACACATAATCTCCCCTAGTCCCATATACCTGCGCTCAGACCATAACCCTCCATTCCTTTCCCATCCATATAACTATCCAATTTATTTTTAAATGATAAAAACGAACCTGCCTCTACCACCTTCACTGGAAGCTCATTCCACACAGCTACCACTCTCTGAGTAAAGAAGTTCCCCCTCATGTTACCCCTAAACGTCAGTCCCTTAATTCTCAAGTCATGTCCCCTTGTTTGAATCTTCCCTACTCTCAGTGGGAAAAGCTTTTCCACGTCAACTCTGTCTATCCCTCTCATCATTTTAAAAACCTCTATCAAGTCCCCCCTTAACCTTCTGCGCTCCAAAGAATAAAGCCCTAACTTGTTCAACCTTTCTCTGTAACTTAGTTGCTGAAACCCAGGCAACATTCTAGTAAATCTGGCAACATTCTAGTAAATCTGGCAACATTCTAGTAAATCTGGCAACATTCTAGTAAATCTAAATACTTTGGGGTTTAACATCAAAGAAAAACAATTTTCCCCAATTCAGCGAGAACGCGTCCATCGCTGCTGCCTCAGGGTCTGGTTCCCAAGCGACATATGTTGATAACTGGTGATTCAGTTGGGATGCGAAGAGATCGATATCTGGTGTTCCATATCGCTTTGTAATTTCAGCAAATACTTTGGGGTTTAACATCCATTCGGTGTTGTCGTTGAATTTTCGGGACCTGGTGTCTGCCATTGTATTAAGCTTACCTGGTAGGTAAGTTGCTGATAGCCAAATATGTCTGTCGACACACCATTGCCAGATTGGGTTGACCAGATTATCACATGATATCAATTTTATCCCGCCCATATGGTTAATATAGGCCACCACTGTGGTATTGTCAATTTGCAGGCAGACATGCAAATGGTGCATAGCAGGACAGTAAGCTTTTAGACCATAAAACGCACCCAACATTTCAAAATAATTTATACCCAGTGTCTGTAGTAGTGATGATTCTTGTATGTTCCATCTACCACCCGTACTAGATATAGTGTTAGTTGATCCCCAGCCTTGAGCACTAGCATCCGTTTCTATCGTGATTGTTGGGTTATTGATAATGATGGGGCTGGAACTATGCCAAATGTTCACTTTCCACCATTGTAATTCTGATATTGCTTTAGCTGGTAATTTCATGGGTCGATCAAAATGACCTGCATGTTGTTTTAGCGCTTGCACCTTTGCTTTTTGTAAGTTTTGGTAATGCAAAGATCCAAGCTGGGCAGCTGGAAATGCTGCTACTAATTTCCCAATTACTCTTGCCACCTGTCGAATAGTTGGTTGATTGGTAATCATTAATTTGTTGCTGGTTTGTGCCAATTCTGCTGCTTTTTCTTTTGGCAATGTTACAGACATGTGAACTAAGTTAATTGTGAATCCCAGATAGTCCATAATTGTGGATGGTGTCAACTTATTATCTGGTTGTATAACAAACCCCAGAGTTTCAAACAATTGTTTAGTAGCTAATACTGCTTATTTAGCTAATTCCAGGGTTTTGCCCACTATTAAAATATCATCAAGATATGCCATGACAATATATTTTTTTTTCTTAGTATTGCCAAGGCTGGTTTTAATATCTTGGTAAATAATCTTGGGGCTGATGTTAGACCATTTGGCAATGCTTTATACTGCCATTGTTGCCTCATCCAGTTAAACTTTATGTATCTATGATGATCCTTATGAATGGGTACTGAATAGTATGCATCTTTTACATAGAAACATAGAAACATTGAAACATAGAAATTAGGTGCAGGAGTAGGCCATTCGGCCCTTCGAGCCTGCACCACCATTCAATATGATCATGGCTGATCATCCAACTCAGTATCCTGTACCTGCCTTCTCTCCATACCCCCTCATCCCTTTAGCCACAAGGGCCACATCTAACTCCCTCTTAAATATAGCCAATGAACTGGCCTCAACTACCTTCTATGGCATGGAATTCCAGAGATTCACCACAATCTGTGTGAAAAATGTTTTTCTCATCTTGGTCCTAAAAGATTTCCCCCTTATCCTTAAACTGTGACCCCTTGTTCTGGACTTCCCCAACATCGGGAACAATCTTCCTGCATCTAGCCTGTCCAACCCCTTAAGAATTTTGTAAGTTTCTATAAGATCCCCCCTCAATCTTCCAAATTCTAGCGAGTACAAGCCGAGTCTATCCAGTCTTTCTTCATATGAAAGTCCTGACATCCCAGGAATCAGTCTGGTGAACCTTCTCTGCACTCCCTCTATGGCAACAATGTATTTTCTCAGATTAGGAGACCAAAACTGTACGCAATACTCCAGGTGTGGTCTCACCAAGACTCTGTACAACTGCAGTGAACCTCCCTGCTCCTATACTCAAATCCATTTGCTATGATATTGTGATGATATTAGATCGACTCATGCCATGAAGTATCCTCTGGAAATCAATTGTTTGGCAGTAACAAATGTTTCCATTTTGAAATGTATATACTGGACAAAAGTATTCAGTGTCGTCAAGTCAATGATGATGCGACATCCACCATCTCTCTTGGTTTTTGTAAAGATATTTGATACAAATTCTAAAGGGTCATGTTCCGATTTCGCTATGACTACTTTTGTATGTAACCTCACCAGTTCTGCCTGTCCCTCGCATTTTTCTTTTTGTGAGAGGGTAAACTCCCTGTGGGGTGCATGTTGAACTGTTGGCATACTTTTTTGAATGAATTCAATTTTGTATCCCTGAATATTTTGTAGTATAAAATTATCAAGAGTGATAGCCCTCCATGCTTCCAAAAACAGGTGTAACCTTCCCCCTGTTAGTATAGGCCCTGCACCTTTTATGTTCTGGATGGAACCAGACCCACCTACCTCCATTGTTACCGGTAGTGTTCATTTCTTGGGTTTCCGGTTCTTCATCGGTCGAGGTGTTGCTGTGTGGGGTTGGCGCATCTTCCATGGGGTCCGCTCTAGGCCCTGGCCTAAAAAAGACCTCCGGGGATGATATGCGGGCCCCATGCTTTCACCAGCACCATGATGTCCAAGCGCTTTCGCCTCCTCATCCAGATCTTTTACCTGCTTCAGCAGGTCCTTTCCAAATAGCAGGATTTGAGGTTGTGAGGTCGGAGATTTGCACAACCCTGCAAATTTGAGATTGAGGGCAGGTCTGATAGCTTCTTTCCACAGGCTGTTTATCTCGTACTGTGTGTTACACAGTAGAGCCAGGGTGTCCTGCTGGTTGTTGGTCATTTCGACACCATCCACGGAACGAGCGTATGATGGAATGGCTGACGTCAGGAGCTACAGAATTTTTTGGAGTTTTACTTCTTGGGTTCGTATGCCCAACCAAATGTCCCCCCAGATTTGGCTGTTGACAACCGGTACATTGAGCGAAATGCAATTCTCCGGGGGCGTGTATAATTCCAATGCCTCATTAACTACCTGTTCTTGTAGTGGGTTGAAGGACAGGTAATCAATACTGGCCGCCAGTTTGGACTGCAACGGCTGTCCCGCTCGCGGTGTTACTGCATAGCGGTTTACCACTCCCAGCAGCTCTTCCTGTTCCTGCACCCCCAGCATACTGCTGTCGTCTTCAGCCAAAGACCCCTCTTCTTGACCAGCCCAGCCCTGGTCACCAACGCTCCCCTCTGCTGAGGGAGATGCGATGGTCAGTGCTGGACATTGCACTGTTGCGGGTGTGCATGCACTCCCTTGGCGGGCTTGCCCCATCTCCCGGAGCAAGTCCCGCTGGAGCATTTGCTCCATCAACCGCTCCATGAGGGACAAACGGTCACCTTTGCTGCTCTCGGGCGGCGTGTCTTCCGTGCCGGACTCATCGGAGTCTACCGGCCGGACCGACTTCTGCTTTGTCTTGCCTCCAACCCGCTGCGGTGGTTCGAGCTGAGCAGCTTGCAGCGTTGGGCTCGGCTCAGCAGAAATTGCGTCGGTGACTGTGGACCGCAGCGAGTGCGGTCCAGGTGCCGCTGGTCGCCCTCCACTGCTGGAACCCTCCTGGGCCATCACAGTCAGAAGGGGTGCGACCTTCTTTGTTTTTCTGCCCTTGTCCATGTTCTCTATAAAACAGAGCACAACAAGGGTTTCACAAATACGACCCCAGAATAAGTTTTACTTACCTAGAGGTCCCGTTTTAAACTCTATTGTGGGGGAACTCGTTCCCCCGCATGCGTGCTGGCGGGGTCTTCACGTAGTCACTCACGTGACTCCGAAGTAAAATCAGCCAACTTGTTCCATTCCAGTCATTCCTACTTCTCCGTTCTCCACTTGAAAGCGCGCACAGCCAGACTCAGGAATAGATGCTTCTCCACTGTTATCCGCCTTCTGCACAGTCCTTCGATGAGCTTGGATACTGTCTGATTCACCTCTAGCCCATTGCAGACATTGGGCTTTGTCTATGGAACTGCTGCAATCCAATGCTGAGAACTATATTCTACACTTTGTATCTTTTGCGTTGTTCTATCTATTGTACTTGAGTTTGACATAAGTATTTATGTATCGAATATCAAATCTGTTTGGATAACGTAAAACAAAGCTTTTCACTGTATCTTGGTGCACATGACAATAATAAATCTAGATCTATGCCTATGAGCCAGTGAAGCAGCATTAGCGAGGAAGCTATGCGTATATTTGCAAAAACATTTTCTCTTTCATAGTGTCAGAGAATTATTGAGTCACAGAGACCTACAGTGAGGAAACAGGCCCTTCGGCCCAAGTTGCCCAAACTGGCCAACAAGTCCCACCTACCTCCCGTTTAGCCCATATCCCTCTAAACCCGTCCTATCCATGTTGTTGTCTAACTGTTTCTTAAACGTTGCGATAGTTCCTACCTCAACTACCTCCTCTGGCAGCTAGTTCAGAATCAGAATCAGAATCAGAATCAGAATCACACTTTATTCTCCAAGTATGTTTTGCAACATACGAGGAATTTCATTGGCCAGATCAGTCATACAATTAAAAGCAACAAATCACTCAAAAACACATTTTAGCATGAACATCCACCACAGTGACTCCTACACATTCCTCACTGGGATTGAAGGCAAAATAAAGTTCCTTCCTTTTGTTCTTCCTCGGTCGTGGGCCCTTGAGCCCTCCGTTGACGGGACGGTCTTGACTCCCGTAGCCGGTGGCATTCGGGCCCTCTGTGTTGAGGCGATCCGCTCCCTAATCGAGGGGATATCAGCTCCCACGCGCCGGACGATCGAACCTCGCGTCGGGGCCAGTTGAACCTTCTTCGGCATTGGAGCTCCCGACTAGCCTCTCCCGAGACTGCGAGCCCTTGATGGTAAGTCCACAGTGGTCACGGTGGGAGCGATCCCAGGCAAGGGATCCGCTCCGATGTTAAGTCCGCGCCCTGCGGTGGGGCTCATGACAGTCCGAGGAGGCTTCCAGCTCCAGCGATGTTAGGCCGCAGAGCCCGGAGAATGTACACCTACCACCCTTTACATGAAAATGTTACGCCTCAGATTCATATTAAATCTTTTCCCCCCTCACCTTAAACCTATGTGCTCTGGTTCTCGATTCCCCTACTCTGAGCAATAGTCTCTGTACGTCCTGCTGGAAATCTCTTGATATGAAAGACCTCAGAGTAGACAGTTTGTTCCATAAATCAGGCATAGAATCATTGCGACCCTGACACATGTTGAATGTAACTAGAGCCTCATGTATGGGAAGATTAGCCTCATGGGCCTGTCCCACTTAGGCAATTTTTTGGGCGACGACAGGCGACCGCAGCAAAATGTTCAACATATTGAAACATTTTTGGCGTCAGTGGCAACAATTTTGCTGTCGTAGGTTGTCGTAGGTGCTGTTGTAGGTTGTCGCCAGGTGTCATAGGTGAATTCCATTAAAACTAGTCCCTGGCAGTCACCTAAATAGCCGCCAAAGTGGGACAGGCCCACAAGTGTGAATGGTAATGTTAGTTTGCTTCTCCTCACAATGGATTTGGAGGATTTCGTTGGCAGAGTTAGCTCAACACATGCATTCCTCTGTCAGGCAATAACGGCAGCGGAAACCAGTTACGGCAGTTGCAGCTAATCTTTACATCACTGCAAATCCTCTAAAGCCAAGCAAAAGGCATTGAAATCCTAGAGGAAGTTTCCAATGATTAATTAATGGATGACAGGATGATTGAGAGATTGTGGATTACAATGCGCTTTATTATTGTTCAAAACCGAGTAAAGATATGGGCAGAAATATCCACAAGGATATATGAAAATCTGATCGATGTCTGAATGAGAATAAAATTGACACACTGATGCAAAAAAGATAATATTCAGATGATGGCATTGGAATTTCAAAAGACTGGAGGTAGGTTCAAACAGGATAAATCTCTCCTGATGTTTATCGAGAGACTAGTATTCTCCGACAGCTTAAATTCTCTCTTTCGCTGAATAATTTCTTACAATACTTCATGTGATATGCGTTTTCTGCAAGGGCTATTTCAAAAACTTTCTTTTCAATTTTTCTGCAGATCCATTAATACCTCTGTGATAGTTTGGATATTAGGAGATCTAAACGATATGATATGATAAAGCTTTATTCATCCCCGGAGGGAAATGGGTCTGCCGACAGTCACAACACACAAGGTACACAAAAGCGTGAAATTAAAAGTGAAAACAAAAAGAAAAAGACAAGCATTCAAGAAGGAACTGCAGATGCTGGAAGATCGAAGGTACACAAAAATGCTGGAGAAACTCAGCGGGTGTAGCAGCATCTATGGAGCGAAGGAAATAGGCGACGTTTTGGGCCGAAACGTCTAGACAAGCGACTGTTGTCTGGCTGCTGTGGGCACAGCGCCTTCACCGGAACAAATGAACAAACAAACAAACGCAGGCTTAACCCCTGGACAGAGGATTCTAAACTAGAGTGTCCCCCCTCCCCCACACCGGGCCCCCCTTTGTTCTCCCACCATTCCTCATGGTGATGCAGTATTCTTCTTACGTATGGCGTGCATAGCCTAAAGTTGTAAGACAACTTGTTCTGTTTGATCTTCTGTTTGTGCAGGCCAGGTTGATTGCATTCGTCGAAACAGGGTGGACCACGTGAAGGTTGCAATCTCCCACCCCATGGTGATACAGTGAAACAGCGATACCACGTGGGCCTAAATTGCAATTACCGTTAGTAGAATGGCACCAGACATTTAAGTAAGCAACATTGTCTGCTGAGTTCATATTAATGTTTTAAAAATCTAACTCCTAATTGGTTTAATATCATGGAAGCTCTGTGTTTGATTTAGAATCGGGGCCAGAAGCAAGTTTGTCGGAATTTGTAGCTTAAAAATTATTTTTCTTCAACCTCCTGGGAAAGCATTAAACTGTACAAAACAGTGCAGCACGATGGCGCAGCGGTAGAGTTACTGCCTTACAGTGCCGGAGTTTGCACGTTCTACCCATGGCCTGCGTGGGTTTTCTCTGGGAAGCTCCAGATTCCTCCCACAAGACGTGGCTTGGTATAAATGTAAATTGTAATTGGCTTGGTATAAATGTAAATTGTCGCTAGTGTGTATAGGATAGTGTCAGTGTGCAGAGATTGCTGGTCGGCGCGGACTCGATGGGCCGAATGGCCTGTTTCTGTACTGTATCTCTAAACAAAAAACTAAACAGTGAAGATTTGTGAACATAGAATGATTTTTAGCCGAATGTATGTTATGTTGACATTGTACAAGGCTACGAAAGGAAAATAAAGACAATGACATACATATTCAAATTGGGAAAGCTGGCAGTCAGTGTGTGAAGCAGGGGGCAGAGAATGGTAGCACTCTGACCCAAAATGTAGTGGAGAGAGAAGAAAAAGACAATAAACAGAGAATAAGAGAGGGTGGGTTTCTTAAATGTGTATATTTTAATGCGTTGTAAGAAAGGTGGATGAACTTAGAGCCTGGATTGACACCTGGAAGTATGATGTTGTGGCGATCAGTGAAACATGGTTGCAGGAGGGCTGTGATTGGAAATTAAATATTCCAGGATTTTGTTGCTTCAGGTGTGGTAGAATTGGAGGGGCAAGAGGTGGAGGTGTTGCATTGCTTATCAGGGAAGATATTACAGCAGTGCTTTGGCAGGATAGATTAGAGGGCTCGTCTAGGGAGGCTATTTGGGTGGAACTGAGAAATGGGAAAGGGGTAGCAACACTTATAGGGGTGTATTATAGACCGCCAAATGGGGAGCGAGAATTGGAAGAGCAAATATGTAAGGGGATTGCAGATATTAGTAGTAAGCACAAGGTAGTGATTGTGGGAGATTTCAATTTTCCACACATAGACTGGGAAACACATTCTGTAAATGGGCTGGATGGGTTGGAGTTTGTTAAATGTGTGCAGGATAGTTTTTTGCAGCAATACATAGAGGTACCTACTAGAGAAGGGGCGGTGCTGGACCTCCTGTTAGGAAATGAGACGGGTCAGGTGGCAGAGGTATGCGTTGGGGAACAGTTCGGGACCAGTGATCACAATACCATTAGTTTCAATATAATTATGGAGAGGGTCAGAACTGGACCTAGGTTTGAGATTTTTGATTGGAGAAAGGCTAACTTTGAGGGATGCGAAAGGATTTAAAAGGAGTAAATTGGGACAGTTTGTTTTATGGGAAAGATGTGGAAGAGAAATGGAGGACATTTAAAGGTGAAATTTTAAGAGTACAAATCTTTATGTCCCTGTTTGGTTGAAAGGAAATAGTAAAAATTGGAAAGAGCCATGGTTTTCAAGGGAAATTGGACACTTGGTTTGGAAAAAGAGAGAGATCTATAATAATTATAGGCAGCATGGAGTAAATGAGGTGCTGGAGGAGTATAAAGAATGTAAAAAGAATCTTAAGAAATAAATTAGAAAAGCTAAAAGAAGATATGAGGTTGCTTTGGCAAGTAAGGTGAAAGTAAATCCAAAGGGTTTCTACAGCTATATTAATAGCAAAAGGATAACGAGGGATAAAATTGACCCATTAGAGAGTCAGAGTGGACAGCTATCTGCAGAGCCAAAGAGATGGGGGAGATATTGAACAATTTCTTTTCTTCGGTATTCACCAAGGAGAAGGATATTGAATTATGTGAGGTAAGGGAAACAAGTAGAGTAGTTATGGATACTATGAGTTTCAAAGTAAAAGAAGTACTGACACTTTTGAAAAATATAAAAGTGGATAAGTCTCCAGGTCCTGACAGGATATTCCCTAGGACATTGAGGGAAGTTAGTGTAGAAATAGCCGGGGCTATGACAGAAATATTTCAAATGTCATTAGAAACGGGAATAGTCCCCGAGGATTGGCGTACTGCGCATGTTGTTCCATTGTTTAAAAAGGGTTCTAAGAGTAAACCTAACAATTATAGACCTGTTAGTTTGACTTCAGTGGTGGGCAAATTAATGGAAAAGATACTTAGAGATAATATATATAAGCATCTGGATAAACAGGGTCTGATTAGGAACAGTCAACATGGATTTGTGCCTGGAAGGTCATGTTTGACTAATCTTCTTGAATTTTTTGAAGAGGTTACTAGGGAAATTGACGAGGGTAAAGCAGTGGATGTTGTCTATATGGACTTTAGTAAGGCCTTTGACAAGGTTCCTCATGGAAGGTTGGTTAAGAAGGTTAAACTGTTGGGTATAAATGCAGGAATAGCAAGATGGATTCAGCAGTGGCTGAAAGGGAGAAGCCAGAGGGTAATGGTGGATGGCTGTTTGTCAGGTTGGAGGCAGGTGACTAGTGGGGTGCCTCAGGGATCTGTGTTGGGTCCTTTGTTGTTTGTCATGTACATCAATGATCTGGATGAGGGGGTGGTAAATTGGATTAGTAAGTATGCAGATGATACCAAGATAGGGGGTGTTGTGGATAATGAAGAGGATTTCCAAAGTCTACAGAGTGATTTAGGCCATTTGGAAAAATGGGCTGAAAGATGGCAGATGGAGTTTAATGCTGATAAATGTGAGGTGTTACACCTTGGCAGGACAAATCAAAATAGGACGTACATGATAAATGGTAGGGAATTGAAGAATACAGTTGAACAGACGGATCTGGGAATAACCGTGCATAGTTCCTTGAAGGTGGAATCTCATATAGATAGGGTGGTAAAGAAAGCTTTTGGTATGCTAGACTTTATAAATCAGAGCATTGAGTATAGAAGCTGGGATGTAATGTTAAAATTGTACAAGGCATTGGTGAGACCAAATCTGGAGTATGGTGTACAATTTTGGTCGCCCAATTATAGGAAGGATGTCAACAAAATAGAGAGAGTACAGAGGAGATTTACTAGAATGTTGCCTGGGTTTCAACAACTAAGTTACAGAGATAGGTTGAATAAGTTAGGTCTTTATTCACTGGAGCGCAAAAGGTTAAGGGGGGACTTGATAGAGGTCTTTAAAATGATGAGAGGGATAGACAGAGTTGACGTGATCAAGCTTTTCCCTTTGAGAATAGGGAAGATTCAAACAAGAGGACATGACTTCAGAATTAAGGGACAGAAGTTTAGGGGTAACATGAGGGGGAACTTCTTTACTCAGAGAGTGGTAGCGGTGTGAATGAGCTTCCAGTGGAAGTGGTGGCGGCAGGTTCGTTGGTATCATTTAAAAATAAATTGGATAGGCATATGGATGAGAAGGGAATGGAGGGTTATGGTATGAGTGCAGGCAGGTGGGACTAAGGGAAAAAAGTTGTTCGGCACGGACTTGTAGGGCCGAGATGGCCTGTTTCCGTGCTGTAATTGTTATATGGTTATATGGAGGAGATGCGAAAGGATTTAAAAGGAGTAAATTGGGACAGTTTGTTTTATGGGAAAGATGTGGAAGAGAAATGGAGGACATTTAAAGGTGAAATTTTAAGTGTACAGAATCTTTATGTCCCTGTTCGGTTGAAAGGAAATAGTAAAAATTGGAAAGAGCCATGGTTTTCAAGGGAAATTGGACACTTGGTTCGGAAAAAGAGAGAGATCTACAATAATTATAGGCAGCATGGAGTAAATGAGGTGCTGAAGGAGTATAAAGAATGTAAAAATAATCTTAAGAAAGAAATTAGAAAAGCTAAAAGAAGATATGAGCTATATTAATAGCAAAAGGATAACGAGGGATAAAATTGGCCCATTAGAGAGTCAGAGTGGACAGCTATCTGCAGAGCCAAAAGAGATGGGGGAGATATTGAACAATTTATTTTCTTCGGTATTCACCAAGGAGAAGGATATTGAATGATGTGAGGTAAGGAAAACAAGTAGAGTAGCTATGGAAACTATGAGATTCAAAGAAGAGGAAGTTCTGACACTTTTGAGAAATATAAAAGTGGATAAGTCTCCAGGTCCGGACAGGATATTCCCTAGGACATTGAGGGTAGTTAGTGTAGAAATAGCAGGAGCTATGACAGAAATATTTCAAATGTCATTAGATACGGGAATAGTGCCGGAGGATTGGCGTACTGCGCATGTTCTTCCATTGTTTAAAAAGGGGTCTAAGAGTAAACCTAGCAATTATAGACCTGTTAGTTTGACGTCAGTGGTGGGCAAATTAACGGAAAGGATACTTAGAGATAATAGATATAAGCAACTGGATAAACAGGGTCTGATTAGGAACAGTCAACATGGATTTGTGCCTGGAAGGTCATGTTTGACTAATCTTGAATTTTTTGAAGAGGTTACTCGGGAAATTGATGAGGGTAAAGCAGTGGATGTTGTATATAGAAACATAGAAACATAGAAAATAGGTGCAGGAGTAGGCCATTACGCCCTTCGAGCCTGCAGCACCATTCAATATGATCATGGCTGATCATCCAACTCAGTATCCTGTACCTGCCTTCTCTCCATACCCCCTGATCCCTTTAGCCACAAGGGCCAAATCTAACTCCCTCTTAAATATAGCCAATGAACTGGCCTCAACTACCTTCTGCGGCAGAGAATTCCAGAGATTCACCACTCTCTGTGTGAAAAATGTTTTCCTCATCTCGGTCCTAAAAGATTTCCCCCTTATCCTTAAACTGTGACCCCTTGTCCTGGACTTCCCCAACATCTGGAACAATCTTCCTGCATCTAGCCTGTCCAACCCCTTAAGAATTTTGTAAGTTTCTATAAGATCCCCCCTCAATCTTCTAAATTCTAGCGAGTACAAACCGAGTCTATCCAGTCTTTCTTCATATGAAAGTCCTGACATCCCAGGAATCAGTCTGGTGAACCTTCTCTGTACATCCTCTATGGCAAGAATGTCTTTCCTCAGATTAGGAGATCAAAACTGTACGCAATACTCCAGGTGTGGTCTCACCAAGACCCTGTACAACTGCAGTAGAACCTCCCTGCTCCTATATTCAAATCCTTTTGCTATGAATGCTAACATACCATTCGCCTTCTTCACTGCCTGCTGCACCTGCATGCCTACTTTTAATGACTGGTGTACCATGACACCCAGGTCTCGTTGCATCTCCCCCTTTCCTAATCGGCCACCATTCAGATAATAATCTACTTTCCTGTTTTTGCCACCAAAGTGGATAACCTCACATTTATCCACATTATACTGCATCTGCCATGCATTTGCCCACTCACCCAGCCTATCCAAGTCACCTTGCAGCCTCCTAGCATCCTCCTCACAGCTAACACTGCCCCCCAGCTTCGTGTCATCCGCAAACCTGGAGATGTTGCATTCAATTCCCTCGTCCAAATCATTAATATATATCGTAAATAAATGGGGTCCCAGAACTGAGCCTTGCGGTACCCCACTAGTCACTGCCTGCCATTGTGAAAAGGACCCGTTTACTCCTACTCTTTGCTTCCTGCCTGCCCGCCAGTTCTCTATCCACATCAATACTGAACCCCCAATATCGTGTGCTTTAAGTTTGTATACTAATCTCTTATGTGGGACCTTGTCGAAAGCCTTCTGAAAGTCCAGATATAACACATCCACTGGTTCTCCCTTATCCACTCTACTAGTTACATCCTCGAAAAATTCTACAAGATTTATCAGACATGATTTACCCTTCATAAATCCATGCTGACTTTGTCCAATGATTTCACCACTTTCCAAATGTGCTGCTATCCCATCTTTAATAACTGATTCTAGCAGTTTCCCCACTACCGACGTTAGACTAACTGGTCTGTAATTCCCCGTTTTCTCTCTCCCTCCCTTTTTAAAAAGTGGTGTTACATTAGCTACCCTCCAATCCTTAGGAACTACTCCAGAATCTAAAGAGTTTTGAAAAATTATCACTAATGCATCCACTATTTCTGGGGCTACTTCCTTAAGTACTCTGGGATGCAGCCTATCTGGCCCTGGGGATTTATCGGCCTTTAATCCATTCAATTTACCTAACACCACTTCCCGGCTAACCTGGATTTCACTCAGTTCCTCCATCTCATTTGACCCCCGGTCCCCTGCTATTTCCGGCAGATTATTTATGTCTTCCTTAGTGAAGACAGAACCAAAGTAGTTATTCAATTGGTCTGCCATGTCCTTGTTCCACATGATCAATTCACCCGTTTCTGACTGCAAGGGACCTACATTTGTTTTAACTAATCTTTTTCTCTTCACATATCTATAAAAGCTTTTGCAGTCAGTTTTTATGTTCCCTGCCAGTTTTCTTTCATAATCTATTTTCCCTTTCCTAATTAAGCCCTTTGTCCTCCTCTGCTGGTCTCTGAATTTCTCCCAGTCCTCTGGTAGGCTGCTTTTTCTGGCTAATTTGTACGCTTCATCTTTTGTTTTGATACTATCCCTGATTTCCCTTGTTATCCACGGATGCACTACCTTCCCTGATTATTTTTTTGCCAAACTGGGATGAACAATTGTTGTAGTTCATCCATGCAGTCTTTAAATGCCTTCCATTGCATATCCACCGTCAACCCATTAAGAATCAATCGCCAGTCTATCTTGGCCAATTCACAGTCTCATACCCTCAAAGTTACCTTTCTTTAAGTTCAGGACCCTTGTTTCTGAATTAACGATGTCACTCTCCATCCTAATGAAGAACTCAACCATATTATGGTCACTCTTGCCCAAGGGGCCACGCACAACAAGACTGCTAACTAGCCCTTCCTCATTACTCAATACCCAGTCTAGAATAGCCTGCTCTCTCGTTGGTTCCTCTACATGTTGGTTTAGAAAACTATCCCGCATACATTCCAAGAAATCCTCTTCCTCAGCACCCTTGCCAATTTGATTCACCCAATCTATATGTAGTTGAAGTCACCCATTATAACTGTTTTACCTTTGTTGCACGCATTTCTAATTTCCTGTTTGATGCCATCCCCAACTCCACTACTACTGTTAGGTGGCCTGTACACAACTCCCACTAGCGTTTTCTGCCCCTTAGTGTTTCGCAGCTCTACCCATATCGATTCCACATCCTCAAAGCTAATGTCCTTCCTTTCTATTGCGTTAATCTGCTCTCTAACCAGCAACGCTACCCCACCTCCTTTCCCTTTCTGTCTATCCCTCCTGAATATTGAATATCCCTGGATGTTCAGCTCCCAGCTTTGGTCACCCTGGAGCCATGTCTCCGTGATCCCAACTATATCATAGTCATTAATAGCTATCTGCACATTCAACTCATCCACCTTATTACGAATGCTCCTTGCATTGAGACACAAAGCCTTCAGGCTTGTTTTTACAACACTCTTACCCCTTATACTATTATGCTGAAAAGTGGCCCTTTTTGATTTTTGCCCTGGATTTGCCGGCCTGCCACTTTTACTTTTCACCTTGCTACCTATTGCTTCTACCCTCATTTTACACCCCTCTGTCTCTACGCTCACACATTTAAGAAACCCTTTCCCTTTAACTCCATCCTCCACTATCCCATTCGACACCCCACCCCCTTCAGTGGACTTCAGTAAGGCCTTTGACAAGGTTCCTCACGGAAGGTTGGTTAAGAAGGTTCAATGGTTGGGAATTAATGGTGGAGTAGCAAGATGGATTCAACAGTGGCTGAATGGGAGATGCCAGAAAGTGTTGGTGGATGGTTGTTTGTCAGTTTGGAGGCCAGTGACTAGTGGGGTGCCACAGGGATCTGTGTTGGGTCCACTGTTGTTTGTCATGTACATCAATGATCTGGATGATGGTGTGGTAAATTGGATTAGTAAGTATGTAGGTGATACTAAAATAGGTGGGGTTGTGGATAATGAAGTAGAGTTTCAAAGTCTAAAGAGAGATTTATACCAGTTGGAAGAGTGGGCTGAAAGATGGCAGATGGAGTTTAATGCTGATAAGTGTGAGGTGCTACATCTTGGCAGGACAAATCAAAATAGGACGTACATGGTAAATGGTAGGGAATTGAAGAATGCAGGTGAACAGAGGAATCTGGAAATAACTGTGCACAGTTCCCTGAAAGTGGAATCTCATGTAGATAGGGTGGTAAAGAAAGCTTTTGGTGTGCTGGCCTTTATAAATCAGAGCATTGAGTATAGAAGTTGGGATGTAATGTTAAAATTGTACAAGGCATTGGTGAGGCCAATTCTGGAGTATGGTGTACAATTTTGGTCGCCTAATTATAGGAAGGATGTCAACAAAATAGAGAGAGTACAGATGAGATTTACTAGAATGTTGCCTGGGTTTCAGCAACTAAGTTACAGAGAAAGGTTGAACAAGTTAGGGCTATATTCTTTGGAGCGCAGAAGGTTAAGGGGGGACTTGATAGAGGTCTTTAAAATGATGAGAGGGATAGACAGAGTTGACGTGGATAAGCTTTTCCCACTGAGAGTAGGGAAGTTTCAAACAAGGGGACATGACGAGATTTAAGGGACAGAAGTTTAGGGGTAACATGAGGGGGAACTTCTTTACTCAGAGAGTGGTGGCTGTGTGGAATGAGCTTCCAGTGAAGGTGGTGGAGGCAGGTTCGTTTTTATCATTTAAAAATAAATTGGATAGTTATATGGACGGGAAAGGAATGGAGGGTTATGGTCTGAGCGCAGGTATATGGGACTAGGGGAGAATACGTGTTCGGCACGGACTTGAAGGGTCGAGATGGCCTGTTTCCGTGCTGTAATTGTTATATATGGTTATTCTGTGTCTCCTGGCCTGAGTATTAGACCCAGTGAAGGACCATCCATGGAAACCACCACGTTGAATGCTATTGTGCAAGGTTCATGCAGTAGACCTGCCTTTTACAGGGCACTCAGAGTCAGGGCAAAATATTGATTTTGCCTGTGATGTCCATCATCTGAGAATTTTTTTTCCTGGAACTTAGAGGTTGTGGGGAGATTGTTAAATTATAACAGGCATAGTTTGTGTGAAACTTTCCAAATAGTGAAAGGCCTGGATAGAGTAGATGTGGAGAGGATGTTTGCAGGAGAGTCCATGACTAGAGGTCATAGCCTCAGAATAAAGGATGTTCCTTTAAGAAGGAAATGAGGAGGGATTTCAGTAGTCAGAGAGTGGTGAATGCGGAATTTTACTTCGGAGTCACGTGAGTGACTACGTGAAGACCCCGCCGGTACGCATGCGTGTCATATCGTCTATCGCATTGCGTTACGACTGGCAGGGTGGACGTGATTCTCCTGCCAGCAACAGACCTGAGGTAAGTTTTTTTTTAAACTTTCAGGTTTAAATCTTCTTGCAGGATCCTCTACTTAGAGGTCCTGCTAACAGTCCGGGGCGAAGTCGGGACTGAGGGGAAACCCCGGTCATGGGGAATTCCGCCCACGGACCTAGGCGCTCAGAAGACCGCAGAATGCGGGTAGCGAGCGACGGTGAATTCACCTTTGAGCCGCTGGCGGTAGAACCAGCGGCTTCATATTGGTGCCGGTGGCACCTGGAGAACCCGCTCCGTAGACTGCGGGATGCGAGGAGCGGACGGCGGTAAGTCGCCTACTGAGCCGCTGTCAGTAAAACCAGCGGTCTCATATACACTCCCCCCCCAGCAGGATACCCCCCCCCCGACTTTGTAAATCGCGGCTATCCCTTTTATAGGGACCACGGGGATATCCCGGCTGCAGTTACTGCGGGGATACCCAGATCGGGGGAGGGGGGGGGGGGGGGGGGAGCCCCGACTGGAGAACATCGCGGAGAAGCCCTGCTATAAGGGACCGCGGAGAAAAAGATCGGGGGAGAAATAACCCGCAATGGAAACCTTTCTACAAGGACCACAGAGGGAACCCCAGCTGTAACAAACTACGACCACGAGACCAGGCGCCCCGCAGCAGAAGGTTTAAAAAGGACATGCAGGTAAATTCCTTACTCGAAGGTCGTTTTGTGTTATTTTGTGAGAATATGTTACAGGAATGGACCGCATCCAGACTGACAGCAGAGGACCGCGGAATTGCGGGCAGTCAGCAGCGGTAGACTGCACCTGGATCGCTATTGATCAGCAGTCTCCGACCTGGCACCTGCACAGTCGGAATCGACACCACAGACTGGTGGGAAGGCCAAGCCGAAGTCGGACAGGTTGAAGACTCGGACGAGTCGGGCTGTGAAGACTCACCGCCGGCGGGAGCAACTGTGATCGCATATCCCGCATGGAGCGGTTGATGGAGCAGAAGCTCCAATGTGACATGCTCCGGTATATGGAGCCATGGGGTCCTAGGACGCCCATGGCAGCACCTTATTGAGGGCTGCATAATGCATCTCCCTCGACAGAGGGGAGCATTAGGAGTCACTTCTGGGCTGACTCTGAAGACAGGGGTTTGGCTGAAGATACCACAAGTGTGCAGGGGGTGCAGGAACAACACTACCAGCAGCAGGAGCTCGACGAGTGGCCATCGGGTTCAGGAAGGCCACATTATCACGCAAGACCTCACATCTTCGGCGGCAGCACCCCTACGCACCCACCAGCAAACCACGATGAACTGAAGCTGGTGAAAGCTTGAAGGCGGTACAACCAGGACAAAGGTCTTTTTTAGGCCACAGCCCAGAACGGCCTTCCTGGAAGATGCGCCAACCCCGTACTCGAGCTCCTCTACCTCCCAGGAGCAGATGTAAAATCATGCACACATGTTTGATGCAGCTCCTGGGTCGGGTTGCATAAGTCCTCCCATACAGATAAAGGTATGGAACCACATCGATGATGTCTCCTGTCATGGATACAAGTTGGTAATATTAAACTGGTTTGAATATTTACACTGGTTTGAGATAACATAAGATTAGTTTATACTGCACACAGGTATGGTTGGAGTTGCCTTTCAAGGCAGGCTCACAAGAATGGGATGTGGACTGATCATTATCAACAGCCTCAATCTGCATGTGCAGTATAGACTTTTCTGAATAACTTCCATGTGATCATTTCTGCTCACAGGGTTGAAGATATTTGAAATTTAACTGGATGAGGCAATGATACACTCAGTAGCGTTACAAAATGGGCTAACTCCAGTTTCCAGATTATTTACCAAATCACTACTATCAGTGCTTCAACTGCACAGAGCTAACAAATAAGTGGCATGGCCAATCTGGATGATATTGAACATTAACCTTATCAGCAACATAGCTATATTTGAGAAATTGGTTCACACCCGTCCAGTTAAATTTAAGTTAAGTTGATACCAACTGAAACTATTGACTATTGGGATACAATCATCCATTTATTTGTCTGTGATCAGCTCTGAGACAAAAAATTAGACCTCTCCTATTTTTAGCTGAAACTATCAAAGTCATAATGATGGACAGCTTTGCTCCACTAAAACCTCTCATCCGTAAAATTTCAGTCATTTCCAAACTGATGCTATTGCCCAAAGATGGGTAATTTACTAATACCATCTCTAGTTACGGAGGCAGACAGGATTAGCATGTTACCAAGTGTTCAGTCATGGTATCAACTGCCAATGGACACCAGGTGCATTCTGTGCATTATAGGGTGTGTGGATATGCATAAACTGCATGCACATGTCCAAGGTGATACACTTTGGTGGTGGTATATGTTAATCACAAAGGTACAATCAAATCAAAGTATCCGGTGATAGTTTTAACAAAACGCATTTAGCACTGGTGTATTATTATGCAAAATCAATGACAACACAGAATTAATGTGTGATCACAAAGTATTTAATGACATTGTGGATCAATGGTACGGAGACGGAGGTACGGAGACAAGATGGAGTTACAGATGGAGCAGCAGGACACCAGAAGCCTGTGGCAGGGGCTACGGATTGTAACCAACTACCGGAGCACCCCTCCCTCATCCGCAAGTGCCGGCACCTCCCTAGCTGATGACCTGAACTCCTTTTACGCTCGTTTTGAGATGGGCAACACCACCCCTAGTCTGCCGACTATCGACAATACCGCCAGCGGACTGGCTACCGAAGCTGAAGGGAGGAATGTGCACACATTCTCGCTGTCCGAGCACGACGTGAGGAGGGCTCTGACACGGTTGAACACGAGGAAAGCTGCAGGCCCCGATGGCATCTCGGGGCGAGTACTCAAATCCTGTGCTACGCAGCTAGCTCCAGTGCTCACTACATTATTCAACCTCCCCCTGGACAAGTCCGTGGTCCCTGCCTGCTTCAAAAAATCTATCATTGTACCGGTACCTAAAAATACCTCCCCAGCCTGTCTGAATGACTACCGTCCGGTGGCCCTTACCTCGGTAGTCATGAAATGTTTTGAGAGGCTGGTGAAGAAACACATCTGCGCCTTCCTCCCTCGGAACATGGACCCGTTGCAGTTCGCATACCGTCCGAACAGATCCACGGACGATGCGGTCTCCCAGGTCTTGCACACCGCGCTCTCCCATCTGGACAGCCAGAAGGGGGGCTACGTGAGGATGCTGTTCATAGACTACAGTTCAGCCTTCAACACGATAGTCCCCACCAGACTGGCCGGGAAGCTAATGGAATTGGGGCTCAACACCTCCCTGTGTGCCTGGGTCCTGGACTCTCTCACCGCCCGGCCCCAGGTAGTCAAGATGGGAGGGAATACATCGAAGTCCCTCAC
The DNA here is from genome assembly GCF_010909765.2 of Amblyraja radiata. Classification (NCBI taxonomy): domain Eukaryota; kingdom Metazoa; phylum Chordata; class Chondrichthyes; order Rajiformes; family Rajidae; genus Amblyraja; species Amblyraja radiata. The sequence continues at coordinate 299,018 of NW_022630641.1, read as the reverse complement.
CCTGAGCACAGGATCGCCCAGGGTTGCGTCCTCAGCCCCCTATTGTACTCCATGTACACACATGACTGTGTGGCTAGGTTCAGCTCCAACTCAATAATTAAGTTTGCTGATGACACTGTGGTGGTTGGCCTGATCTCAGACAGCGATGAGAAGGCCTACCGGGAGGAGGTGGCTGATCTAGCACTCTGGTGCCAGGATAACAGCCTCCTCTTGAACATCAAAAAAATGAAGGAGCTGATCATGGACTTTAGGAGGGCACATCATCCGAGGACGTACACTCCATTGAGGATAAATGGGGATCCTGTGGATAGGGTGAACTGTTTTAAATATCTGGGAGTCCACATCTCCGAGGATATGACATGGACATCTCACGCCTCAGCACTCGTGAGTAAGGCAAGGCAGCGCCTTTACCACCTCAGGCAATTGAGGAAATTCAGAGTGTCTCCGAGGATCCTCCAGTGCTTCTACGCAGCGGCGGTGGAAAGCATCTTGTCCGGGAACATTACCATCTGGTTTGGGAATTGCTCTGCCAAGGACAAGAAGGCTCTGCAGAGAGTAGTGCGTTCGGCCGAACGCACTATGGGAACTTCACTCGCCCCCCTGCAGGAACTATACATCAGGAGGTGCAACTCCAGAGCCAACAATATCATGAGAGACCCCTTCCACCCCTGCAACGGACTGTTCCAGCTGCTACGGTCAGGCAAACGCCTCCGTTGCCATGCGGTGAGAACAGAGAGGTTGAGAAGGAGTTTCTTCCCAGAGACCATTCGGACTGTAAACGCCTATCTCACCAGGGACTAACTCTACTGAACGTTTTTCCTTCCATTATTTATTATGTAAAGGTATATGTGTGTTATGATTGTGTTTATAGTTTGTTTGGTTGTTTGTCTTTTGCACAAAAGTCCGCGAGCATTGCCACTTTCATTTCACTGCACATCTCGTATGTGTATGTGACAAATAAACTTGACTTGACTTGACTTGACTAGGAACACTAACTATTGAGTTGCTTGCATCCAGGCTCAATCAACAGTGAACGAGGCATACAGTGGCGAAGGGTGCATTCTCGCTACACTAGGGAGGAATGTTCTTTTATGTCTTCCTCCATTTGGCCTCAATAGACGGGTCTTGCAAAATTCAGCAAGATTCCAGCTTCCGGGTTTTCATAGAGCCTGCCTGGGTTATACACCTATGGCTCCTGCTGAGGCGAAAAATGAGCATAAACCTTACATGGTTATTTCCGGATAAAAAAGATGCTGGTTCAATTGTGATGTCGAAACCATCCGCTGCATGATATAATCAATTCATAGACTTACAGACTCTGAGAGATCGTTCCTGCGGCTCGGGTTGTCAAACCATAAGCATTAGGAGTGCTCACTACAGATTGCAGGGATAGCACCAAATAGCAGCAATCTGCATAGGAGATGGGAAGCATTGTTTATGCTCCTTACATTTCACACGCCACGGATGACTGACACATTGAAATTCAGTTTTATGGGATTATAACATTAAGTTAATATTCCATTACTGTGCCTGAAGTACCTCCTCATCATTTGGCTGCGGAGAACATAAACCACTCTGTCCGGTCTCACCCTCTGACATCTAGAATGTGAAGGTATCATCAACTTAAAACCTCCCGGGCATAGGGACGCAGAGATATTGGTTGTAAACATTGCACTACGTCACTTCACCGATGGGCACCAGCAACATCCCTGTCCATGCTCATACTCACGTACTAGTGATTACGCCATGGCACTGAGTACAGCGCTATGGGTCCAGTCATTGCTACAATGGATAGGATGATCATATCTGTGGGCTATAATAACATGTTTTGTCAAGCAGATTAGACAGGGATACAAGACCAAACTAGATGTTGCATATCCCATGGACCTTGGGTTGCGTGTGATCACGCATCTACACTAGTATGTAAAGGTTCTTAAGAGCCTTATAGGCTCTGACAGCAATATTGTTAGTTACATAAAACCTCGTTAGAAGGAATCACTATGAACCTTCTCCAGAGGGTTAAATGTGTCTGGCATATACAGGAGTGTACATTGACATTGAGTCTCACTCCACCAGGACCGCTATACCTCAGCAGCAGGGATGGACCACATCCTAGCGGTTGCAGGATGGTCAAACTATTGATCTGTCCAAATATTCAGAATAAACCTATTGCCAGATCAGGGGTATTTGCCAACTCTATGTTAGGTATGGTTCATACTTCCTCCAGGTTGAGGGAGGTTACTATTGCCACTATTGTTCATTAATAACATCAACATGTCTATATCTATGTCATGTCTGGGAGGTAGCTGGTTCGAATCCCGCTTGGAGTGCATACTGTCGTTGTGTCCTTGGGCAAGACACTTCACCCACCTTTGCCTGTGTGTGTCCTTGGGCAAGACACTTCACCCACCTTTGCCTGTCTGTATGGAAGTAATTGTGTGAAGCACTTTGGGGTCAATGCAAGTTGACTAAAAATGTGCTATATAAATAAAGACATTATTATTATGTCTGAATGCATTCTTAATGTTCACTCATCATTGGCCTACTGATGCAGTGTATGACGTCTGGACTCGTTTCCACGGCATGAAATCACAGAGCTTTAAAATCTTCATGTAGTCACTCACGTGACTCCGAAGTAAAATAGTAAGATTAAACGAGAACTTACCAGTTTGAAGTTTGATCTTTATTTTATGAGGGGTAACTTTGAGGGATTACGTGCCCTCCACGCCCACCCTCGATCATAAAGTTCAACTGGTATCCTATTTCTCTAATCTTACTATGTTCAGTTCATTTACTGTTGTCTGTGATTTCACACCGCTGCTTTGAAGATTGACACGCATGCATCCTGGCAGGGTCTTCAAGTAATCCCTCAACGTTACTCATAAAATAAAGATCAAACTTCAAACTGGTAAGCTCGTTTAATCTTACTATTCTTGCTTAGTACAGTGTCATCGGGAGAAGGCAGTAATATGGGGGTTAAGAGGGAAATATAGATCAGCCATGGTTGAATGGTGGAATAGACGATGGGCTGACTGGCCTAATTCTGCTCATATCACATGAACTTATGGCCAGTTAAAACCTTTTTCTCAGGATGGAAATGTCAAAGACTGGAAAGCATAGTTTTATGATCTGAGGGGATAGTTTGAAGGATATATGCGGGGTAAAATTTTTACATAGAGAATGGTGAGTGTCTCAAGGGTCTTGCCAGGGGTGGTCATAGAGTCACAGAGTGATACAGTGTGGAAACAGGCCCTTCAGACCAACTCGCCCACACTGCCCAACAATGTCCCAGCTATACTAGTCCCACTTGCCTGCGCTTGGTCCATATCCCTCCAAACCTGTCCTATCCATGTACCAGTCTAACTGTTTCTTAAATGATGGGATAGTCCCAGCGTCAACTAGCTCCTCTGGCAGCTTGTTCCATACACCCACCTCCCTTTGTTTGAAATAGTTACCCCTTGGATTCCTATTCAATCTTTTCCCCTTCACCTTGAACATATTGCCTCTGGTCCTCGATTCCCCTACTCTGGGCAAAAGACTCTTTGCATCTACCCGATCTATTCCTCTCTTGATTTTGTACACCTCTATAAGATCACACCTCATCCTCCTGTGCTCCATGGAATAGAGACCCAGCCTGCTCAACCTCTCCCTATAGCTCACACCCTCTAGTCCTGCCAACATCTCTGTAACCCTTTCAAGCTTAACAATATATTTCCTATAACATGGTGCCCAGAACTGAACACAATATTCTAAATGCGGTTTCACCAACATCTTATACAACTGCAACATGATCTCCCAACTTCTAAACAATACTTTGACTATTGAACGCCAAAGTGCCTAAAGCCTTTTTGACCACCTTATCTACCTGCGATTCAACCTTCAAGGAACCATCCACCTGTGCTCCTAGATACCTCTGCTAGACAACACTACCCAGAGGCCGACCATTTACTGTGTAGGTCCTGCCCTTGTTTGACGTCCCAAAATACATCACCTCTCATTTCTCTGTATTAAATTCCATCAACCATTCCTCCGCCCACCTGGCCAATCGATCCAGATCCTGCTGCAATAACCATCTTCACTATCTGCAAAACCACTCACTTTTGTATCATCAGCAAACATGCTAATCTTGCCCTGTATGTTCTCATCCAAATCATTGATGTAGAAGACAAACAGTAATGGGCCCTGCACCAAACCCTGAGGCACACCACTAGTCACAGGCCTCCAGTCCGAGAAGCAACCTTCTATCATTACCCTCTGCTTCCTTCCATGGAACCAATTTGCTATCCATTCAGCATGCTGGTGGTGGAAACAGATGTGATTGCTGTGTTTCAGAGGCTTTTAGACAGGCACATGGATATGCAGGAGATAGAAGAATAAGAATAATGTGTTGGCAGTGGACATTAGTTTAACTTGGCATCATTTTCGCATGGGCATTTTAGGCCAAATTGATAGTTCTTTGAAATCCACAACCAACCCAGGTCTGACAGTGAATATCAAGGACCCTGGCTATCGCACACAGAACATAATGTCAAGAGGGGTGGCACGGTGGAGCAGCTTTGGAGCTATGTGGATGGGACAGGATTGGAAGGATATGGACCAAGCGCAGACAGGTGGGACTAGTGTAGCTGTGACATGTTGGTCGGTGTGGGCAAGTTGGGCCGAAGGGCCTGTTTCCACACTGTGTCACTCTATGACTCTACGACTCTACTGCTTTACAGTGCCGGAGACCCTGGTTCAATCCTGTCTACGGGTGCTTGTCTGTACGAAGTTTGTACGTTCTCCCCGTGACCGCGTGGGTTTTCTCCAAGAACTTCGGTTTCCTCCCACACTCCAAAGACGTACAGGTTTGTAGATTAATTCGCTTGATATAAATGTATAAATGTAAAATTGTCCCTAGTGTGTGCAGGATAGTGTTAATGTATGGGGATCGCTGGTCGGCACAGACTCGGTGGGCCGAAGGGCCTGTTTCTGTCCTCTATCCCTAAACTAAACTAAACTAAAAAATAGGAAATGGTACGAAACCTGGAAGCATTATGACTGGCTTCAGGAGAGGATAGGCAGACTTGTAAAATAGCTGGACATAAGGAAGATTAAATTTAACACAGAGAAGTCATGGATCTTAACAATACAAACAAAACTGTTCCATTTTAAAGCAGAAAGAGAGAGACGTGAGGATGTTTGCTTACACATCATTGAAGTATCAGAACTGTTAAAAATATAGGTGGGATCCTTACCTTTATTTTTAGAGGAATGGAAAACAGAAACAAGGAGGCTATGTGAATCTTCCACAAAGTTCTGGCAAGCCCCAAGGACTTTTGTTGTGTTTGAATCTGAGTTTCACGCTTCAGCCAAGGCCCAGGAGAGATTCCAGGGGACATTTAGAACGTGGCAGAGAGGAGAGAGTATAGTTATTGGTGCAGAGGCTGAGTGAATGAATGAGGAAATGAATGAATGAACGATGAATGAGCAGAATTAGGCCATTCGGCCCAGGAAGTCTACTCCGCCATTCAATCATGGCTGATCTATCCCTCCCTCATAACCCCATTCTCCTGCCTTCTTCCCATAACCTCTGACACCTGTACTAATCAAGAATCTATCTATCTCTGCCTTAAAAAATATCCACTGACTCAGCCTCCACAGCATTCTGTGGCAAAAATTCCACAGATTCACCACCATCCGACAAAATAAATTCCTTCTCATCTCCTTCCTAAATGAACGTTCTTTAATTCTTAGGCTACGATTGATACTTCATTGTCACATGTACCTGGAGAACCTAGGTACAGTGAAATGGTTTGTTTTGCATAGAACCTAAACAGTGCACAATTATCGCCATGTGTCTGGCACTGACAAAGCTACAATGTACGGAACTGTCCTATCTACTATTAGATGCCCCTTCGTTCTCCGCCCCCCCATGCCAGGCCCCCCTTTTGTGAACAAAACTGTTCAATTTTAAAGCAGGAAGAAAGAGATGTGTGGGTGTATGCTTGCAAAGAATAAGAACTCTGTTAAAAATATAGATGGGATCTTTAGCTTTATCGTTAGAGGAATGGTACGAGAGGAACAGAAATATACGCAGAGACATAAACAGAAACGCAAAGTGCTGGAGGAACAACAATGGGTCAGGCAGAATCTGTGGGGGGAGATGGATCAGTGTATCTTCAGATTGGCACCCATCTTCAGACACCATGTGTAGAAAGGAACTGCAGAGGCTGGTTTAAATCGAAGATAGACACAAAATGCTGGAGTAACTCAGACCATATTTTCATTTGTATTGCCTGCAAGCAAGCTAACTAGAAGGAACAATCTCAGACCAGTTCATAGTCAGTAGAGAGGTTCACAGTGGTCACTAAGCCAGAGTCCACTGTCCATCAGTTCGTACACCATTGGAAAACCATGAAATTGAAATTAATTGATGTATCTAATTGCTGAACTAAAATGTTTGTGTCGGGAATGCCAGTCGTGTAGTTAATGAACACATGGTACTTACGCAGCCTGGTCTTTCAATGACTCCTGACCAGAGAGCAATGCACTTGATTCCAAAGAGAGGCACACAATGCTGGAGTAACTCAGTGGGTCAGGCAGCATCTCTGCAGAGAAGGAATGGGTGACGTTTCGGTTTGAGACCCTTCTTCAGTGTGAACAGGGCGCTCATTGACAGGGATGGACGCTAAGTGCTGGAGAATGCTGGACAGGCAGCATATCTAGAGAGAAGGAACGGGGGACGTTTTGGGTCGAGACCCTTCTTCAGACTCTGTGTGATGCTGTCTGTATATCTAGTAGTGATGAGTGCCTGGAATGTGCTGCCATGATAGATGATTGAGCCAGATACGACAGTGGCATTTAACATACATTTGGATAAGCACAGGAGTATGATGAGGATGGAGGGGTGTGGATTATGAGTGGGTACATAAGAGATGGAGAAACAAAGAACTGCAGATGTTGGTTAATACTGAAAATGATACAAATTGTTGGAGTAACTCAGCAGGTTAGGCAGCATTTCTGGAGAACATGGATAGGTGACATTTCGGGTTGAGACCCATAGGTGCTGCCTGACCTGTTGAGTGACTCCAGCACTTTGTGTCCTTTCTAAATAAGAGAGGGTCTTGGCATCATATTCAGCGTTGACATTGTGGGCCAAAGGGGCTGTTCTTGATCTGTGCTGTTCTATGACCTATGTTCTCACTGCCACAATGAACAATGAAAATGGCTTGTATTTCACCCATATATATCCCAACCAATTAAATCCAGCAGCTACCATGGTATATAATTATATGCAGTCAGGGGTCAAGGTCATAGGGTCATAGGGTCATCGAGTCACACAGTGGAAACAGGCCCTTTGACCCATCTTGTCCATACTGACCAACATGTCCCATCTATACTAGTCCCACCTGCCTTCCTTTGGCCCAATTCCCTCTAAATCTATCCTATCCATGTACCTGTCTAAATGTTTCTTAAACTTTGCAATAGTACCTACCTCAGCTATCTCCTCCAGCAGCTCATTCCATTCACCCACCACCGTTTGTGTGAAACATTTACCCCTCAGGTTCTCCTTAAATCTTTTCCCTATCACCTTAAACCTATGTCCTCTCTAGAGGCAAACGATTCTGTGCATTTAGCTGATATATTTATCTCACGATTTTGTACACCACAATACGATCATCCCACATCCTCCTGCGCTCCATGGAATAAAACCCTGGCCTGTTCAACCTCTCCCTATAGCTCAGACACTCGAGTCCTGTCAACATCCGGGTCAATCTTCTTTGAACCCTTTCAAGCTTGACAATATCTTTCCTAAAACATGGTGACCAAAACATGACACAATACTCTAAATGTGGCCTCACCAACATCTCACCAACTATACAGTATCTGGAACATGCCTTCCCAACAACTAGATATGTGGGAGTATATTTGGATATCAAATGTGGTCACATCTCGGAGCATCCCCAACTTTAGTCACTACTGATTCTGGCCTCCCTGTATCACCAGAAATGTCATGTTGAATCATGAGAGAATTATTTGACAACATTGTGATTCACCCGGGTTGTTAATAAATGGAGTGGAGCACTTAATGCCTTTTTTGCAGCTACTCTTCGACAGAAAATAAAATTGAGCGGACCTGGAAATCTGTTTTCAACAAGTACATTCATTATTTTGTAAGTGATAGGGTCAGAATTAGGCCATTTGGCCCATCGTTTACTCCGCCATTCAATCATGGCAGATCTATCTCTCTCTCCTAACCCCATTCTCCTGCCATCTCCCCATAACCTCTGACACCCGTACTAATCAAGAATCTATAGTTCTCTGCCTTAAAAATATCCATTGACTTGACCTCCACAGCCGTCTGTGGCAATGAATTCCACAGATTCACCACCCTCTGACTAAAGAAATACCTCCTCATCTCCTTCCTAAAGGTATGTCCCTTAATTCTGATTCTATGACCTCTGGTCCTAGACTCTCCCACTAGTGGAAACATTCTCTCCACATCCACTCTATCCAGGCCTTTCACTATTCTGTAAGTTTCAATGAGGTCTTGCCTCAACCTTCTAAACTTTAGCGAGTAGAGGCCCAGTGCTCATCATATGTTAACCCACTCATTCCTGGGATCATTCTCGTAATCCTCCTCTGGACCCTCTCCAGGACCAGCACATCCTTAATGATAGGGCTCAAAATGCTCACATTATTCCAAACGCAGCCTGACCAGTGCCCTATAGAGCCTCAGCACCTGTACACCAGAATAGATTATAGCTGGATACCAGTGATAGGGTCATTTGTATTGTTTCAGAAGGAAGGCAATGATGTTATCCACTGTTTAAAAAAGAATTCATTTGTTGGCGCGCAGTGGGTACACAACTTGTAAATGTTAAATTACCATCATTTGTTCCATAACTCAGTAATATTAAATTAATAATACTCATTTTCTCAGATCAATATATCGTTCTACATAGAACATAGAACATAGAACAGTACAGCACAGGAACGGACCAATGTTTGTAACAGACATGATGCTGTTAAACTGATCTCAGCTGCCTGTGCATGATCCATATCTTAGTGTAGTTTAGTTTTGATTATTGTCACGTGTACCGCGGCACAGTGAAAAGCTTTTATGTTGCGTGCCAACCAGTCAGCGGAAGGACTATACATCATTACAATCGTGCCGTCCACAGTGTACAGATACATGATAAAGGGAATAACATCTGGTGCAAGATAAAGTCCAGTAAAGTCTGATTAAAGATCTGAGGATCTCCAATGAGGTAGATAGTAGCTCAGGACTGCTCTCTAATTGTTGAATATCCCTCTGCTTCCTGCACTTCCATGTGCTATGCTATGCTATCTTAACCATTATAAGTAAAGATTGTGGTAAGAAAGTTACTAGAGGGGATGCTGGAGGATAATGGGTTCACAGGAACTGCAGATGCAGGTTTACAAAAGAGACAAATTATGTCAGATGAAATGGGGTGTGAAGTGTGAAAAGTGGGGTGTGAAATCAGTGGGAGGGATGTCGGTGGAAGGTTCTGGTTGCGTTTGATTACTGCGCCAACATCTCATAAGTGGTTATCTCGCGCAGGTCGGAGTGCGCGCAGTAACGAAAAATTAAGTGGGCCTTTTTGGCCAAGTTGAGGAGATCTAGTTGCTCAATCCCCAAGGGGATGGGGGGTGTGGTGAGAAAAATGGGTGGGGACCAGGACAGAGAACAGAAAGGGGAGGGGGGGGGGGTTTGGGGGGGGGGGTTTGTGAAAGAGGGGCGAGTTATTTAAAATTGGACAACTTCATGTTAATACCATTGGGTCATAAGCTACACCAGCTGAAAATAAGGTGCTGTTCCTGCAGTTTACGTGTGGTATGATTCTGGCAATGGAGGAAGCCCAGGACATAAAAGGTGTGATTCCATCACCAATCACATCTTCCTATCCCCACCCTTCATGCCTTTCTGCATTGCTTAGTCCAGCGTATTGCTTAGGGCAGCACGGTGGTGCAGAGGTAGAGTTGCTGCCTTGCAGCGCCAGAGACCCGGGTTCAATCCTAACTATGGATCAGGGTTCGATCCTGGAGTTTGTATGTACTCCCCATGTCCACGTGGGATTTCTCCGGTGGCTACCGACCAGCGATCCCCGCACATTAACCCTATCCTATGCACGCTAGGGCCAAGTTACATTTATACCATGTCAAGTAACCTGCAAACCTGTACGTCTTTGGATCGTGAGAGGAAACCGAAGATCTCGGAGAAAATCCGCGCAGGTGATGGGAAGAGCGTACAAACTCTGTACAGATAGCACCCATTGTCTGGATTGAACCTGGGTCTCTGACGCTGTGAGGCAGCAACTGCATCGCTGCTTTACCGGGCCGCCCCTGCTGACATCGAATTAGCCCACCTGTGCTTCGACAGCCTACTCATTATAAAACCCAGGCATTCCAGCCAGCAGCATCACAGGTTGACAGCGTGATGAAAAGGGTTTTTGCTTTGGCAGAATGGCCTTCATTGGTAAAGGTACTAAGTTTAATAGTTGGGATGTTAAATCGCAGTTGAACAAGAGGTTGGTGAGGCCTCACTTGGAGTATCGTGTTCAGTTTGGTCAGCCTGTTATAGGAAAGATGCTATTAAGATGGAAATAGCGCAGTGAAGATTTACGAGTATGCTGCCAGGACTTGAGGGACTGATTTATAGGGAGATGTTGGACAGGCTAGAATTTTACACCTTACAGCACAGAAGACTGAGCGGTGATTTCATTGAAGCGTATAAAATCATGAAGAGAATAAATAGTGAATGCTCAGAGTCTTACCCAGGGTAGTAAAATCATGAATGCAAGGATACAGGTTTAAGGTGAGAGAGAAATTATTTAATAGGAACCTGAGGGGCAAATTGTTTAAAAGTGTATGATGGGTGTGTGGAAAAAGCTGCCGCGGGAAGTTGTTGAGACAGGTATAATAACGGCATTTAAAAGACATTTTGGCAGGTACATGGATAGGATTGTTTCAGAGGGACTTGGGTCAAATGCGAGCAAATGGAACAAGCTTAGAGGAGCATCTTTAGCTGCATGCATGAGTTGTGCTGAAGGGCCAGTTTAAATCTAAAACTCTCTGTGATTTTATAGAAATGTTCTATGATATCCGATAAGTCTTAATCTTTTGCTTCGTTTACACACTAAAAATACATTGTTAGTTAAGAATCCTTGCATCACAATATTTGACATTGTATTTTCACTAATTCAGGACAATTCACAATAAACTAACTTATTTTGTAAAAGTCTGTTTTACATTCTGATCTGTCCCAACAGCTTGTACTCGCTAGAATTTAGAAGATTGAGGAGGGATCTTATAGAAACTTACAAAATTCTTAAGAGGTTGGACAGGCTAGAAAGATTATTCCCGATGTTGGGGAAGTCCAGAACAAGGGGTCACAGTTTACGGATAAAGGGGAAATCTTTTAGCACTCTGATGAGAAAAACATTTTTTACACAGAGTGGTGAATCTCTGGAATTCTCTGCCACAGAAGGTAGTTGAGGCCAGTTCATCGGCTATATTTAAGAGGGAGTTTGATGTGGCCCTTGTGGCTAAAGGGATCAGGGGGTATGGAGAGAGGCAGGTACGGGATACTGAGTTGGATGATCAGCCATGATCATATTGAATGGCGGTGCAGGCTCGAAGGGCCGAATGGCCTACTCCTGCACCTATTTTCTATGTTTCTATGTTTCTATGTCCCAACAGAACTGTTGAAAACCATGAAGAGTCCCAAAAGAAAGAAATCAAGTAATTGTACAAGTTCAAGAATTAGGTGACTGTCAGCAAGATGAAAGAGTTAGTTATAGATTTCAGGTACAGTGGCTCAGCGGTAGAGTGTTCTGCCTTACCGCACTGGAGAATCGGGTTCGATCCTGACTATGGGTGCTTTCTGTATGGGGTTCGCACATTCTCCCTGTGACTGCATGGGTTTTCTTCAGGTGCTCTGGTTTCCTCCCACACTCCAAAGATGTACAGGTTTGTAGGTTAATTGGCTTTGGTAAAAGTTTAAAATTGTCCAAACACTGTCCTACATGTTTAGGACAATTTTAATTGGCTTTGGTAAAAGTTTAAAATTGTCCTAGTGATTGCTGGTCAGCGCGGACTCGATGGACCGAAGGGCCTGTTTCCGCGCTGTGCCTCTAAAAGTCTAAAAAAGCCACATTCACAGCATCCATATTGAAATAGAAGATGGAGGTGTTCCAATTCATCAGGGGTTTCTGTTAAAGAAACAGTGAGAAATTATTTTGCCCGGCAGGAAAACAAATTGAATGTGTCAGGTAAAAGAAGGCAAACATTATTTGCTTCTAAACAAGTTGCTATGATCTGCAAGAGATTAAACATAAGGTCATAAGGTATAGGAGTAGAATTAGGCCATTCGACCCATCAAGTCTACTCCACCATTCAATCATGGCTGATCAATCTCTCCCTCCTAAGCCCATTCTCCTGCCTTCACCCCATAACCCCTGACACCCGCACTAATCAAGAAACATGTGGTAAAATCAGATTCAACAGTAACCCATTTAAAGTAACTGGATAAACAGCTGGGATAGGTTTACCAGAACTATGTTCGCAAACTAGCAATTGGATCCAGATGGATTGCTTAAAGAACCCCCATCAATCTCCCCCCAAGCCCCTCCCCTCCCCCTCCCAACTCTACCCATTGCAAAGGATTGAATGATCAGTCTCTGGCCCATGTTATCCTTGCATTCTATCAGTAATAGACATTAGGTTTTGGGCATCTAGAGTTAACTGAGTGAGTTTGTCATGGAGTGTTAAAATAACAAAGGAAGACCATGTTTTTATACAAGTAATAGAAACATAGAAACATACAAAAATAGGTGCAGGAGTAGGCCATTCGGTCCTTCGAGCCTGCACCGCCATTCAATATGATCATGGCTGATCATCCAACTCAGTATCCCGTACCTGCCCTCTCTCCATACCCCCTGATCCCTTTAGCCACAAGGGCCACATCTAACTCCCTCTTAAATATAGCCAATGAACTGGCCTCAACTACCTTCTGTGGCAGAGAGTTCCAGAGATTTACCACTCTCTGTGTGAAAAATGTTTTTCTCATCTCAGTCCTAAAGGATTTCCCCTTTATCCTTAAACTGTGACCCCTTGTCCTGGACTCATTGTGTCATTCATTGTGATCATGACTGATCACCCACAATCAATAACCCGTGCCTGCCCTCCCCCTGTAACCCTTGATCCCGCTAGCCCCTAGAGCTCTATCTAACTATTTTAAATTCATCCAGTGAATTGGCCTCTACTGCCTTCTGCAGCATAGAATTCCACAAATTCACAACTCTCTGGGTAATGCAGATGCCAGAAATCTGAAAGGACAATATTAAATACTGAAATTACTCAACAGTCAGACATCACCCCCAGAGAGAGAAACAAATTTCATCAGGAGATTAGTTCTTGCACGCATTTTTCTTCAGTGAAATCTGATAGAAGCAGGAGAATGGATTTGGTGTCTTGGATATCTTGATGTTAAAGCAAATTAGTTGTGTATTCTAATATCATTGAAAGCCAAATGTGCAGGTAAAACAGGTGCTCTGGAAAGCAAATTATATGTTAGTCTTGACTCGGAGAGGATTTGAGTACAGTAGTAGGAATGTCTTACTGCAGATAAGCAGAATGCATTTTATCGTAATGCATCATAGCATGGTTTGGGAGCAGCTACAACCTTGCAAGGAATGGTGGACGCAGTCCAGGTCAAGTTCATGTTCAAGTTCAAGTGAACTTGAATGAACATAGAAAATAGGTGCAGGAGTAGGCCATTCGCCCCTTCCAGCATACACCGCCATTCATTATGATCATGGCTGATCATCCACAAGTTCAAGTTCAAGTGAACTTGAATGGTGGACGCAGTCCAGACCATCACGCAAACCAACCCTCCCTTCCATTGACCATCAGGAACCTGTCCGAAGGCTTGGCGGACGGCAGTACCGGGAGGGATCTGGAGACGTTGGACGCGAGGAGTCTGGAGGTTGGTGCATGCTTTCAAGCCTCTGTACCTTCTGCCGGACGGGAGATGAGAGAAGAAGTAATGAGCGAAGTGGTACAAGTCTTTGATTCTGTTGGCTGCTTTTCCGAGGCAGCATGAAGTGTAGAAGGAGCTAATGGTAGGGATTCTGGGGTCTGCATGAAGGACCGGGCTACCTCTGTGACTCTCTGCAATTTCCTGCGGTCTTGGGCAGAGCTGCTTTTGTTTTGTTTATTGTCACGTGTACCGAGGTATAGTGAAAAGCCTTTTTTGTTGCCTGCTATCCAGAGCTGTACCTCTCGATGACTTTAATAATTCTGTGTTCCGGAAAGCATTGAAGAAGAGTCTCGACCCGAAGCGTCACCCATTCCTTCTCTCCAGAGATGCTGCCTGTCTCGCTGTTACTCCAGCTTTTTGTGTCTACCCTTCACCTGACAGACTTCAGAACGATCGAGACTGCGAATGTGATGAGCGAAGTTACTCCTGGCATAAGAACTAAACCCTACCTAAGGACTCCAATGTTGCATAGAGCTGACAGGCAGCAGAGTGTCAGGTTAAATAGATGCTTTGTTATGCCGGAGCGCAATGAGGTTTTGCAATGCACATCCATGGAGCGTTGACAGGTCTCTTCAGTTTTAACTGATCTTCGATGTGTGGGAAGGTTTCATTTACTTGGCAATTGCCTCGCTTGCGAATATTGTCATGCCCACACTCTTGGATCCGTGTTCGAATTCGTCCTGTAGCTCTTTTAGTTTAGTTTAGTTTAGTTTAGTTTAGTATAGTTTAGTTTAGTTTAGTTTAGTTTAGAGATACAGCTTGCAATCTGGCCCTTCGGCCCACCCGGGTCCGCGCCGACCGGCGATCACCCCGTACACTAACACTCTCCGACGCACACATTATCAAAGCCAATTAACCTACAAATCTGTACGTCTTTGGATTGTGCGAGGAAACGAGAGCACCCGGACAAAACCCACTCTGTCACAGGGAGAACATACAAACTCTTTACAGACAGCAACCATATTCAGGACCGAACCCGGGTCTCTGGTGCTGTAAGGCAGCAACTCTACCACAATACACCACCGTTGCAGTGAAATGCCAGAACCTGTGTGACCGTTTGAAGGTATTTGAGGAAACATTCGCAGTGTGCAGTACCACAGCACTACACCACTGAATTATATTTCCCAATGACTTTGTGCTTGCTGAGAAATATTGTCATTTAAGCAAGTTTTTCTGCATTTGTGCTTATTTTTCGTTTTGGTGACAACTTCAATGATCTGGATACAAGCTGCTTTAAGCCTGGGATTAACACCTCCAAGGTAGTGCTTCCTCATTACCTAAGCTCCAACTGTTCTCTAGGTAGGGCTGAGATATTACAATTACCCCGTTGCTATTCAGGCATTAAGCTCCAGAACAAACAGAATATGTAGGACAGAACTGCAGATGCTGGTTTAAACCGAAGATAGACACAAAAAGCTGGAATAACATCTCTGGAGAAAAGGAATCGGTGACGTTTCGGGTCGAGACTCTTCTTCAGACTGAGAGCCAGGGGAAAGGGAGATAAGAGATATAGACAGTGATGTAAAGAGATATAGAACGAACGAATGAAAGAAATGCAAAACAAATGATAACGAAAGAAACAGGCCATTGTTAGCTGTGGCTAGGTGAAAATGAGTTACAGACAATGAGACTCAACAAGACGACTTTGAAGCTGGCACGACGGGTGGTGGAGGGATGGAGAGAGAGAGGATGCAATGGTTACTTGAAGTTGGAGAAATCGATATTCATACCATTGGGTTGTAAGCTGTTCAAGCGAAATATGAGATGCTGTTTCTTCATACAGAATATACAGAGTAACTCCTCTCTGTGAATTAAGTGCACTGATAAGTGTCTCAAGGTGCTGGTGGCATTGGAGATGGCAGTAACAAAGCAAGGGAACCTCAAAGACTATTCTGAGGCTGTTCCTGCCCACTATTTCTTTTTCTCTGTCCTGTCTGGCAATGGGTGTCAGACATATGGAAATTTGCCCCTCACCCTTATTAGTTGTGGGTATTAAAATCAGTCCTGATGTCATAGAAATTCTAATAGAGAAAGAGGCCAAGTGATGTACAACAACATTAGGTTCTGCGTACCATTCCCAGCACGCTATGTTGTGGTAAAGTTCAGAGATGAATCGAGGAACTGAAAAAGAAATAAAGCATGTGAGACATCAAAGTGATGGAAATATGAAAGAGAGGCAAGCATGAAAGAAAGATAGGTGAGGAATGGAAGTGCTGGAGAAACAGCAGTGAATTTAAGATGTTTCATTTGCCACTTCAGTTATCACTTTCTGGATTCCTTCACTAAAATCGAGGTTAGAAAGTAGTTGATTTCTTTCTTTTGGAACTGTTAAAGAAAACTTTAAAACACCACACAAGGATCGGGCAAGACAATCAAGACTTTATTCAGATGCAGTGATCACTGGGATCATTCTTGGGGTTTGCTCAATGAACAAAGGTTCATCTACTTATATTTAGAATTTTCCTTTGGAGTTGTTTACTGAAGAAGGCACTTTAACACTTTCCTTCTTCCGAATTATCTTATAACAAATATACATCGGTACCTCCGAAAGACACAGCATAGTAAACACAGTCCAATTCCACCTCATTACAGATAAGCAAATGTCCTGTTATCTTTTCGAACTTATTCTATTGTTTTACGATTGCCATTTGTCCTTTGATGAGAGAGAACAGAATCGGACTAAAGTAGACTGCAGTTAGTGTCAGTCACATATGCTGAGTTTCAACCTTGTTTAAACCACAGCATTATTATTATAACACATGAAGAGGGCATTAAGCATTTTTAAGCACTTCCTGTCCAATTCCCTTGCTCCCATTCCCTTGCTGTCTTCTTTATTTTAGAGTTATGCCCTTGTCCCACTAAATAATGCCCCTGCCCCACTTAGGAAACCTGAACGGAAACCTCTGGCGACTTTGCGCCCCACCCAAGGTTTCCGTGCGGTTCCCGGAGGTTGCAGGTGGTTGCTGGAGGTTGCAGGTAGCAGAAGCAGGTAGGTAGACTGACAAAAACCTCCAGGAACCTCCGGAAACCGCACAGAAACCTTGGGTGGGGCGCAAAGTCTCCAGAGGCTTCCGTTCAGGTTTCCTAAGTGGAACAGGGGCATTACAGTGTGGAACAGGCCCATCGGCCCACTGAGGCTGGGCTGACCAGCGATCCTCGCACATTAACGCTACCCTACACACACTAGGGACAATTTACATTTATACCAAGCCAATGAATCTGCAAACCTGTACGTCTTTGGAATGTGGGAGGAAACCGAAGATCCAGGAGGAAACCCACGCGGTCATGGTGAGAACGTACAAACACCGTACAGACAGCACCCGTAGTTGGGATAGAACCTGGGTCTCTGGTGGCACAAGCGCTGTAAGGCAGGAAATCTACCGCTGCGCCACCGTGCCGCCCTTGAAGCTGTGCAATATATTTTTGACAGAAGCCAATCTAAGAGTTCAGGTTTTGCGCGTGACTGAAGTCGCCAGCGGGCCGCGACCTAGGGGGGGAAGCCACCGAGCCGGCCCCCCGCGGCCGGACGCAAGACCTGGTGGGCCGTGGTCTGGAAGAAGGAGCAGGCCGAGGCAGTCCCTGTTCGTCCCCCAAAGACCAGAGACTGGACTCAGTGTTCATGATGGATGAGACCAGCGAGGAACAAGCGGTAAGGTGAAGAGAGAACCGGGGTTTGGCCTTCTGCACCCTCGAGGTCGGCTGGCGGGATGCTCCAACACCCCGGGGAACAAAGGTGGATGGGTGAGGAGGGACGTTGGTTCGCTGGTGGATCCACACGTCCAAGGTAGGCGACGGCTGGAGGCCCAACAGCAGCCTGGGGCTCACCTGGAACGGGCACCACTCATAAGATCTAGAACTGGACTGGACTTTGAAAATGGCACCAAAGCATGGCGCCTCTTGCATGAGGGATCAGTAGACAATTTCTGTACAATTTGCTAATCGGGATTCTAAAGAAGGGTCTCGACCCGAAACGGCACCTATTCCTTTCCTCCAGAGATGCTGTCTGACCCGCTGAGTTACTCCAGCATTTTGTGTCTATCTTTGCTAATGGGGGATGTGCTTAGTTGTGATAATACTCTCCTGGACTGTTTTTAAGAAAATAATTTCACTGTGCGCACATGTGACAATAAAAGTTCCATTGATGATTCTTTCTGTTGAAACCCTGTCTGAGAATGCATAAGCCGCCCATTCATAGATTTTCAGGTAAGCACAGGCTTGAAAGGTTCGTGCGTGGAGACGTACCCTAGGCTATGCCCCAATGTGGACATTCATAGCATGCCCTGCACTCCTCGGAATGCCTTCTCTTCATCTACAGCCCCCGGTCATAAGGTCATGTGATAGGAGTAGAATTAGTCCATTCGGCCCATCAAGTTTACTCTACCATTCAATCATGGCTGATCTACCTCTCAATCCTAAACCCATTATCCTGCATTCTCCCCATAACCTCTGACACCTATACTTATCAAGATATATCTCTGCCTTAAGACATAATTTGATGCCCTCCACAGCATTCTGTGGCAATGAATTCCTCTTCTTCTTCCTAAAATAACATCCTTTAATTCTGAGGCTCTGATCTCCAGTCCTGGACTCTCCCGCTAGTGGAAAGATCCTCTCCACATCCACTATATCCAAGTATTTCAGTAGGTGTCAAGTCTCCTTGTGAAAGTCCAATTGTCCAACTACTGCCATTGAAGTTTAGGGCATGCATGGGATCATGGGCCATTCAATACCATGATTCCATGTACCAACAAGAAATCAGTGCCCTGAGAGGCAGAGTGATGAAAGAGCTGGCGGAAGAGAACGGAGGCAAAACAAATCAGACTATGTGACTGGGTTGTAAAGGTTGTAGATGGATGAATGAGAATGGGCGGCACAATGGCGCAGCGGTAGATTTGGTTACCCAGGAAATAATCCGGTTAATTCCACTTCAACAATTTTGTCTACCATGTCTCATTCATATCCCATTAGGGCCGCAGAGTGGTGCAGCGGTAGTTGCTGCCTTCCAGCACCAGAGATTCGGGTTCGATCCTGACTAGGGTGCTTGTCAGTACAGAGTTTATACGTTCTCCCCGTGACCTGCATGGGTTTTCTCTGGGATCTCTGGATTCCTCCCACACTCCAAAGACATAAAGGTTTGTAGGCTAATTGGCTTGGTATAAATGTAACCTGCCCCTAGTGTGTGTAGGATAGTGTAAGTGTGTGGGGATCGCTGGTTGGCATTGACTCGGTGGGCCAAAGGATCTGTTTCCTCGTTGTATCTCCAAAGTCTAAAGTCTAAAGTAAAACTCTGGGTCAGACAGCATCTCTGGAGGAGATCTGAAGAAGGATCTCCGTCAGATATTCGACCAGTGTGAAGTGGGATACTGACCCGAAACACCACCTCTCCATGTGCTCCAGGGATGCTGCCTGACCTGCTGAGTTACTCCAGCACTTTGAGTTGTCACCTACCAGCCTGCGTATCTTTGGACCTGGGAGCAAAGTAAAGTCCAGGGTGAGGTCAGGAAGAAAGTTTAGTTTAGTTTCGAGATATAGAGCAGAAACAGGCCCTTCGGCCCATTGCGTCTGCAACAACCAGCGATCCCCACACACTAACACTATCCTACACACTCTAGGGCCAATTTTTACATGTATATCAAGCCAATCAACCGACAAACCTGTACATCTTAGGAGTGTGGGAGGAAACTGAAGTTCTCGGAGAAAACCCACGCGGGTCATGGGTAGAACGTTCAAACTCGGTTGACAGCACTCACAGTCAGGATCGAACCCGGGTCGCTGGCGATGTAAGGCAGCAACTCTACCGCTGCGCCACCGTGCCGAAAGCTCCACAGAGACAACAGGGAGGTCCGGGTCAATGCCGAGTTGTGAGACTGCAGAGCTTCTTCTTCTTGCCAATGAAACATAAATAAACAAAAAGGAATAGTTAGATCTCAAGCCGGGTGTTGAGCATGCAGGTTGTTGTCTCTGCATCAATGTCTGCCAGGCCATGAGCTCCATTTGGTGGGTGGTAGAGCGGGCACTCAGAGATGACATGGTTGGCTGTCTGTTGTTCTGCTCCGCATTCACAGGCTGAGCTCTGGTGGAGCCCCCATCTCCACATGCTGGCATTGAAATGCCAAACTCCAGTATTAAGTCTGTTGAGCTTCACCCATGCTCCTCTGGGGAGGTCAGACCCTGGACAGTTTTTATCTGGTGAAGAGATGGAGCTGCGTAATGGAGATGAGGTTGCATTCCACTCCTGCAGAGCTGTTGTTGTGTCACTGGGATTAACATTCACATGGGAAAGGCCTCTGTGCACAGAAGAGGTTAACTATTTCCGGAGTTCTGTCACGGGAACATTTTGATGGTGAAATCTCATCCAGAGCCAATTGCGCTGGTATCAAGCGTAGGAAGCAGCTCTGAGTGTCACTTCAATAAGCCCGAAGTGATTCCAGGTGATAACTAGTGACTGTTAACGCATTGTGTATTCTGAAATCTCACTTAAGACATAAATAACCCTTGTCATTCATACTGCAGCCCTGTTAAGTACTGGAGCAAAAGAAAAATGATAAGAGGAAAATAACATATTTTCGGCATTGTTTTGGTGTTTTTGCTTCCATCACAGGGAATGGAATCCCCTCCAGCAGTAGGTGGTGAGATGGGTCTCAAAGGGATATCTGTTTAAAATCAGTTTTCTCTTTCATTCACGGATGGCTTTAGTTTAGATGGACACAAAATGCTGGAGTAACTCAGTGGGACAGGCATCTCGGGAGTAAAGGAATGGGTGACGTTTCGGGTCGAGACCCTTCTTCAAACTGAGAGTTAGGGGAGGGGAAGATACAGAGATAAGGAAGAGTAAGGTGTGAGAACGAGATGTCGAAGGAGATGGAGATCAAAGAAAATGTAGGATAGATCATTATTAGCGGGGAGAATGTAACAACTAAGCAAACAGAGATAAAATGTAATCAGGGGCAGTGAGACAGGTCGGTGAACTGGGAAAGGGAGGAATGGAGTGAGAGGGAATGCAAGAGTAGAGATACAGCACAGAAATGGGCCCTTCGGCCCAACTAGCCCGCACATCAACAGTACCCTACACACATTAGGGACAATTTTACATTTATAACCAAGCCAATTAACCTACAAACCTGCACGTCTCTGGAGTGTGGGAGGAAACCAAAGATCTCGGAGAGAACTCACGCAGGTCATGGGAAGAAAGTACAAACTCTGTACCAACAGCACCCGTAGTCAGGATCGAACCCGGATCTCTGGCGCTGTAAGGCAGTAGCTCCACCGCTGCGCCATCGTATCTCCAGGCAAAAACAAAGAGGGAATTCTATAAGTACAACCACCAACATCTTACAAAATAAATAGTTGTTGTGGAGACACCTCATTAGAATCCATCCATATTTCTCGGGGACTTTTCCAGAGCCACACTTTCTGTAGCAAAATCTTACCGTTCGTGTTTTACTTTCAATTAGTAATTTTGTCAATCTGCTTTTGTTGTTTTGCTCTTGATACAAAAACACAAAGGGGTTCACAAAAAAAACAATTTTAATGTAATAAAACACAATGTTGCGAGAATTTGGTGGAAATTTTTAATGGATATTTTCAGCTTGTTAAAACATTTCATAAGCGTGTTGTTTTGCCATTAATACCAACGTGAGTCTACATTTGAGTATGCGTGCCTTATGAATTTGCACACCTGTGTGTATGCTTTTGCATGTTTGCACACCATCTATGCATGTGTGATTAGAATACTTGTGTGTGATTACATAACTGTGCATAATTATACAAATATATGTGCTGTTGGTAATTGGTAGCGATTCTATGAGTGTAGATACACATGTATTTGCGTTTGGTGATACAGTATTTATTTATTTATTTATTTATTTATTTATTTATTTATTTATTTATTTATTTATTCCGAACAAGTAAAGACATTAAAGACATTAATAGTAACAAAATCGAAATTATCAAACAAATGGACATTACAATCAATATTTACAAAGCAATGAAAAGAACAAAAGCAAAGTTCCAATGTGTCTGTACAAGCTCGAAAAGGAGTGAGAAGAAGAATAACTTATTAAATCTCACCCCTTTTCCCCAACACATCTACCATGTTTAAAAATCAATTAATTAATAATTATAATACTACCCTAGGCAATTTACCATAATACCTACAGACGTATATATACATACAACTATTATGCACATACAAACTTCATATCTGAAGTACCCAAACATAAGTAAACAATAGTAAAGCAATAGATAAACATTAACCCCCACTTGTCAACCATCCCCTCCATCCCTGTACCCCTTGAAAATTATTTTTTTATATATCATTTTAAAATGATTCATGTTTGTGCATTGCTTTAATTGCATTGAGTGTATTGCATAATGGGTGAATATATGTGCAGTGACTTAACAGTTTAGTTTAGTTTATTGTCACATATACTGAGGTACAGTGTAAAGCTCTTTGTTTGTGTGCTAACCAGTCAGCGGAATGGTAATACATGATTACAATCGAGCCATTTACAGTGTACAGACACATGATAAGGGAATAACATTTAGTGCAAGGTAAAGCCAGCAATGTCCGACCAAGGATAGTCCGAGGCTGACTTGTGACAAGTCCTTTCGGGTTAGGCAGAGGTTCACTTGCACCTCCTCTTACCTCATCCACAGTGTCCGTTGTTCAAAATGTGGACTCTAATACATCGGCGAAACCAAACGCAGACTGGACGATCGTTTCGTTGAACACCTTCGCTCAGTCTGCCTGAACTTACCTGATCTCCTGGTTGCTAAACACTTTAATTCTCCTTCCCATTCCCACACAGGCCTTTCTATCCTAGGACTTCTCCATTGTCAGAGTGAGGCTAACCGCAAATTGGAGGAACAGCATCTCATATTTCACTTGGGCAATTTAGAGCCAAGTGGCATGAATATTGATTTCTTTAACTTCAAGTAACCCCGACATTCCCTCTCTCTCTATCCCTCCCCCACCCAAGTTGCACTAGCTTCTCATTTTCACCCAACAAACATTCCTTAATCATCGTTACTTTTTTACATAGAAACATAGAAATTAGGTGCAGGAGTAGGCCATTCGGCCCTTCGAGCCTGCACCGCCATTCAATATGATCATGGCTGATCATCCAACTCAGTATCCCGTACCTGCCTTCTCTCCATACCCTCTGATCCCCTTAGCCACAAGGGCCACATCTAACTCCCTCTTAAATATAGCCAATGAACTGGCCTCGACTACCCTCTGTGGCAGGGAGTTCCAGAGATTCACCACTCTCTGTGTGAAAAAAGTTCTTCTCATCTCGGTTTTAAAGGATTTCCCCCTTATCCTTAAGCTGTGACCCCTTGTCCTGGACTTCCCCAACATCGGGAGCAATCTTCCTGCATCTAGCCTGTCCAACCCCTTAAGAATTTTGTAAGTTTCTATAAGATCCCCTCTCAATCTCCTAAATTCTAGAGAGTATAAACCAAGTCTATCCAGTCTTTCTTCATAAGACAGTCCTGACATCCCAGGAATCAGTCTGGTGAACCTTCTCTGCACTCCCTCTATGGCAATAATGTCCTTCCTCAGATTTGGAGACCAAAACTGTACGCAATACTCCAGGTGTTGTCTCACCAAGACCCTGTACAACTGCAGTAGAACCTCCCTGCTCCTATACTCAAATCCTTTTGCTATGAAAGCTAACATACCATTCGCTTTCTTCACTGCCTGCTGCACCTGCATGCCCACTTTCAATGACTGGTGTACCATGACACCCAGGTCTCGCTGCATCTCCCCTTTTCCTAGTCGGCCACCATTTAGATAATAGTCTGCTTTCCTGTTTTTGCCACCAAAATGGATAACCTCACATTTATCCACATTATACTGCATCTGCCAAACATTTTCCCACTCACCCAGCCTAACCAAGTCACCTTGCAGTCTCCTAGCATCCTCCTCACAGCTAACACTGCCCCCCAGCTTAGTGTCATCCGCAAACTTGGAGATATTGCCTTCAATTCCCTCATCCAGATCATTAATATATTGTAAATAGCTGGGGTCCCAGCACTGAGCCTTGCGGTACCCCACTAGTCACTGCCTGCCATTGTGAAAAGGACCCGTTTACTCCTACTCTTTGCTTCCTGTTTGCCAGCCAGTTCTCTATCCACATCAATACTGAACCCCCAATGCCGTGTGCTTTAAGTTTGTAAACTAATCTCTTATGTGGGACCTTGACCAAGATTTTTGCATATCTTTCATTCATTGTTCTTTACATCTTTACATCATCGTCTATATCTCTCGTTTCCCTTATCCCTAATCGGTCTGAAGAAGGGTCTTGACCCGAAACGTCACCCATTCCTTCTCTCTGGAGATGCTGCCTGTCCCGCTGAGTTACTCCAGCTTTTGTATCTATCTTGTGTTTCTGTATGTTAGTCCATTTTCTTCTTATTAGAGTCATTACAGCACGGAAACAGGCCACATGGCCAAACTCGTCCAAGTAACCAAGATGCCCCATCTGAGCTAGTACCATATGCTTGCATATGCTCCATGTCTCTCTGAACCTTTCCTGTTTGTGTAGCTGTGCAAGTTTCTTTTCAATTTTGTTATAGTACCTGCCTCAACCACCTACTCTGGCAGCTCATTCTATATCCCCACCACACTCTGAGTGAGAAAGTTGCTTCTTAGGTAGGACATTAAGTCCTCCCCCCCCCTCCACTTTAAATATATGTCTTCTGGTTCTTGATTCCCCTGGGCAGAAGATGATGCTTTCACCCTATCCATTTCCAACATGATTTTAGGTACTTCTACAGATAAGCCCTCAACCTTCTGCTCTCCAAGGGATAAAATCCTAACTTGCACAATCTCTTATAGAGTCAGAGTCATACAACGTGGAATCTGGCCCTTCGGCCCAACATGTCCCATCTGCACTAGTCCCACTTGCCTGCGTTTGGCCGAAATCCCTCTAAACCTGTCCTATCCATGTACTTGTGTAATTGCTTCTTAGACGTTGGGATAGTCCCAGCTTCAACTACCTCATCCGGCACCTTATTCCATACACCCACCACCGTTTGCTTGGAAAAGTTACCCCTCAGATTACTATAAAATCTTTTCCCCTTCACCTTAAATCTTTCCCTATAGTTCAGGCAAGGGCTGGCAAATCTTCTCTGCACTTTTTCCAGCTTAACGATATCCTTCCTATAACTGAGTAATTAAAACTAAACACAGTACTCCAAATGCAGCCTCATATTACTATACACTATTTTTTTTATTTCTGGTGGCCTAAATTCCGCAAGACTCTTAAGTATTAATGAAGCAAGAAAAATTGATAGCCAGTTTTATCAATCTGACTACAATGAATTAAATTCTTCCAGGTCTATAGATGCTAAGCAGCAAATTGAGTTATTTTAGCACATTAAGCCATCCAGATTAAAATAAATTGCACTGATCATTAGACACCCATTGATGGAGAGAAACTCAACCTTGATTGGAAGTGTGAATGTGTTAAAATATTACCATGGCTTTGCCTACTTGTACACAATTGTACAGTTCTAATTTTCATAAGTAATAGGAGCAGAATTTGGCCATTCGGCCCATCAAGGCAACACTCCCTTTCACTCATGGTTGATTCACCTTTCCCTCTCAACCGCATTCTCCCACCTTCTCTCCACAATCCCTGTTACCCCTACTAATCAAGAATCTACCAATCTCAGCCTAAAGATATCCTTTGACGGCCTCCACAGCCTTCTGTGGCAATGAATTCCATAGAATTCCATAGATTCCATACATTCCCTCTGACAAAATAAATTCTTCCTCATCTCCTTCCTAAAGGTACGTCCTTTTATTCTGAGGCTATTCTACACTCTCCCATGAGTGGAAACATCTTCTCCACATCCACTCTATCCAGGCCTTTCTCTATGCGATAAGCTTCAATGAGCCCCAGCAGGTAAAAATTATCGACCAATTTGGTTTTAGCAATCTGGTTGTTACATGTGGGATCATTAAGTACAGAATATTCCTGTTATTGGCCTGTAACCTATTGCTTTCAGTAAACCACAATTTATGATAAAATAAGGGTTGGCATAGTGATGCGATGGTAGAGTTGCTGCCATACAGCACCAGAGACCCGGATTCGATACTGACTACGGGTGCTGTCTGTACAGAGTTTGAAAGTTCTCCCTGAAACTGCATGGGTTATCTCTAGGTGCTCCAGCTTCCTCTCGCACTCCAAAGACATACAGGTTTGTAGGTTAATTGGCTTTGGTAAAATTGTAAATTGTCCCTAGTGTTAGTGCTAGTGCTCAGGCTGATCGCTGGTCAGCGTAGACACAGTGGGCGAAAGGGTCTGTTTCCACACTGTATCTCTAAAGTAAGCTTCAATAGAGTAAACTCTGTACAAGAGAGCCATGCCAATGGACCCACAGAAAGATGTAGCACTGAAGGCTCATACGTTCATAAGTTCTAGGAACAGAATCAGGCCA
Source organism: Amblyraja radiata (assembly GCF_010909765.2). Classification (NCBI taxonomy): domain Eukaryota; kingdom Metazoa; phylum Chordata; class Chondrichthyes; order Rajiformes; family Rajidae; genus Amblyraja; species Amblyraja radiata. The sequence goes on along the minus strand of NW_022630641.1, from coordinate 272,524 downwards.
TTCGGCCCATCAAGTCTAGACCGCCATGGCTGACCAATCTTTCTCTCTCAACCCCATTCTCCTGCCTTCTCCCCATAACCCCTGACCCCCGTAATAATTAATAGGCTCTATCTGCCTTTTATGGTCCTTTGGTGAATTAGTTTGTCCTATTCCAAACCAGTGATACCTCCAGAGGAAGCCCACCCCCACCTCCCTTTCCTTATCGCATTGTAATCTTATAATCTTCCTTTTCCAACACAGGTCAAATTTCCTTTTGAAATTTCCTAATGAATCTTGTCCACCACCCCCTTAGGCCAGTGCTTCTCGTTTCAACCTCGCTCCTTGAAGCCAATTCAGGATAATTAGAAACCACAACATGCAAGGAAATATGGAAGGGCAATTGATTATTTTTATTTATTCATAGGAGGTGAGCAGCTCCGGCTTTGGTTTCTTTGAGAAAACGGTAAGCTGCTTTTTTGATCCACTGCAATCCTGCTGGCGAAGGCACTCCAAGAATTTTGAGGTGATATATTTTTGGAGACCAAACGAGATTTTGACATACAGTAAATAGAAGGGCACTAAGATATGTTCATTGCCATGCTCATTTCAGGACAATAGAGCAATCTTGACTCTTGACATCATTCCCTGAAAGGGGCTTCACAGGTAGACAAGGCGGTAAAGAAGTTTGCTTGCCTTCATGGGTCGGTGCAAAAGGCAGTCCCCAACAACCCTCACCAACTTCTACAGATGCGCCGCAGAACGCATTTTATTGAATTGCATCACAGCATGGTTTTGGGAACAGCTCCATCCAAGACCGCAAGGAATTGCAGAGAATTGTGGACACAACCTAGACCTAGCACGCAAACAAACCTCCCTTCCATTGACTATATCTCCACCTCACTCTGCCAAGGCAATGCCACAGGCAATCTCACCCGCTCCCTCTTCTCCCCTCTCCCATCAGGCAAGAGGCATAGAAGTTTGAAAACGCACATGTCCAGATTCAGGGACAGTTCCTTCCCAGCTGTTATCAGGCAACTGAATCATCCTATCACCAATTAGAGAGTGGTCCTGACATACTATCAACCTCATTGGGCTATCTTTAATCGGATTTTACTGATTTTACTTCGAAGTCACGTGAGTGACTATGTGAAGAACCCGCCAGTACGCATGCGTGTCATATCGTCTAAGGCATTGCATACGACTGGCAGGCTGAACGCGATTCTCCTGCCAGCAGTCAGACCTGAAGGTAAGTTTTTCCAGGTTTTATCTTCCTGCAGGAACCTCTACTTAGAGGTCCTGTAAAGCCCGGGGCGAAGTGTGGAGGACCCAGTCAAGGGAATACCGGTCACGACCTCGGGCATACCCGAAAACATCGGCGATACCCCCCCGACATATAGCCGCTTTAAAGGCCGCGGAATGCGGGAGCGGGCGGCGGTGAATTCGCCTCTCGGGCCGCTAGCGTTGGAACCAGCAGCTTCATACTGATGCCGGTGGCACCTGGGAAAACACAGCGGGGATACCCCGACACACAGCCACTTGAAAGACCACGAAATATGGGCAGCGGGCGGTGGAGAAGTCGTCTCTCGGGCCGTTAGCGTTGGAGCCAGCGGCTTCATGCTGGTGCCAGTGGCACCTTCACAGAGGGGATACCCCCCGACAACGTATATCACGGCTATCCCTTTCACAGGGACCGCGGGGATATCCCTGCTGCAGGAACCACGGGGATACCCAGCACGGCGGGGGGGGGGGGGGGGGAAGGCCCGACTACAAGGGAACCCCGGCTGCATACAAGGACCTCAAGACCTCGCAGCAGAAGGTTTAAAACAGGACCTGCAGGCAAATTCTTTACTCTCAGGTTGTTTAAGTTCTATTTCTGTGAGGATGTGTTACAGGAAAGGAACCGTGGACTAAGTCCAAATGGAGATTGACTGCGGAGGACCGCGGGAGTGCGGGCAGTCAGCAGCGGTTGGCTACACCTGGACCGCTAATCGATCATCAGTCTCCGACCTGGCACATGCACAGTCGGAATAGACACCACAAACTGGCGGGAAGGCCAAGCAAAAAGTCGGACAGGCCCGAAGACTCGGACAAGTCGGGCTGTGAAGACTCACCGCCAGCGGGAACACTGTGATCGCATATCCCGCATGGAACGGTTGATGGAGCAGATGCTCGAATGTGACAGTCACCATGGGGTCCTAGGACGCGCAAGGCAGCACCTTATTTAGGGCTGCTCCTTCGACAGAGGGGAGCATTAGGAGTCACTTCTGGGCTGACTCTGAAGACAGGGGTTTGGCTGAAGATACCACGTGTGCTGGGGGTGCAGGAACAACACAACCAGCAGCAGGAGCTTGACGAGGGCGATCGGGCTCAAGAATGCCACATCATCACACAAGACCTCACATCTCCGGCGGCAGCACCCCTATGCACTCACCAGCAAACCACGATGCACTGAAGCTGGTGAAAGCTTGAAGGCCGTACAACCAGAACAAAGGTCTTTTTTAGGCCACAGCCCAGAACGGTCCTTCCTGGAAGATGCGCCAACCCTGTACTCGAGCTCCTCTACCTCCCAGGAGCAGAAGTGCAAAATCATGCACACATGGTTGAGGCAGCTCCTGGGTCGGGTTGCATAAGTCCTCCCATTCGGATAAAAGTATGGAGCCACATCCATACACAAGGCGTAGCTATGGGCACACGCATGGGCCCCAGCTACGCCTGCCTCTTTGTCGGGTACGTTGAACAATCCATGTTCGAGACGTACCAGGGCCCCATCCCCGACCTCTACCTCCGTTACATTGACGACTGCTTTGGCACCACCTCCTGCACCTACACACAACTGACTGACTTCATCCACTTCACCACCAACTTCCATCCGGCACTCCAATACACCTGGACGATTTCCGACACGTCCCTACCATTCCTTGACCTCACCATCTGCATCGCAGGGGACAGACTCCTGACCGACATACATTACAAACCCACTGACTCACATGGCTATCTGGACTACACGTCTTCCCACCCTGCCCCCTGTAAAGACTCCATCCCCTACTCCCAATTCCTCCGCCTACGCCGCATCTGTTCCCAGGATGAGACATTTCATATTAGGGCATCGGAAATGTCCTCGTTCTTCAGGGAACGGGGATTCCCCTCCGCCACCATAGATGAGGCTCACACCAGGGTCTCATCCATACCCCGTAACACTGCTCTCTCTCCCCATCCCCGCACACGCAACAAGGGCAGAGTCCCTCTGGTCCTCACCTTTCACCCCACCAGCCGGCAAATACAACACATAATCCTCCGCCATTTCCGCCACCTCCAACGTGACCCTACCACTCGCCACATCTTCCCATCTCCCCCCATGTCTGCCTTCCGCAAAGACCGCTCCCTCCGCAACTCCCTCGTCAATTCTTCCCTTCCCTCCCGCACCACCCCCTCCCCGGGCACTTTCCGTTGCAACCGCAAGAAATGCAACACCTGTCCCTTCACCTCCCCCCTCGACTCCATCCAAGGTCCCAAGCAGTCGTTCCAGGTGCGACAAAGGTTCACCTGTATCTCCTCCAACCTCATCTACTGCATCCGCTGCTCTAGATGTCAGCTGATTTACATCGGTGAGACCAAGCGTAGGTTGGGCGATCGTTTTGCCGAACACCTCCGCTCAGTCCGCAATAACCTACCTGACCTCCCGGTGGCTCAGCACTTCAACTCCCCCTCCCATTCCCAATCCGACCTCTCTGTCCTGGGTCTCCTCCATTGCCAGAGTGAGCAACAGCGGAAATTGGAGGAACAGCACCTCATATTCCGTCTGGGGACCTTGCGTCCTTATGGCATTAACATAGAATTCTCCCAATTTGGCTAGCCCTTGCTGTCTCCTCCCCTTCCTTAACCCTCCAGCTGTCTCCTCCCACCCTCCCATCCGCCCGCCCTCGGGCTCCTCCTCCTCCTCCCCTTTTCCTTCTTTCTTTCCCCCACCCCCCATCAGTCTGAAGAAGGGTTTCGGCCCGAAACGTCGCCTATTTCCTTCGCTCCATAGATGCTGCTGCACCCGCTGAGTTTCCCCAGCAATTTTGTGTACCTACGAGCCACATCGATGATGTCTCCTGTCACGGATACAAGTTGGTAATACTGGTTTGAATATTTACACTTGTTTGGGATAACATAAGAATAGTTTATACTGCACAACAGGTATGGTTGGAGTTGCCTTTCAAGGCAGGCTCACAATATGGGATGTGGACTGATCAATGTCAACAGCCTCAACCCGCATGTGCAGTATAGACATTTCTGAATAACTTCCATGTGATCACTTCCTCTCACAGGGTTGAAGATATTTGAAATTTAACTGGATGAGGCAATGATACACTCAGTAGCGTTGCAAAATGGGCTAACTTCAGTTTCCAGATTATTTACCAAATCACCACAATCAGTGCTTCGACTGCACAGAGCTAACAAATAAGTGGCATGGCCAATCTGTATGATATTGAACATACTGTATTTTACTAAATTAGCCTTACCAACCACATAGCTATATTTGAGAAATTGAGGTTCTCACCCGTCCAATTAAATTCAAATTAAGTTGATACCAACTTAAACTATTGATTATTGGGATGCAATCAAACCATTTATTTGTCTGGGATCAGCTCTGAGACAAAAGATTAGACCTCTGCTATTCTCAGCTGAAACTAACAAAGTCACAATGATGGACGAACAGTATTCAGCATTGCTCCACTAAAAACCTCTCATCTGTAAATCTTCAGTCATTTCCAAACTGATGCTATTGCCCAAAGATGGGAAATCTACTAATACCATCTCTAGTTACGGAGGCAGATTGGATTAGCATGAGTTATCAAGTGTACAGTCATGGTATCAACTGTCAATGAACACCAGGTGCATTCTGTGCATTAAAGAGCGTGTGGATATGCATATTATTATTATTATTATTAAAGCTTTATTTCAGACACAGGTCCATATAACACATCAAACAGTACAAAGAATTACAAAGATACATTAAAAAATTGCATATTAGCCTAAAATATATATAAGCTATTGCACCAATGGCGTCTTAGCCTAGAAGTGAATCTATAGCAGCTTTTCAGAGGGCTGACTAGGGCTTCAATTATGTGGTTCTCTGATTTGTCCAGGCGACACATAAAACTAAACATCAGCTGTCTTAAGAGTGCCTCACAGGTTGGCACTCTAGTAGACACAAACAATTGACTGGCACTTTGCCACCTAGGGACACGAAGTAGCAACCTCATTGCATCATTGTATGCAACCTTAAGCCTCTGCATACTCTTTTTCTTATAATTAGACCACAATTGAGCAGTATATAACGGTGTGACCTGCATGCACAAGTCCAAGGTGATACACTTTGGTGGTGGTATATGTTAATCACAAAGGTACAATCAAATCAAAGTATCCGGTGATAGTTTTACCTAACCGCATTTAGCACTGGTGTATTATCATGCAAAATCAACGACAACACAGAATGAATGTGTGATCACAAAGTATTTAATGACATTGTGGATCGATGGAACACTAACGATTGAGATGCTTGCATCCAGGCTCAATCAACAGTTGCAAAAAATACGAGGCATATTAGTGGCGAAGGATACATTCTCGCTACACTAGGGAGGAATGTTCTTTTATGTCTTCCTCCATTTGGCCTCAATAGACGGGTCTTGCAAAATTCAGCAAGATTCCCGCTTCTGAGTTTTCATAGAGCCTGCCTGGGTTATACACCGATGGTTCCTGCTGATGTGGGGAATGAGCATAAAACTTTACATGGTTATTTCCGGACAAAAAAGATGCTGGTTCAGTTGTGATGTTGAAACCATCCTCTGCATGATATAATCAATTCACAGACTTACAGACTCTGAGAAACCGTTTCCTGCGGCTCGGGTTGTCAAACCATAAGCATTAGGAGTGCCCACTGCAGATTGAAGAGATAGCATCAAATAGCAGCAAACCGCATAGGGGATGGGAAGTATTGTTTATTCTTCTTTACGTTTAACTTGGAACGGATGACTGACACATTGGAATTCAGTTTTATGGGATTATAACATCAAGTTAAAATTCCATTTACTGTGCCTGAAGTACCTCCTCATCATTTGGCTGCGGAGAACATAAACCAATCTGTCCGGTCTCACCCACTGACGTCTAGATTATGAAGGGTATCGTCAACTAAAAACCTCCTAGGCCTAGGGACGCAGAGATATGGGTTGTTAACATTGTATTACGTCACTTCGCCGATAGGCACCAGCAACATCGCTGTCCTTGGTCTAACTCGCGTACTAGTGGTTATGCCATGGCGCTGAGTACAGCGCTACGGGTCCAGTCATTGCTGCACTGGATAGAATGATCATAACATGTTTTAATAACATGGTTTGTTTATGATTAGTCAAGCTGAGTAGACAGGGACACAGACCAAACTAGATGTTGCATATCCCATGGACCTTGGGTTGGATGTGATCACGCATCTACACCAGTAGGTCAAGGTCCCTAAGAGCCTCATAGGCTCTGACTAGGAATATTGTTAGTTACATAAAACCTCGTTAGAAGGAATCACTACAAACCTTCTCCAGAGGGTTAAATGGGTCTGGCATATACAGGAGTGTACATTGAAATTGAGTCTCACTCTACCAGGACCGCTATAGCTCAGCAGCAGGGTTATGGACCACATCCTAGCGGCTGCAGGATGGTCAAACTATTAATCTGTACAAATATTCCGAATAAACCTATTGCCAGATCGGGGGTATTCGCCATCTCTATTTTAGGTATGGTTCATACTTCCTCCAGGTTGAGGGAGGTTACGATTCCCACTATTGTTCATTAATAGCATCAACATGTCTATATCTATGTCATGTCTGAATGCTATATTAATGTTCACTCATCATTGGCCCACTGATGCTGTGTATGACGCCTGGACTCGTTTCCACAGCATGAAATCACAGAGCTTTAAAATCTTCACGTAGTCACTCACGTGACTCCGAAGTAAAATAGTAAGATTAAACGAGAATTTACCAGTTTGAAGTTTGATCTTTATTTTATGAGGAGTAACGTTGAGGGATTACGTGCCCTCCACGCCCACCCTCGATCATAAAGTTCAACTGGTATACTATTTCTCTAATCTTACTATGTTCAGTTCATTTACTGTTGTCTGTGATTTCACACCGCTGCTTTGAAGATTGACACGCATGCGTACTGGCGGGTTCTTCACGTAATCCCTCAACGTTACTCCTCATAAAATAAAGATCAAACTTCAAACTGGTAAGTTCTCATTTAATCTTACTATTATGTATAGTCTTTCTGCTGACTGGATAGCACGCAACAAAAAAGCTTATCACTATACCTCAGTACACGTGACAATAAACTAAAGTAAACTAAACTAAAAGAGTTTAAAAATGGGGACATTATTATGTGACTTCATAAAACATACGTGATAATAAAACATAAGGAGTTTTGTGTGCAGTTCTTGTCACCACAGAATAGGAAGTATATCATGTCATAAGATCATAAGTGATAGGAACAGAATTAGGCCATTTGGCCCATCAAGTCTACTGCCATTCAATCATGGCCGATCTATCTCTCCCTCCTAACCCCACCCCCCTGCCTTCTCCCCATACCTTCTGACACCTTCTGACATACTTTCTAATCAAGAATCTATCTTTCTCTGCCATAAATATATCCACTGACTTGGACTCCTTCAGCAGCAAAGAATTCCACAGATTCACCACCCTCTGACTATAAGCAAACTTCACACTGACAGCAGCTGTGGTCAGGATCGAACCTGCATCTCTGGAGTTCTGAAGCAATAGCTCTATCCGCTACGCCACTGTGCCACCCAATCTTGAGCTTTCGTTTTGTTTACACCATTATAATCTAGGGAAGGCTATTGCAATGTTTATACTGTCATGTGGCCCAATTCGCTGGTTTACTGAACATATGGTGCACTGATCTTTTTTAGTTATTCAGTTAAATATAACACTGGATGATGTATTTATTCTTGCACGGAAGATAGTGTAGAGGAGGTTCACCAGGAGGTTGCCTAGACTATAATGCTGTAGTTATGGGGAGAGATTTGAAAAAGGCTGTGTTTGTTGTCCTTGAACTGAATGAGCCTGAAGAAACACTGCATTTTCACTGAATGCTTTCATAATTTCACAAAAGCTTTTCACTGTACCTTGGCACACGAGACAATAAAGTGAAAAAAGCGAATGGCATGTTGGCCTTTATAACAAGAAGAATCGAATATAGGAGCAAAGAGGTCCTTCTGCAGTTGTACAGAGCCCTAGTGAGACAACACCTGGAGTAAATGAGGTGCTTGAGGAGTATAAAGAATGTGAAAAGAATCTTAAGAAAGAAATTAGAAAAGCTAAAGAAGATATGAGGTTGCTTTGGCAAGTAAGGTGAAAGTAAATCCAAAGGGTTTCTACAGCTATATCAATAGCAAAAGGATAACGAGGGATAAAATTGGGCCATTAGAGAGTCAGAGTGGACAGCTATCTGCAGAGTCAAAAAAGATGGGGGAGATATTGAACAATTTATTTTCTTCGGTATTCACCAAGGAGAAGGATATTGAATTATGTGAGGTAAGGGAAACAAGTAGAGTAGCTATGGAAACTATGAGATTCAAAGAAGAGGAAGTACTGACACTTTTGAGAAATATAAAAGTGGATAAGTCTCCAGGTCCGGACTGGATATTCCCTAGGACATTGAGGGAAGTTAGTGTAGAAATAGCAGGGGCTATGACAGAAATATTTCAAATGTCATTAGAAATGGGAATAGTACCGGAGGATTGGCGTACTGCGCATGTTCCATTGTTTAAAAAGGGGTCTAAGGGTAAACCTAGCAATTATAGACCTGTTAGTTTGACGTCAGTGGTGGGCAAATTTTTTTATTTATTTATTTATTTTTTATTTTTTATTAGAAGTTAATACAGTACAAAACAATACAGTGGCACCTAATTTTAGGTGCCAACAATGTCATACCGTAATCCATTCTATGTACAACCTCTAGTTTTATGTTATGAGAAGGAAGTAAGCAAGACAAGAAAAAGAAAACAGTAGAAAGGGGAAAAAGTGGAAAATTGATGGTAGAGAGTAGAAAAATGTGAAGTGTGTATATAAAATTAAAAAAAATAAAAGAAAAAAGAAAAAGTGGAGAGTAAAAAATGAAGAGAAGTCCCCTTAAAAGAGAATTTTTCAAATCTATATTCGGAGATGTAGATCTATCCACGTCATGAACTGAAATCAGCAATCCTTATGGTACCGCTGCATCACATGATTCCAAAAAGTCGATGAAAGGAGACCAACTCCTTAAGAATTGGTCATATTTATCTATTAGTCGGAGTCTCATTTCTTCAAGGCATGCTATGTCCATCATATTCCTAATCCACATTTTAACAGTTGGTATGGTTGTATTTTTTCCAAAATTTAAGTATCAATTTCTTTCCAATTATTAACCCATAATTAAAAAAAACATTTTGGTCTTTATTTAAATTGGTATCTTCTCCTATTATTCCAAATATAATCCATTCCATTTTGGGTTCTATTCTTGACTTGAAGAGCTTTGTAAATATATCAAATATATCACTCCAAAATTTATTCAACTTTGTACATCCTACAAATGAATGTGTTCTATTAGCGTTTTGAAACAAACATTTATCGCATCTGGGAGAGACGTTCAGTGGTGGGCAAATTAATGGAAAGGATACTTAGATATAATATATATAAGCATCTGGATAAACCGGGTCTGATTAGGAACAGTCAACATGGATGTGTGCCTGGAAGGTCATGTTTGACTAATCTTCTTGAATTTTTTGAAGAGGTTACTCGGGAAATTGATGAAAATTCAGTAAAGCCTTTGACAAGGTTCCTCACGGAAGGTTGGTTAAGAAGGTTCAATGGTTGGGTATTAATGGTGGAGTAGCAAGATGGATTCAACAGTGGCTGAATGGGAGATGCCAGAGAGTAATGGTGGATGGTTGTTTGTCAGGTTGGAGGCCAGTGACCAGTGGGGTGCCACAGGGATCTGTGTTGGGTCCACTGTTGTTTGTCATGTACATCGATGATCTGGATGATGGTGTGGTAAATTGGGTATGCAGATGATACTAAGATAGGTGGGGTTGTGGATAATGAAGTAGATTTTCAAAGTCTACAGAGAGATTTATGCTAGTTGGAAGAGTGGGCTGAAAGATGGCAGATGGAGTTTAATGCTGATAAGTGTGAGGTGCTACATCTTGTCAGGACAAATCAAAATAGGACGTAAATGGTAAATGGTAGGGAATTGAAGAATGCAGGTGAACAGAGGGATCTGGGAATAACTGTGCACAGTTCCCTGAAAGTGGAATCTCATGTAGATAGGGTGGTAAAGAAAGCTTTTGGTGTGCTGGCCTTTATAAATCAGAGCATTGAGTATAGAAGTTGGGATGTAATGTTAAAATTGTACAAGGCATTGGTGAGGCCAATTCTGGAGTATGGTGTACAATTTTGGTCGCCTAATTATAGGAAGGATGTCAACAAAATAGAGAGAGTACAGAGGAGATTTACTAGAATATTGCCTGGGTTTCAGCAACTAAGTTACAGAGAAAGGTTGAACAAGTTAGGGCTTTATTCTTTGGAGCGCAGAAGGTTAAGGGGGGACTTGATAGAGGTCTTTAAAATGATGAGAGGGATAGACAGAGTTGACGCGGATAAGCTTTTCCCACTGAGAGTAGGGAAGATTCAAACAAGGGGACATGACTTGAGAATTAAGGGACAGAAGTTTAGGGGTTACATGAGGGGGAACTTCTTTACTCAGAGAGTGGTAGCTGTGTGGAATGAGCTTCCAGTGAAGGTGGTGGAGGCAGGTTAGTTTTTATCATTTAAAAATAAATTGGATAGTTATATGGACGGGAAAGGAATGGAGGGTTATGGTCTGAGCGCAGGTATATGGGACTAGGGGAGAATACGTGTTCGGCACGGACTAGAAGGCTCGAGATGGCCTGTTTCCGTGCTGTAATTGTTATATGGTTATATGGTTATATGGTATTGTGTGCAGTTTTGGTCCCTTAATTTGAGGAAGGACATTCTTGCTATTGAGGGAGTGCAGCATAGGTTTACAAGGTTAATTCCCGGGATGGCGGGACTGTCATATGCTGAGAGAATGGAGCAGCTGGGCTTGTACACGCTGGAGTTTAGAAACATAGAAACATAGAAACATAGAAAATAGGTGCAGGAGTAGGCCATTTGGCCCTTCGAGCCTGCACCGCCATTCAATATGATCATGGCTGATCATCCAACTCAGTATCCCGTACCTGCCTTCTCTCCATACCCTCTGATCCCCTTAGCCACAAGGGCCACATCTAACTCCCTCTTAAATATAGCCAATGAACTGGCCTCAACTACCCTCTGTGGCAGAGAGTTCCAAAGATTCACCACTCTCTGTGTGAAAAAAGTTTTTCTCTTCTCGGTTTTAAAGGATTTCCCCCTTATCCTTAAGCTGTGACCCCTTGTCCTGGACTTTCCCAACATTGGGAACAATCTTCCTGCATCGAGCCTGTCCAACCCCTTAAGAATTTTGTAAGTTTCTATAAGATCCCTTCTCAATCTCCTAAATTCTAGAAAGTATAAACCAAGTCTATCCAGTCTTTCTTCATAAGACAGTCCTGACATCCCAGTAATCAGTCTGGTGAACCTTCTCTGCACTCCCTCTATGGCAATAATGTCCTTCCTCAGATTTGGAGACCAAAACTATACGCAATACTCCTGGTGTGGTCTCACCAAGACCCTGTACAACTGCAGTAGAACCTCAATGCTCCTATCCTCAAATCCTTTTGCTATGAAAGCTAACATACCATTCGCTTTCTTCACTGCCTGCTGCACCTGCATGCCGACTTTCAATGACTGGTGTACCATGACACCCAGGTCTCGCTGCATCTCCCCTTTTCCTAATCGGCCACCATTTAGATAATAGTCTGCTTTCCTGTTTTTGCCACCAAAATGGATAACCTCACATTTATCCACATTATACTGCATCTGCCAAACATTTGCCCACTCACCCAGCCTATCCAAGTCACCTTGCAGTCTCCTAGCATCCTCCTCACAGCTAACACTGCCCCCCAGCTTAGTGTCATCCGCAAACTTGGAGATATTGCCTTCAATTCCCTCATCCAGATCATATATATATATTGTAAATAGCTGGGGTCCCAGCACTGAGCCTTCCGTTATCCCACTAGTCACTGCCCGCCAGTGTGAAAAGGACCCGTTTACTCCTACTCTTTACTTCCTGTTTGCCAGCCAGTTCTCTATCCACATCAATACTGAACCCCCAATGCCATGTGTTTTAAGTTTGTATACTAATCTCTTATGTGGGACCTTGTCGAAAGCCTTCTGGAAGTCCAGATACACCACATCCACTGGTTCTCCCCTATCCACGCTACTAGTTACATCCTCGAAAATTTCTATAAGATTCGTCAGACATGATTTACCTTTTGTAAATCCATGCTGACTTTGTCCAATTATTTCACCACTTTCCAAATGTGCTGCTATCCCATCTTTAATAACTGACTCTAGCAGTTTCCCCACTACCGATGTGAGACTATCTGGTCTGTAATTCCCCGTTTTCTCTCTCCCTCCCTTCTTAAAAAGTGGGGTTACGTTTGCTACCCGCCAATCCTCAGGAACTACTCCAGAATCTAAAGAGTTCTGAAAGATTATTACTAATGCATCCACTATTTCTGGAGCTACTTCCTTAAGTACTCTGGGATGCAGCCTATCTGGCCCTGGGGATTTATCGGCCTTTAATCCATTCAATTTACCCAACACCACTTCCCGACTAACCTGGATTTCACTCAATTCCTCCAACTCTTTTGACCCGCGGTCCCCTGCTATTTCCGGCACATTATTTATGTCTTCCTTAGTGAAGACGGAACCAAAGTAGTTATTTAATTGGTCCGCCATATCCTTGTTCCCCATGATCAACTCACCTGTTTCTGACTGCAAGGAACCTACATTTGTTTTAACTAATCTCTTTCTTTTCACATATCTATAAAAACTTTTGCAGTCAGTTTTTATGTTCCCTGCCAGTTTTCTTTCATAATCTATTTTTCCTTTCCTAATTAAGCCCTTTGTCCTCCTCTGCTGGTCTCTGAATTTCTCCCAGTCCTCTGGTATGCTGCTTTTTATGGCTAATTTGTACGCTTCATCCTTCGCTTTGATACTATCCCTGATTTCCCTTGTTATCCACGGATGCACTACCTTCCCCGATTTATTCTTTTTCCAAACTGGGATGAACAATTTTTGTAGTTCATCCATGCAGTCTTTAAATGTCTTCCATTGCTTATCCACCGTCAACCCTTTTAGAATAATTGCCAGTCAATCTTGGCTAATTCACGTCTCATACCCTCAAAGTTACCTTTCTTTAAGTTCAGAACCATTGTTTCTGAATTAACAATGTCACTCTCCATCCTAATGAATAACTCAACCATATTATGGTCACTCTTGCCCAAGGGGGCACGTACAATAAGACTGCTAACTAACCCTTCCTCATTACTCAATACCCAGTCTAAAATAGCTGCTCTCTCGTTGGTTCCTCTACATGTTGATTTAGATAACTATCCCGCATACATTCCAAGAAATCCTCTTCCTCAGCACCCCTGCCAATTTGATTCACTTGATTGAATGGTGGTGCTGGCTCGAAGGGCCAAATGGCCTACTCCTGCACCTATTGTCTATTGTCTATAATAAACTGAATTAAACAAACTAAACAAATGCATGGTGGCATATAAAAATAAAAAGAGGCATGGACAGTGTAAAGAGCCAGATGCAGATGCTTGTTTACTCCAAAGATAGACACAAAATGCTGGGATAGGTAGCATCTCTGGAGAGAAGGAATGGGTGATGTTTCGGGTCGAGACTTTTTCACACTATGAGTCAGGGGTTGTGAAAACTAGGGATATACCTTACCCTTTCATAACTCTAGTTTCCCTCTCCCCAACTCTTAGTCTAAAGGGGTCACGACCCCCGAAACGTCACCCATTCCACTGATGCTGCCTGTCCCGCTGTTACTCAGGCTTTTTGTCTCCTTTCGGCTTTTCCTGCGTTTAAGCACGAGCCATTACATCCATCAACATGCGCTTTGTAAAAGCATGAGAAGGGTTTGAACCTTGAAACAGACAGGAGGTTAGATGACTCAGTGTCTGTGTGCGGAAGAGCTGGTCGATGTTTCAGGTGCACCTGTCCACACAACAAAGGAGCAAACCTAAAAGACATTAGCGGCGAGGAGCAAAATAACATCAAAGTCAAGTAAATAAATGGAAGATTTGAAGAAGTAAAAGACTGAAGAAACAACGGACTTGTAAAGAGACAAAACACAGTTGAGAAAGTGGGAGTGAGTTGAGAAGCAGAAGACGCAGAGCCTAATAAAACTGTGACTTTGCATTGCAGATTGGACTATGTTAGGCATTTGCTGCAATAATTCAGCCCAGCCCAGTACGTACTTGGGGAGGAGGAGGGCGGGGGTGGGGGGGGGGCGGGGGTGGGGGGGGGGCGGGGGGGGGGGCGGGGGGCACTTTCACTTGGCTAGCAGTTTTAGTGCAGTGTTACAAGATAACTTCATTATTAGTATTTTAGTTCACTATTGTCACATGAAAAGCTTTTTTATTGCGTGCTATCCAGTCAGCGGAAAGACAATACGTGATTACAATCGAGCCGTCCACTGTGTATAGATGCAGGATAAAGGCAAGACAAAATCCGATTAAAGATGGTCCGAGGGTCTCCAATGAGGTGGATGGGAGGTCAGGACCGCTCTCTAGTTGGCGAAAGGAAGGTTCAGTTGCCTGATAACAGCTCGTGATCAAGCCTAGCCTTGCTATTGAGAGAGTGCAGCGTAGATTCACCAGATTAATTCCCGGGATGGCGGGACTGTCATATGCTGAGAGAATGGAGCGGCTGGGCTTGTACACTCTGGAGTTTAAAAGGATGAGAGAGGATCTTATTGAAACATATAAGATTGTTAAGGGTTTGGACACACTAGAGGCAGGAAATGTTCCCGATGTTGGGGGAGTCCAGAACCAGGGGCCACAGTTTAAGGATAAGGAATAAGCCATTTAGAACGGAGACAAGGAAACACTTTCTCTCACAGAGAGTTGTGAGTCTGTGGAATTCTCTGCCTCAGAGGGCGATGGAGGCCAGTTCTTTGGATACTTTCAAGAGAGAGCTAGTTAAGGCTCTTAAAGATAGTGGAGTCAGGGGATATGGGGAGAAGGCAGGAATGGGGTACAGATTGGGGATGATCAGCTATGATCACATTGAATGACGGTGCTGGCTCGAAGGGCCGAATGGCCTAGTCCTGCACCTATTGTTTATTGTCTATCAATGTTGAGTGCTGCTCCCTCACTCCAAGCTCCACTAACCCTTATTCATTATTCCTTCTTCCCAAACACCAAAGTTTCAAAAGTTTGATAGCATTGTGGAGCGGCATTAGGGTTGCTGCCTTTTAGCGGTGGAGACCCGGTTTCGATCCTGATTACGGGTGATGTCTGCACGGAGTTTGGACTTTCTCCCCGTGACCCGCGTGGGATTTTTCGGGGATCTCCAGTTTCCATGGGCGGAAATCCAGAGGGGGATGGGGGGACATGTCCCCCCCCCCCATGTTTTGAGAGGTGGGAGATAATCCCCCCCCCCCCCCCCATGTTTTGTAATCCGGATTTTGAAATTCGGTGAAAAAATCTATTTAAAAAATCTCCACTTTCCGCAAGACAGTGGGTGTGGGACTGATGATCGAGGTCGCCGATTGGACGAGAGAGACGTCGGTCAGCAGGCAGTGGGGGGGGGGGGGGCGCGACATGATGATTCAGCGCAATGATTGGAGGAGGGAGGTGTCGGTTAGAGGCGGAGGTAGGGGGGGTGGGACTGAGGATAGAGTACGGTGATTGGAGGAGGAAGACGTCCTGGTGGAGCAAAGATCATGGAGCAGAGCTTGAATCGGCCCATTCAAATTGCTGCATCGAGGCGATCGAGGCTCCCTATGTTGAAGCCCCCGCTGGGGAATGGAAGATCCCATGGCCGGCTTTAAGCCGCGCCGGGTGATGAAAGGCCCCGCGAACGGGTCGTTTGAAGTCCCACAATTCGGGGGGGACAAAGATGCTGTTGCTGGAGTCAGTCACCAACCAGGTCAGCTCCCGATGTTACCATCCACAGGGCCCAGAGCTGAAGCCTCGCGCATGTGTGTCGCGCGAGACATTGTGTCCCCCCCCATGTTTTGATAGCGATTCCCACCCCTGCCAGTTTCCTCCCACATTTCCAAGATGTGCAGGTATTGCTTGGTATTGGTATATTGGCTTGGTATAATGGTAAAATTGGCTCTAGTGTGTAGGGCAGTGTTAATGCGCGGGGATCGCTCGTCAGCGTGGACTCGGTGGCCCAAATGGCCTGTTTCCAGACTGCATCTCTGAACTAAAATTAACTAAACTCAAGTAAACTCAACACGAGTCTTGATCCGAAACATCACCTATTCATTTTCTCCAGAGATGCTGTCTGACCGGCTGAGTTACTCCAGCTGTTTGTGTCTATCTTCGCTTTAAACCAGTATCTGCAGTTTCTTCCTGCACTAAACTAAACTAAACCTCTCCTCTTCCCATGCTTTACTCCAAATTAGTCCTTATCTCCAGCTTTATTTTCTTCCAGCTCTGGTCCAAGCCTGATATGAGTTGAACTCTTCTTCCCCAACCTCGACTTCTGTCCCCATTTCTTTGAAAATTCCTGTTCATCACGGTGTGTGTCTGTAACACATTGGCTTTGCACTGTATGAATTTCACTCAGACAGTGCTCCCCCCACTTGACCTGTCCCCCGCCTGTATAACGGGCTGGTGAAGGAAGCGATGTGTGTGTGTGTTCCACTCTGACAGTTGCCGTTCCAGTTGCCGGTTTTTCAGGCGACTGCCAGCGACTTGAAAATCATCGGCAGTCGCCTGAAGAATCGCCGTAGTGGGACAGACCCATAAGTCTCTGTTGCCTGCCACTTTAATTCTTAAAGGTAGACAAAAGTGCTGGAGAAACTCAGCAGGTAGTAGCATCTATGGAGCAAAGGAAATAGGCAACTTTTCGGGCCAAAACCCTTCTTTAGACTGATGTAGGGTGGGGGGGAGGGGAGGAGGGGATGAGGGGGGGCAGGGACGAAAGGAGAAAGGAAGAGGAGGAGCCCGAGGGCTGAGGGAGAGCTGAGAAGGGAGGAGACAGCAAGGATTACCGGAAATTGAAGAAAATGTTTATGCCGCTTGGGTGCAGACTGCTCCAATTTCCGGTGGTGCTCACTCTGGCCGTGGAGGAGGCCCAGGACAGAGAGGTCGGATTCGTTATGGGAGGCAGAGTTGAAGTGCTGAGCCACCGGGAGATCAGGTTGGTTAATGCGGACCGAGCGGAGGTGTTCGGCGAAACGATCGGCTAGCCTCCGCTTGGTCTCACTGATGTAGATCAGCTGACATCTAGAGCAGTGGATGCAATAGATGAGATTGGAGGAGATGCAGGTGAACCTCTGTCGCACCTGGAACAATTGCTTGGGTCCTTGAATGGAGTCGAAGGGGCGAGGTAAAGCGACAAGTGTAGCATTTCTTGCGGTTGCAGGGGAAAGTGCCCGGGAAGGTGGTGGTGCGGGAGGGAAGGGAAGAATTAACCAGGGAGTTATGGAGGGAACGGTCTTTGCGGAAAGCAGAAAGGTGGGGAGATGGGAAGATGTGGCGAGTGGTGGGGTCAGGTTGGAGGTGGCGAAAATGTCGGGGGACTATTTGTTGTATGTGACGGCTATTGGGGTGAAAGGTGAGGACTAGGCGTACTCTGCCCTTGTTACGAGTGGTGGGATAGGGAGAGAGAGCAGTGCTACGGGATATGGAGAGATCCTCATCTATAGTAGGGGAGGGCAACCCCCGTTCCCTGAAGAATTAGGAAATTTCCGATGCCCTGGTGTGGAACACCTCATCCTGGGAGCAGATGCGGCATAGATGAAGGAATTGGGAGTAGGGGATGGAGTCCTTACAGGAAGCAGGGTGGGAAGAAATGTAGTCTAAATAGCCATGGGAGTCAGTGGGTTTATAGTGGATGTCAGTCAGAAGTCTATCACCTGCGATGGAGATAGTGAGGTCAAGAAATGGTAGGGAAGTGTCGGAAATGGTCCAGGTGTATTTGAGTGCCGGATTAGTGTTGAAGCGGATGAAGTCAGTCAGTTGTATGTGGCTGCAGGAGGTAGCACCAAAGCAATCATCGATGTAGCGGAGGTAGAGGTCGGGGATGGGGCCCTGGTATGCCTCGAACAAGAGGCAGGCACAGCTGGGGCCCATGCGCATGCCCATAGCTACGCCTTGTATTTGGAGGAAATGGGAAGAGTCAAACGAGAAGTTATTGAGGGTAAGGACCAACTCCGCTAGGCGGAGGAGAGTGTCAGTGGCTGGGTATAGGTTGATTCTCTGGTCGAGGAAGAACCGGAGGGCTTTGAGACCATCCTGGTGGGGGATGGAGGTGTAGAGTGACTGGACGTCCATGGTGAAGATGAGGGGATGGGGGCCTAGAGAATGGAATGCTCGGACATGACGGAGAGTGTCTGATGTGTCTTGAACATAGGTAGGGAGGGATTTAACCAGGGGGGATAGGATGGAGTCAAGGTATGTGGAAATAGGTTTGGTGGGGTATGAACATGCAGAGACAATGGGTCTACCAGGACAGTCAGGTTTGTGGAAACTCTTTCATTATTTAGTCTGCTTCCTCATCAGCTTATCTACCTGTGGTTTGTGCACTATTCCAACAAGACCCAGTGCAAGCTAGAGGAGCATCGCTCAATCTTTAGTCTTGGCACTTTGCTGCTTTCCTGACTTACTTGTAAAATCAAATTCTCCGACTTTATGTAACTCACTTCGGTGTCAAATCCGACTATGTTGGTCGTAAGTCATCCCACATTGATGTTTTGTTTGGTTTAATTTAGTTTAGTGATACAGCGCGGAAACAGGCACTTCTGCCCACCAAGCAATAAAACTAGTCTGTACACACTAGGGACAATTTTACATTTATACCAAGCCAATTAACCTACAAATCTGTACGTCGCTGGAGTGTGGGAGGAAACCAAAGATCTCGGAGAAAACCCACGCAGGCCACGGGAAGAAAGTACAAACTCCGTACAGACAGCACCCGCAGTTGGGATCGATCCCGGGTCTCTCGCACTGTAAAGAGCCTGTCCCACGAGCATGTGACTGCATGCGGCAAGCGCGACCAAACCAGAAGCGGGGGCCGGGCGGAGGCCGAGTGATCCCGTATGGCGTCAGGACGCTGCGTAAGGCGTCGAGGCGTTGCGTACAGCCTCAATGCGGCTGCATGCCGTTGCTGCGCGGAATTTTTGGACAATCAGTTTTTCGGAGCCCCGCGCGATGTCGGGACCAGCTCCGCACAACTCCATACAGCTCCGGCGATCGAAGTGGGACTGGCCCCGCGAGGCCGTACAGCTCAAGCGACCATGTTAGGTCGCGCTTGCCGCATGCAGTCGCATACTCGTGGGGCAGGCCCTTTAGGCAGCAAATGTACCACTGCACCACTGTGCCGCCCTGTGGACAGACAAATTGGTGACACAAGTAGATAGTGTGGTAAAGAAGGCAGAGAGTATGCTCACCTTCATTGGTTGGGGCTTTGAGTAAGAGTCAGGAAGTCATGTTGCAACATTTTGAGACTTTGATTCAGACGCATTTGGAGTATTGGTGCCGAAGTTCTTGAGGGAGGAAGTGTTATCGTAATCAACCAATGAGTCTATTTGTAGAAAAACACAATGGTATTTTTTAAACAATAACAACAAAGAATTAAGTTGCTCCACTGGGCTTAAATTAAATATTTGCAGTTCGTAAATCTTTACTGCAAATAAACCAGGTTTTGCCAACGGCTTATTATAAAATTTCTGAACGGTCTTTTCCCTTCCCACCATCCTGCTGTAGCCAGGATGTGGTCCATAGGCATGTCCATTCTTTAGCCGTCGACATGGATGCTGCCCTGGTGGAATAAAATTTGTACATGTTAGTGTTTATCCCAGCAGTTTCTAGCACCTGCTTGAGCCATCTCGCAATGGTTTGGCTCGTACCCCACCATAAGGTTTTTGTGACTGACCCACAAGGCTTTTCATCTCCCTCGAACATTCTGGTTGTGTCTATGTAGGATAGTAGGTGGGTCATGGCACATAACCGTGGTTCTGGTGGGTAAGCCACGACTGGATTAGGTATTCCTGGTCTGCTCTGTTTGACCAGTCGCTGGATAACGACAGATCTGGTCTGGAGCT
The DNA here is from genome assembly GCF_010909765.2 of Amblyraja radiata. Taxonomy (NCBI): domain Eukaryota; kingdom Metazoa; phylum Chordata; class Chondrichthyes; order Rajiformes; family Rajidae; genus Amblyraja; species Amblyraja radiata. The sequence continues at coordinate 252,271 of NW_022630641.1, read as the reverse complement.
GTGATCATGTTGTCCAGTCGCAATAGATGTAGTGACTGGACCCTCTGAGCGGATACAAGTGCCATCAACATGAACGTCTTTAGTGTAGCTTGCTCGAGGCCGGGGGATCTGGCTGGTGGCCATTCCCTGAGATATGTCAGGACCACACTGATATCCCAAATATGGGTATACCTGGGCTTAGGGCTTGATATTGTAAATGCCCTTCATCAGTTTTACCACCAGTGGATGGGATCCCATCGCCTGTTGTACTGGCGCTGGTTTGAGATAAGCAGAAAGAGCACTCTGCGCTGTGTTGATGGCACTGTAGCTGATCCCTACATCGTGGTGTAGATGGCCAGGAACTCCAGTATGTTGGTGGCTGTAGCTGTTGCGTATATTGTCCATGTTTCCTGGCAGTACTTCTCCCTTTTTTGATGCTGGTTAAGTACTACTTCTTGGTGGATGTTCGAAGGGATGCCGACATGGTGGTGATGGTTTGTTTGGACAATCCCAGTTCCAGGTAAGGTCTGTTCAAACTTGCAACCCAGGCGTTTAATTTTCTCATGGCATGGGTGTTTAGCTTACCTGGTAGGTAAGTAGCTGATAGCCAAATATGTCTTTCGGCATACCATTGCCAAATCATGTTGACCAATTTGTCGCATGATAATGATTTTATGCCACCCATATGGTTAATATAAGCCATCACCGTAGTATTTATCAATTTGTAACCGAACATGCAAGTGCTGCATATTAGATACATATGCTTTTAAACCATAAAAGGCGCCCAACATCTCTAGATAGTTAATGCCCAGTGTAAGTAGTAATGATGACTCTAGTTTAGTCCATCTACCACTTGTGTTGGATATGGAGTTAGTCGCTCCCCAGCCTTGAGCACTGGCATCTGTTTGAATAACTAAAGTAGGGTTAGTAATAAAGATAGGGCTGAAACTATGCCAAACGTTTTCTGCCCACCACTGTAGCTCTGATATTGCTTCAGTGGGTAAGTTCATGACACGATCATAGTGACCTGTATGTCGTTTTATTGCCCGTACCTTTGCTCTCTGTAAATTTTTTGATAGTGCAAAGGTCCGAATTGTGTAGCCGGAAATGCTGCTACCATTTCCCCAATTACTCTTGCTACTTGTCGAATAGTTGGTCGCTCGTTGACCATTAATTTGTTGCATGATTGTGCTAATTCAACCATTTTTGCCTTTGGCAAGGTAACAGTCATATGGACTGAGTTAATTGTGAAGCCCAGGTAGTCCATGATAGTGGATGGCTTCAACTTAGATTTATCTGGATGTAGGACGAACCCCAGAGTTTCGAGGAGCTGTTTTGTAGCTGATACTGCTGCCACAGCCAATTCCATCGTTTTCCCTACTATCAGAATATCCTCCAGATATGCCATGACAATATGTTTTTGTTTTCTTAGTATTGCCATGGCTGGGTTCAATATTTTGGTGAATAATCTTGGGCTGAAGTTCGCCCATAGGGCAATGCTTTGTAGCATCCAGATAAATTTTAGGTATCTGCGATGATCCTTGTATATGGTACTAGATAGTAAGCATCTTTAAGATAAATGCTTGCCATGAAGTGTCCTTTGGAATTCAGTTGTTTGGCAGTAACATATGTCTCCATTTTGAAATGTATATACTTAACAAATTTGTTTAGTGATGTTAAGTCAATGATGATGCGACAGACACCATCTTTTTTGGTTTTAGTGAATATATTCGATACAAATTCCAAAGGTTCATGTTTGGTCTTTTCGATGACCCCCTTTGTGATAAGTCTCACCAGTTCAGCTTGTCCCTCACGTTTCTCTTTGACGGAGGGAGAAATACCCTTTGGGGCCATTGTTGAACTGGCAGCGTTTTTTCTGACATGAATTGTATTTTATACCCTGTAATGTTGTTGAGTATATACTTGTCACTCGTGACCATACCCCATGCTTCTTTAAACAAGTGTAATCTCCCCCCTGTTAATAAAGCACCCTTATTCTCTATATGCTGGTAGGGACCAGACCCACCTACCTCCATGGTTATTGGCGATTCTGTTTCTTCATTTTCCTGAAGATTTTGTTCTGACGTGCTGGCGATGTTGGGGGGGAGGCGCATTTTCCAGAGGGTCCGCTGCGGGCCCTGATCTAAAAGATCTTTGGGGATAATGTGCGGACCCCAAGCGTTCACCAGTCCCATATTGCGGACGTCGACTGGTGGATGCCGTGGGGTGCTGCCGCTTGGGTATCGGAGGTCTTGGTTTGCTCGTCCCGGGGCCTGCCCTCATTAGGCCGAAGGTTTTTGATGCTTCCTGCATCTCCTTCAGTTTTTTATTGAAATCTTTCCCAAATAGCAGCGCGTCCGTCTCCGCAGCTGGGGCTTTACACAAGCCAGCAAATTTGGGATTGAGGGCAGGTCTTATGTTTCCCTCCGGAGATTGTTGATCTCAAATTGTGTGGTACACATTAATGCCAGCACATCCTGCTGGCAGGTATCCATCTCCGTGGTCTCCACGGAACGAGCAAAGGCTGTGATGGCCGAGGAGCCTTAGGATCCGCTGTAGCTTGAGTTCTTGGGTCCGGATGTGTGACCCACATGCCCCCAGATTTGGCTGTTGACACTTTTTACTTTGAGGGCCTCACCGTTTTCTGGTGCTGTGTTTTTTCAGCACCTCAGCGAGCACCTTTTCCAGTAATGGTTGATGCTGGCCGCCATTCTTGGTTCCAGCGGTGCTCCAGCCCGTGGGGTTGCTACAAGCGGTCCATCACACCCAACAGCTCTTCATGTTCCTGCACCCCTGGCATACTCCTGAATTCGTCCGCCTGCCCCTGTTCCAGACCAGACCAGCCCAGCCCTGGTCACCAATGCTAGCCTCCAGTAATGAGGGAGCAGAGGGCAGTGCATGAAGCACTGTGGAGGGGGTGCCTGACCTCCCTCCACGAGAACGCTCTTTCTGCGCATCTCGCTGGAGCTGCTCCAATTGCTGTTGGATGCAGCTCAGGCGGCTGTCTCTCCTCCATTTAGGTGGAGACATGTCCCCGTCCGACGAATCGGACGCCACCGACCGGATGCCTGTTCGGATGGCTAGACATCCAGCCCGCAGTTCAGGCACTAGCGGGACTGGGCTCGGCGCGGTGATGGGGATAGCGGAGCGACCGGTAATTGTTCCTACCGCCTGTTGCTGCCCCCCCCTGCAATGGAACGCTCCTCCGCTGGAGTCGAGCGGGGGACAGGTTCTTCTGGAGCTTTTGTGCCTTGTAGTAGCGAGAGCGCCCCTCAAGCAGCGCGTCTCGCAGGCATCTGCTCCGTGAGCCGCTCCAGCGGCTCAGACGGCTCTCTCTCCCCCCATGCGGGTGGAGAGACGTCCCGTCCGACATCGGGAACACCTGCCGGATGCCTCTCGAGTGGCTATGCGTCCAGCCCGCTGCTTCAGGTACTAGCGGGCTGGCCTCGGCACGGTGTCGGGGAATTACGGAACACCGGTTAACGCTCCTACCGACTGTTGCTGAGAGTATGCTCACCTTCATTGGTTGGGGCTTTGAGTAAGAGTCAGGAAGTCATGTTGCAACATTTTGAGACTTTGATTCAGACGCATTTGGAGTATTGGGTACAGTTCCTGTTGGCCCAGTAAAGGAAGGATGTGGAGGCTTTGAGGAAGGTGAAGAAATGGTTTACCAGGATGTGTAGGAAGGAACTGCAGATGCCGGCTTACACCGAAGATTGGCACAAAGTGCTGGAGTAACTCAGCTGGACAGGCAGCATCTCTGGAGAGAAGGAATGGGTGATGCCTCAGGTTCATAAATCCATAAGTTATAGGAGCAGAATTAGGCCATTTGGCCTATCAGATCTACTCTGCTATCCAGTCATGGCTGATCTACCTCTCCCTTTTAACCCTGTTCTCCTGCCTTCTCTGCATAACCCCCGACACCCGTATTAATCAAGAATCTATCAATCTCTGCCTTTAAAATATCCAATGACGGCCTCCACAGCCGTCTGTGGCCATGAATTCCACAGATTCACCACCCTCTGACTGGAGAAATTCCTTCTCATCTCCTTTCTCAAAGTACGTCCCTTTAATTTTATTGTAAATAAGTGATACTCTTGGCATTATTTTCAGCATCTCTGGCGAAAAAGGATGGGCGACGTTTTGGGTCATGACCCTTCTTTAGACTGTCATATTCCGCATCTGGAGGGTAAAATAGTAAGATTAAACGAGAACTTACCAGTTTGAAGTTTGATCTGTATTTTATGAGGAGTTACGATGAGGGATTACGTGAAGAACCCGCTCAGTGCGCAGGCGCGGCATACTTCCAAGCAGCGGTGTGGAATCACAGATAGACACAGTTATTTTGAAGTAAACATAGTAAAGATAAGGAGACATCAATTTATTAGTTTGATCCATATAATGAGGGTGGGAGCGGAGGGCACGTAATCCCTCATCGTAACTCCTCATAAAATACAGATCAAACTTCAAACTGGTAAGTTCTCGTTTAATCTTACTATTTTACTTCGGAGTCACGTGAGTGACTACGTGAAGATTTCAAAGATCTGTGATTTCAAACCGTGTAACAGTTTCATTTCACTCACTGCCGAAGTTCTTGAGGGAGGAAGTGTTATCGTAATCAACCAATGAGTCTATTTGTAGAAAAACACAATGGTATTTTTTTTTTTTTTTTTTTTTTTTAAACAATAACAACAAAGAATTAAGTTGCTCCCCTGGGCTTAAATTAAATATTTGCAGTTCGTAAATCTTTACTGCAAATAAACCAGGTTTTGCCAACGGCTTATTATAAAATTTCTGAACGGTCTTTTCCCCCCCACCATCCTGCTGTAGCCAGGATGTGGTCTATAGGCATGTCCATTCTTTAGCCGTCGACATGGATGCTGTCCTGGTGGAATAAAATCTGTACATGTTAGTGTTTATCCCAGCAGTTTCTAGCACCTGCTTGAGCCATCTCGCAATGGTTTGGCTCGTCACCCGACCATAAGGTTTTTGTGACTGACCCACAAGGCTTTTCATCTCCCTCGTATATTTTGGTTGTGTCTATGTAGGATAGTAGGTGAGTCATGGCACATAACCGTGGTTCTGGTGGGTAAGCCACGACTGGATTAGGTGTTCCTGGTCTGCTCTGTTTGATCAGTCGCTGGATAACGACAGATCTGGTCTGGAGCTGTGATCATGTTGTCCAGTCGCAATAGTTGTAGTGACTGGACCCTCTGAGCGGATACAAGTGCCATCAACATGAGCGTCTTTAGTGTAGCTTGCTCGAGGCCGGGGGATCTGGCTGGTGGCCATTCCCTGAGATATGTCAGGACCACACTGATATCCCAAATATGGGTATACCTGGGCTTAGGGCTTGATATTGCAAATGCCCTTCATCAGTTTTACCACCAGTGGATGGGAACCCATCGCCTGTTGTCCTGGCGCTGGTTGTTGATGGCACTGTAGCTGATCCCTACATCGTGGTGTAGATAGGCCAGGAACTCCAGTATGTTGGTGGCTGTAGCTGTTGCGTATGTCGTCCCTGTTTCCTGGCAGTACTTCTCACTTTTTTGATGCTGGTTAAGTACTGCCTCTGGTGGATGTTCGAAGGGATGCCGACATGGTGATGGTTTGTTTGGACAATCCCAGTTCCAGGTAAGGTCTGTTCAAACTTGCAACCCAGGCGTTTAATTTTCTCATGGCATGGGTGTTTAGCTTACCTGGTGGGTAAGTAGCTGATAGCCAAATATGTCTTTCGACACACCATTGCCAAATCATGTTGACCAATTTGTCGCATGACAATGATTTTATGCCACCCATATGGTTAATATAAGCCATCACCGTAGTATTTATCAATTTGTAACCGAACATGCAAGTGCTGCATATTGGATACATATGCTTTTAAACCATAAAAGGCGCCCAACATCTCTAGATAGTTAATGCCCAGTGTAAGTAGTAATGATGACTCTAGGTTAGTCCATCTACCACCTGTGCTGGATATGGAGTTAGTCGCTCCCCAGCCTTGAGCACTGGCATCTGTTTTAGTAACTAAAGTAGGGTTAGTGATAAAGATAGGGCTGAAACTATGCCAAACGTTTTCTGCCCACCACTGTAGCTCTGATATTGCTTCAGTGGGTAAGTTCATGACACGATCATAGTGACCTGTATGTCGTTTTATTGCCTGTACCTTTGCTCTCTGTAAATTTTTTTTTTTTTTTTTTTTTGATAGTGCAAAGGTCCGAATTGAGTAGCCGGAAATGCTGCTACCATTTCCCAATTACTCTTGCTACTTGTCGAATATCCTTTGGAATTCAGTTGTTTGGCAGTAACATATGTCTCCATTTTGAAATGTATATACTTAACAAATTTGTTTAGTGATGTTAAGTCAATGATGATGCGACAGCCAACATCTTTTTTGGTTTTAGTGAATATATTCGATACAAATTCCAAAGGTTCATGTTTGGTCTTTTCGATGACCCCCTTTGTGATAAGTCTCACCAGTTCAGCTTGTCCCTCACGTTTCCCTTTGACGGAGGGAGAAATACCCTTTGGGGCCATTGTTGAACTGGCGGCGGTTTTTTTTTTTTTTTTTTTTATCCTGACATGAATTGTATTTTATATCCACTATGCTTCAAACCGGTGCAATCTACCTCCTGTTAGTATTAAGCCTCCACCTCCCAAAAGATGATAGGAACCAGACCCACCTACCTCCATGGTTACGGGTATTTCCTCTGATTCCCTTTGGTCGGCTTGCGAGGTGTCTGATGTGGCGTGTTTGTTGGGGGTTGGCGCATTTTCCATGGGGTCCGTTCTGGGCCCTGGTCTAAAAAAGACTTACGGTGAAAGTAAGCGGACCCCGAGCTTTCACCAGTGTTGACTGGTGGATGTTTACTGGTGGATGCGGCGGGGTGCTGCCACTTGGTGGTGTGTGTTTTCAGTTTGCTCGTTTTATACCCTGCCTTCCCGAAGAGCAGCCTGTCTGGCTTATCGGCTGGTGTTTTACACAGCCCGGCAATCGAGGACTGATGGCAGGTTTGATGATTTCTTTCCCGCAGATTATTAATTTCAACCTGCGTGTTACACAACAACGCGAGTGTATCCTGTTGATTGGTGGTCATCTCGGTGTTGTTTATAGAACGAGCAAACGACGTGATGCCTGCTGTCAATAGTCGGAGTATCCGCTGCAGCTTTAGCTCGTGGTGCCGGATGGTTGCCCCAATGTGTCCCCAGATTTGGCTGTTCACCGCTGATACTTTTTAGAGGTTCTCCGGCGCCTTCATTAATCACCTGCCCCTGCAGAGCTCTGTTGGAAAGGTGATTGATACTTGCCGCTAGTTTGGCCTCTAGCGGTTCCCCTGCATGGGGTTTTGACACGTAGCGGCCCACTACACCAAGCAGCTGTTCCTGCTCCTGCACCCCCTGCATACTCCCGAAATCTTCAGCCCTAACCTCTTGTTCTGGACCAGCCCAGTCCTGGTCCCCAAAGCTATCCTCTGGAAAGGAGGATGCAATGGACAGTGCAGGAGGCACTGTAAAGGGAGTGCCTGACATCCCTCTGCAAGAGCTCCCCTCCCGGGGTGCACCTTGCTGGAGCACCTGCTCCAAGAGCCGCTCCATGCGGCTCAGGCGGCTGTCCCTCCCCCTCCTGGGTGGAGAGACGTCCCCGTCCGACGAGTCGGATGCCACCGGCCGGTTGCTCTTCCGTTTGGCTTTGCCTCCAGCCCGCTGTTCAGACATTAGCAGAGCTGGACTCGGCTCGGTGTCGGGGATAGCGGAACGCCTGGATAGCGCTCCTACCGCCTGTTGCTGCCCCCCCTTCTCCTCTTGCGGAGTTGGACGGGGGCAGATTTCGAAAGTCTTGTTTTTTCTTTTCGCGAGAGCGCTCTTTCTGCGCATCTCGCTGGAGCTGCTCCAATTGCTGTTGGATGCAGCTCAGGCGGCTGTCTCTCCTTCATTTTAGGTAGAGACATGTCCCCGTCCGACGAATCGGACGCCACCGGCCGGATTCCTGTTCGGATGGCTAGATATCCAGCCCGCAGTTCAGGCACTAGCGGGACTGGGCTCGGCGCGGTGATGGGAATAGCGGAGCGCCCGGTTCCTACCGCCTTCTTCTAGAGCTTTTGCCTTGTAGATGCGAGAGCGCCCCTCAAGCAGCGCGTCTCGCAGGCACCTGCTCCGTGAACCGCTCCAGCGGCTCAGGCGGCTCTCTCTCCCCCCGTGCGGGTGGAGAGACGTCCCGTCCCAATCGGGAACACCTGCCGGATGCCTCTCGAGTGGCTATGCATCCAGCCCGCTGCTCAGGTGCTAGCGGGCTGGCCTCGGCACGGTGTCGGGGAATTACGGGACAACGGGTCGCTCCTACCGCCTGTTGCTGCCCCCTTCCCCCCGACGGGAAACCGTTCCTCCTTGAACGGGGGACAGTTTTGTTCCAGAGCCTTTTTCTCTGCCTGTAAAAAACACAAGCAGAAAAAAGGCTCACCTGTAAAAGAAACCCCGACCTCAGGGTACTCACCTGACGGTCCGGTTCAACCTGTAACGGGAGAGCCTAGCTCCCGTTGCGGCCGCTGTTGCACTGCTGGCGTAATGCCGCGCCTGCGCACTGAGCGGGTTCTTCACGTAGTCACTCACGTGACTCCGAAGTAAAATCAGATACTAGAGGGCACAACTTTAAGGTGAGCAGGGCAAAACTTCAAGGAGCTATGCAGGTAAATAAGTGTTGCTCTTGGCATTATGTTCCACAATGTTCACGTTCACAAGTTATAGGAGTAGAATGAGGTCATTCAGCCCATCGAGTCTAATCCACCATTCAATCATGGCTGATCTCTGCCTCCCAATCCCATTTTCCTGCCTTCTCCCCATAACCCTCAAGAATTTGTCTATCTCTGCCTTAAAAATATCCACTGACTTGGCCCCCACAGCCCTCTGTGGCAATGGGTTCCACAGATTAACTACCCTCTGACTAAACTTCCCTCCTCACCTCCTTTCTAAAAGAGCTCCCTTTAATTCTGCAGCTATAACCTTTGGTTCGAGACTCCTCCCACCAGTGGAAACATCCTTTCCACATCCACTCTATCTATGCCTTTCTTTATTCTGTAAGTTTTAATGAGGTCTCCCTTCAACCATCTAAACTCTAGCGAGTACATTTACTGTGCCATACTATTCTTATGCTGCACAGCTCTATGTTCTATGTTTTTTTAGTTTAGAGATACAGGATGGCAACAGGCCTTTCGGCTCACCAGGTCCGCACCAACCAGCGATCCCCACGCATAAATACAAGCCTACATAGACTAGGGACAATTTACACAAACCAAGTATACAAGCCCAAGCCAATGAATCTACAGACCTGTAAGTCTTTGGAGTGTGGGAGGAAACAGAAGATCACAGAGAAAACCCACGCAGGTCACGGGGAGAACGTACAAACTCCGTACAAACAGCACCCATAGTCAGGTTCGAGCCTGGGTCTCCGGCGCTGCAAGCACTGTAAGGCAGCAACTCTACCGCTGTGCCACCATCCCCCCCCTGTTCAACATATCATCAAGTTAAGTAGCTTACCATCCACAGCTACAATGAATCTTATGTCTATCCAATCCACCAGCCTGGCCTTGAGGGATTGGCAATAAATGCTGGACTTTTTAATCAAAGCCCAAATTATATAAAACATAAATAAGCCACCATCGTTTGCTCATACACACAAATGCCAACACTTCGTTTCTTGCTGAAAATGATAGCTGAAAGCCGAGGAGGTTCAGCAGTTGTTTCTCAACAGGAGACCTGTGGCTCCTGTGGAGAATATCTTCAAACTATTATCAGCAGGTATAGAACGTTTCTAAAAATATCAAAAAGATTCTAATCTGTTCACCCTCCAGAAATGGATATGCCTAATATATGTAGTGGATAGAGCAGAACTGCCCAGGCCCTTCAGCCCACAATGTCCATGCCAAACACGGTGCCAAACTAATCTCCTCTGCCTGCATGTGATTCATATCCCTCCATTCGCAACATATCCATGTGTCTGTCTGAAAGTCTCCTAAAATACACTGTTGTATCTGCCTCTACATTCCTGGCAGCATATTCCAAAAGTGGCCCACACATCTCCTATGAATTTGGTCATCTTACCTTAATGCTGTGCCTTCTAGTCTTTGACATTTCCATCCTGAGGAAATGCCTCACTGTCTATCCTGTCAATGCCTCTCCTTATTTTATATACCGATTAAATTTAGAAGAATTTAGAATTTGCCTACAATCCAGTTAAATCATACAACAGACCTCACCTAGGCAGTATGCCTCATTGAAACTAACAGAATAGTGAAAGGCCTGGATAGAGTGGATGTGGAGAGACTGTTTCCACTAGTGGGAGAGTCTAGGACTAGAGGTCATAGCCTCAGAATTAAAGGATGTTTTTTTAGGAAGGAGATGAGGAGAAATTTCTTTAGTCAGAGGGTGGTGAATCTGTGGAATTCTTTGCCACAGAAGGCTGTGGAGGCCGTCAATGGATATTTTTAAGGCAAAGATCTGTAGATTCTTGATTAGTATGGGTGTCAGAGGTTATGGGGAGAAGGCAGGAGAATGGCGTTAGTAGGGGGAGATGGATCAGCCATGATTGAATGGCACAGTCGACTTGATGTGCTGAATGGCTTAATTCTACTCTTATTCCTTATGACCTCATGACCTTGAGTCTCCCTTCGACATTCCAGCAAAGACAATTCAAGTATGTAAACCAACCTAAGATGCTGCGAATCTAAGGAATCTTCTACCAAAAAAGGAATGTGGAGATTCAAGCACTGAATACATTGAATAGAGGAAAATAATGTGAGATATTAAGGGGATCAAGGAATCTAGGGTTAGTAAACTGAAGAAAGATGAAATTAAATTTTAAAAAAATCTCCTTAAATGGTGGAGAGGCAAAAGAGGATGAATTCAATGAATCAGTGATACTTTATTGTCACATGCATCTCAGCACAGTGAAATGCTTTGTTTTGCCTACAATCCAGTTAAATCATACAACAGACCTCACCTAGGCAGTACGCAAGTGTCACCACGTTTTGGCGCCAACAAAGTTACAAAAGTTCATAGAACAGTCCTATCTACTGCCTGGTACCACATGTGAATAGTAAGTAAGTAAATAAGCAAGTATTATTTATATAGCACATTTTAAATCAACTCGCGTTGAAACCAAAGTGCTTTACTTAAAATAAATAATACATTTCCGTACATCCATAGAAAAAGATTAAAAAAAGAAAAATGGACACAACACATTATAGAGTTCAACACAAACGTCCCCCCACAGCAGAATCAAAATTTTCCACTGTGGGGAAAGGCACCTGAAAGTTAAGTCCTCGTCCTCTGTGATCACCCGAGGTCGAGGCCCATTTGTGGCCTTGCAGCCAGTCCGATGTTTTCAGGCCCTCTTGCCGCGAAGTCTGGAGCGGCCGCTTCCTTCCCGGAGACCGCGGCTCCCGAAGTCCTCAGGCCGCGCCGGTTAGAGCTCCGACCCTGGCGAACTCGATCCCAGGCTCTGCGGCGTTCCAAATCCAGCGCCGCCCGCGGCCACAGCTCCTGTGATGTTGGAGTCGGCGGTCACAGCACTCCGGAGCTTACCGCACGGTGACCCGGGTAAGGCATCGCCCGCTCCATGATGGTATCCTAGCGCTGCGCTGCCTCCGAAGTTGCAGTCCCGCCCGGTCCCGACAGGAAACGCTGCTCCAGCCTCGATGGTAGGCCGCGAGGACGGGGCGAAGAAGCAGCTCGGAGGAAAGCCGCCTCTCCGACCAGGTAGGGACTAGGAAATAAAGTTTCCCCCATCCCCTCCCCCCACCCACCACATAAAAGACCTCCAACTAACATTTTGTTTATTTTAACAGGACTAAAAAATAAAATAAAAAAGGTGAAAGGGCAGACTGCAGGCAGAGCAGCCATACACAACGGCGCCCTACTACTGCAGCCCGCCATCTTGAATAGCCTATTCCTGCTACTTCATGTGATAGGAGGAGAATTAGGCCATTCGGCTCATCAAGTCTACTCCACCATTCAATCATGGCTGATCTAAATCTACCCCTCAACTCCATTCTCCTGCCTTCTCCCCATAACCCCTGAATTCCACAGATTCATCACCCTCTGACTAAAGAAATTCCTCCTCATCTCCTTCCTAAAGGAACGTCCTTTTATTTTGAGGCTATGACATCTGGTCCTCGACTCTCACACAAGTGGAAACAGCCTCTCCACATCCACTCTATCCGGGCCTTATGTTCTCACATTCGTCAGGCGGGAATGCAGAAAGGGCGATGCAATTGAATCTCAAGACACTGATCAATTTCAAGTTAAGTGCCATGAAACGCAACATTCATGGCTTGATGCCAACGCTACAAAATGCAAAAAATTGCAGAAACAGACACTGGAAATCTGTCATCTTCCATTTCCATTTCCCGCAAAACAAATCAGCAGTAATTAACCACCCTCCCTCAGCTGTCACCACCACTACCTGCATTACACTGTCCCTGAAGATAGACAGTAGGAGTAGCTCAGCGTGTCAGGTAAAATCTCTGGAGAAAAGGAATAGGTGACATTTCAGGTCGAGACCCTTCTTCAGACTGGGAGTCAGGGGAGAAGGAAGGTACATAGAACAAATGAATGGATGATATGCAAAAAGACGGATTACAGCCACCAATGATGATCAAGGAAAGCTGGAGCCCACGTTGGTCTCTTAGTCTTATGACACAACTGTCCCTCTTGTTCTCAGTCCTACCACAAACGTTTCCTTTGTTCTCTCCGTTACTTTTATTTTACATATCAAAACATGCCCAGTTTCTAATTTTGAATCCTACTTCTGAATGCTAACACAGTTTAGTTTAGTTGAGTATTGTAGTTTAGATTAGATTACTGTCATGTCTGCAGAGATACAGTGAGAGCTTGTGTTGCATGTGAACCAGTCAGCAGAAAGACAATACATGATTATAATCAAGCAATCCACAGTGCATAGATACATGATAAAGGGAATAATGTGAATAACATAGAAACATAGAAAATAGGTGCAGGAGGAGGCCATTCGGCCCTTCGAGCTAGCACCGTCATTCATTGTGATCATGGCTGATCATCCCCTATCAATAACCCGTGCCTGCCTTCTCCCCATATCCCTTGACTCCACTAGCCCCTAGAGCTCTATCTAACTCTCTCTTAAATCCATCCAGTGACTTGGCCTCCACTGCCCTCTGTGGCAGGGAATTCCATAAATTCACAACTCTCTGGGTGAAAAAGTTTTTTCCCACCTCAGTGTTAAATGGCCTCCCCTTTATTCTAAGACTGTGGTCCTCGGTTCTGGACTCGCCCAACATTGGGAAAATTTTTCCTGCATCTAGCTTGACCAGTCCTTTTATAATTTTATATGTTTCTAAAAGATCCCTCCTCATCCTTCTAAACTCCAGTGAATACAAGCCCAGTCTTTTCAATCTTTCCTCATATGACAGTCCCGCCATCCCAGGGATCAATCTCGTGAACCTACGCTGCACTGCCTCAATCACAAGGATGTCCTTCCTCAAATTAGGTGACCAAAACTGTACACAATACTACAGATGTGGTCTCACCAGAGCCCTATACAACTGCAGAAGAACCTCTTTACTCCTATACTGAAATCCTCTTGTTATGAAGGCCAACATTCCATTAGCTTTCTTCACTGCCTGCTGTACCTGCACGCCAACTTTCAGTGATCGGTGTACAAGGACGCCCAATAACGTTCAGGGCATAATAAAGTCCAGTGAAGGTTTGATTAACTAAAGTTCGAGGGTCTCCAATGGGGTAGTTAGTGGCTCAGGACCATTCTAGTTGTGGTATGATGGTTCTGTTGCCTGATAACAGTGAGGAAGAAACTGTCCCTAAATCTGGAGGTGCATGTTTTCACACTTCTGTTCTGAGGAGAGAAGAGGGAGTGGTCAGGGTGACTCATCCTTGATTATGCTGCTGGCCTTGCCGAGGCAGCATGAAGTGTAAATGGAGTCAATGGATAGGGAGGTCAGTTTCCGTAATGGTCTAGGCTGCGTCTACAATTCTCTGCAATTTGCTGCGGTCTTGGATGGAGCTGTTCTCAAACCATGCTGTGATGCATCCTGAAAAAATGAAGTCGAGTAAAGTTTGATTAAAGATAGTCAAAGGGTCTCCAACGAAGTAGATAGTAGCCCAGCACTGCTCTCTAGTTGCTGGCTGGATGGTTAAGTTGCCTGTTAACTGAACCATCCTACCATTCTGAAGAAGGGTCTCGACCCGAAACGTTGCCTACTCCTTTTCTCCATAGACTCTGCCTCACCCGCTGAGTCTCTCCAGCAATTTTTGACTACATCCTACCATTCCGTCTCCATTGTCTGATCTTCTCAGTACCTGCTGGAATAAATGCTTTCAAGTCAGAACATCTAGCCATGGCTAACAGCTTAACATTGATCAACATTAGTACATAGAACATAGAAGGGTGCAGCACAAGAACAGGCCCTTCAGCCCAAAATGCCTGAGCCGAACATGATGCCAAGACTTATCTACCTGCACATAACCCATCTCCCCCTATTCCCTATATACCAAATGCCCATCCAAAAGTTTCTTAAATGTCACAAACATTTCTGCTTCAACCATCACCTCTGGCAGTGCAATTTCAAGCAATCACCACCTTTTGGGTAAAATACTTGCTCCACACATCTACTTTAAAAACTATGCCTTCTAGTTTTCAATTTTTCCATTCTAGGGAATTGATTGTCTATCAATGCCCCTCATCATAGAAACATAGAAACATAGAAAATAGGTGCAGGAGTAGGCCATTCGGCCCTTCGAGTCTGCACTGCCATTCAATATGATCATGGCTGATCATCCAACTCAGTATCCTGTACCTGCCTCTCTCTATACCCCCTGATCCCTTTAGCCACAAGGGCCACATCTAACTCCCTCTTAATATAGCATACTGGCCTCAACTACCTTCTGTGGCAGAGAATTCCAGAGATTCACCACTCTCTGTGTGAAAAATGTTTTTCTCATCTCGGTCCTAAAAGACTTCCCCCTTATCCTTAAACTGTGACCCCTTGTTCTGGACTTCCCCAACATCGGGAACAATCTTCCTGCATCTAGCCTGTCCAACCCTTTAAGAATTTTGTAAGTTTCTATAAGATCCCCCCTCAATTTTCTAAATTCTAGTGAGTACAAGCCGAGTCTATCCAGTCTTTCTGGAATCAGTCTGGTGAACCTTCTCTGTACTCCCTCTATGGCATCATTTTATATACTTCTATGAGGTCTCCCCGCAACCTCCAGTGTTCCAAAGAAAACAATCCAAGTCTGTCCAACGTCTCCCTCTAGCTAATAACCCATATTATTCTGTTGAACTTCATCTGTACCTTTCCAAAGCCTCCACGCAGTGACTAGTGGGGTGCCACAAGGCTCAGTGCTGGGTCTCCAGTTAATTACTATATATATTAATGATTTAGATGAGGGAATTACATGTAACATCTCGAAAATCTGCGGATGACTCAAAGCTGGGTGTCAGTGTGAGCTGCGAGGAGGATGGTATGAGGCTGCAGGGTGACATGGATAGGTTGGGTGAGTGGGCAGATGCATGGCAGATGCAGTATAATGTGGATAAATATGAGGTTATCCACTTTGGTGGCAAGAACAAGAAGGCAGATTAGTCTGAAGAAGTCTGAAGAAGGGTTTTGGCCTGAAACGTTGCCTATTTCCTTCGCTCCATAGATGCTGCCGCACCCGCTGAGTTTCTCCAGCACTTTTGTCTACCTTCGATATTCCAGCATCTGCAGTTCCTTCTTGAACAAGGCAAATTATTATCTGAATAGTGTCAGATTAGGAAAAGGGGAGGTTCAGTGAGACCTGGGTGTCCTTGTGCACCAGCCACTGAAAATAAGAATGCAGGTGCAGCAGGCAGTGAAGAAAGCTAATGGCGTGTTGGCCTTCATTGCGAGAGGATTTCAGTTAAGAGCAAGGAGGTCCTACTGCAGTTATATAGGGCCCTGGTGAGACCACTCCTGGAGTATTGTGTGCAGGTTTGGTCTCCTAATTTGAGGAAGGACATTCTTGCTATTGAGGGAGTGCAGCGTAGGTTCATCAGGTTAATTCCCGGGATGGCGGGACTGACATATGATGAAAGAATGGGTCAACAGCTTATTTTCACTGGAATGGAGAAGGATGAGAGGGTATCTTATAGAAAAATATTAAATTCTTAAAAGAGATTGGACAGGCTATATTCAGAAAAAATGCTCCCGATGCTGGGGGAGTCCAGAACCAGGGATTACAGTTTAAGAATAAGGAGTTGGCCATTTAGGACTGAGATAAGGAAACATTTCTTCACCCAGAGAGTTGTGAATCTGTGGAATTCTCTGCCACAGAAGGCAGTGGAGGCCAATTCACTGGATGTTTTCAAGAGAGAGAGATTTAGCTCTTAGGGCTAATGGGATAAAGGGATATGGGGAAAATGCAGTAATGGGGTACTGATTTTGGATGATCAGACATGATATAAAAGTGGATCTTAATTCAGCATGAAACCATGTGTACAAAGCTGGAAGCATTCAAGCGTAACTGGAAAATAGGATTTTCTTCACATACTTCAGCCTCACAGAAAAGAAAAGTCTTGTAAAGTAAATAGCTTTAAAAATAGAGTTGGAGTATTAACCGGTTATAACACCCAACACATCGGGCAACATCCGTGCAGACATGATGACGGTGCTGGCTCGATGGGACAAATGGCCTACTCCTGCACCTATTTTCTATGTTTCTATGTTACATCCTTCCTGTAATGCGACAACCCAGAACTGCATGCAGTACTACAAATTCGATCGAACCAAAGTCCTATAAAGCCGCGTCATAACTTCCTGACTCATACTCAATGCCCCGATTTATAAAAGCAAGCTTACCATTTGCTGTCTTTACAACTCTATCTACTTGTATATTAACATCCAACGTTCACCATCCTGAACATCATGTCTGCACAGATGTTGCCCGATGTGTTGGGTGTTTCCCTATATATTCTGTTTTTATTTGGATTTACAACGTACTACGTTCAATTCACAGTTTATACTTTTGTATACCTGACACTTTAAATAAGTATGGAGACTTCTTCTCTTCACCTGGAGGTCTGTGTGTGCGTGTGTATCAGTCTGTTTGTATACATATGCATGTGTGTGCATGTGTGTCTGTGTGCATGAACATTTACTAAAACACCCTTTCACAGCCAGGTCTCCAGATCTACAGGCAGCTCTCCCCGACTTCCACATTCACTTTGATAAAGTTTCCATCGAGCAGTAACATAACCTCACATTTCCCTTGCCGCGCAGTCCACGGGATGTGCCGGATGTTTACAGAAGTTTCCATTTTACTTTCCATCCTGATGTGCTATATTCCAGAGACTAAGGTGGCGGACTCATTAATTTATTCGACATTTGATTATTTCTGTACTTATTCCAATAAGCTTTATAACTGGTTAATACTCCAACCCTATTTTTAAAGCTATCTACTTTACAAGACTTTTCTTTTCTGTGAGGCTGAAATATGTGAAGAAAATCCTATTTTCCAGTTACGCTTGAATGCTTCCAGCTTTGTACACGTGGTTTCATGCTGAATGAAGATCCACTTTTATATCATGGTTATTTTTCCTTCTCTGGATCACATTATCCCAGGTTTTCATTTGCATTTTCTTCAGCAGCAACCCTTAATGTTTTCAATTCCTAAAATTACCGAGTCATAGATTCATATGGCGTGGAAACGGCCCATCGGACCAACTTTCCCAACCTGACCAACATGACCCATCTACACTAGTCCCACCTGTCTGACTTTGGCCCATATCCCTCTAAATCTATCCTATCCATGTACCTGTCTAAAGACACAAACAATCTCCCAGATGTACTGGAAGGCAGAGGATCCAGGGAGACAGAAGAACTGAAAGAAATTTGCATTAGGCGAGAATTAGTATTGGGTAGACTGACTGGACTGAAGGCTGATAAATCCCTCGGGCCTGATTGTAGTTTCTTCAGCAGTAACCCTTAACGTTTTCAATTCCTAAAATTACCGAGTCATAGATTCATACAGGGGGCGCTGTCCTGTGCAATCCAGGGGGTGGTGTCCTGTGCAGAATCCAGGGGGCGCTGTCCTGTGCATGGCTGCCCAGCCTGCAGCTGTCTGTCTTTTCATCTCTTTTTTTTTTATTTTTAGTTAGTTAAAGTGTTTTGTTCTGGAGGTCTAGACTTTTTTTATGTGGGGGGTGGGGGGAGGAAGGGGGAAACTATCTTTCAGGATCCCTACCTGGTCGGAGAGGCAGCTTTTCTCCGGGCTGCAGTTTCGACCCGTCTTCGCGGCCTACCAGCGGGCCTGGAGCTGCGTTTCCTGTCGGGGACCGCCCTGTACCTCAGCTTCGGTGGCGGCACAGCGCTGGAGCGCTATCGTGGAGCGGAGCGGGCGATGCCTTGCCCGGGTCGCCGCGCTGGAGCTCCGGTGAGCTGAAGACCGCCGAGAAAAACATCGCGGAGCTGCGGGACTGTGGAGCGGCCAGCTGCGGGCGGCGGCGCCGAACTTTACACCGGGAGCCTGGGATCTCTCGATGAGATCGCCAGTAGTGGAGCTCCATCCGGCGCGGCCTTGTTGGCTTCGGAAGCCGCGGTCTCCAGTACAGAAACGACCGTTCCAGGTGTCCCAAGCCGCTGAGAGGACTCTCCCGACGCCGGAGCAACATCACCCGGCGAGAACGGCCTGGAACATCGGGCCTCCGTGAAGGCAACTGCGAAGGCCTCAATAGGCCCGACTATGGGTGAACTGGGGTTGGGGACTGGACATTGTGCCTTCCCTCATAATGGAAACCATTGTGGGGGGATGTTTTTATGTTAAAGATCTTTATTATTGTCATGTTTGTATTCTTTTTTATGTGCTGCATTGGCAACAAGCATTTCACTACATCTAGGTGTATGTGACAAATAAATTTATCTAATCTAATCTAATCTTATCTAATGGTCTGCATCCCAGGGTAATCAAGGAGGTGGCTATAGAAATTAAGCATGCATTGCTGATCATTTTCCAATGTTCTATAGGTTCAAGATCAGTTCATGTGGATTAGAGCGTAGCTAATGTTATCCCACTTTTTAAGAAAGGAGCGAGAGAGAAAACGGGGAATTATAGACCAGTACCTGACATCGATGATGGGGAAAATGCTGGAGTCAATTATTAAAGAAGAAATAATGGTACATTTGGATAGCAGTAACAGGATCGGTCAAAGTCAGCATGGATTTGTGAAGAGGAAATCCTGCTTGACTAATCTGCTGGAATTTATTGAGGATGTGACAAGTAAAATGGATGAAGGAGAGCCAGTGGATGTGGTGTATCTGTACTTTCAGAAAGCCTTTGATAGGGTCCCACACAGGAGATTAGTGGGCAAAATTAGAGCACATGGTATTGGGGGTGGAGTATTGACATGGATAGAGAATAGGTTGGAAGACAGGAAACAAAGAGTAGGAATAAACGCGTGCCTGTCAGAATGGCAGGCAATGGCGAGTAGAGTCTCGCAAGGCTCGGTGCTGGAGCCTCAACTGTTTACAATATATATTAATGATTTAGATGATGGATTTAAAAGTAACACTAGCAAATTTGCAGATGACACAAAGTTAGGAGGCAGTGCGAACTGTGGAAAGTATGCTAGGAGGTAGCAGGGTGACTTGGACAGGTTGAGTGAGTGGGCAGATGCATGGCAGATGCAGTATAATATAGATAAATGTGAGGTTATCCACTTTGGCGGCAAGAACAAGGAGGCAGATTATTATCTCAATGGGGTTAGGTTAAGAAAAAGGGAAATGCAACGAGACCTGGGTGTCCTTGTAGGGCCTGTCCCAGATTAGGGCCTGTCCCACATGGCGATTTTTTTCGCCAACTGCCGGCATCATTGACTGACGTATCAGGTCACCAAAAAAGTTGCTGTGTGATGCGGTGTGACGTGGCGTGATGCGGCGTGGCGTGGTTATGACGCGGCATGACGCGGCGTGATGACATAGCGACACGCGGTGTTTCCTCAAGTGTCGCAAATTTTTTTTTGTCGCCGCTGGATGTTGAAATGATCAAAATCTTTCTGCGACCCTGATACGTCAGTCAATGACGTTGGTAGTCGCCGGAAAAATCGGCAAGTGCGACAGGCCCTTCACTGAATGTAAACTTGCCGGTATAGCAGGCAGTGAAGAAAGCAAATGGCATGTTGGCCTTCATAGCGAGAGGATGTGAGTATAGGAGTCAAGAGGTCTTGCAGTTGTACAGGGCCCTGGTGAGACCACATGTGGAGTATTGTGTGCAGTTTTTGTCTCCTAATTTGATGAAGAACATCCTTGCTACTGAGGGAGAGCAGCGTAGGCTCACATGATTAATCCCCAGGATGGCGGGACTGTCATATGAGGAAGGATTGGAAAGTCTGGGCTTGTATTCACTGGAATTAAGATGGATGAGAGGGGATCTTATAGAAACATATACAATTATAAATAGACAGGATAAACTAGATGCAGGAAAAATATTCCCAATGTTGGGTGGCGGGGCGGGGTTCAGAACAAGTGGCCACAGTCTAAGAATAAAATTGAGCGTATTTAAAACTGGGATGAGAAAAAAAAGTTTTCACCCAGAGAGTTGTGAATTTGTGGAATTTTCTGCCACAGAAGGCAGTGGAGGCCAATTCACTGAATTCATTTAAAAGAGAGTTAGGTAGAGCTCTTGGGGCTAGCAGAAGCAAGGGGGATGTGGAGAAAGCAGGCACGGGTTACTGATTGTGGATGATCAGCCATGATCACAATGAATGGCGGTGCTGACTCAAAGGGCCGAATGAATGGCCTCTTCCTGCACCTATTTTCTATGTTTCTATGTCAATGTTTCTTTAACATTGCGATAGTAATTGCCTCAGCTACCTCCTCCGACTGCGCTTTCCATATACCCACCACCCTTTCTGTAAAAGATTTAACCATCTGGTTCCTATTAAATCATTCCCCCCTCATCTTAAACCGACATCTTCAGGTTCTCGAATACCCCACTGAGTCTGAGCTATAGGGAGAGGTTGAGTAGGCTGGGACTCTATTCCTTGGAGTGCAGGAGGTTGAGGGGTGATCTTATTGAGGTGTATGAAATCATGAGAGGAATAGATCGGGTAGATGCACAGTCTCTTGCCCAGAGCAGAGGAATCGAGAACCTGAGGACATAGATTTAAGGTGAAGGGGAAAAGATTTAATAGGAATCTGAGGGGTAACTTTTTCACACAAAGGGTGGTGGGTGTATGGAACAAGCTGCTAGAGGAGGTCATTGAGGCAGGGACTATCCCAACATTTAAGAAGCAGTTGGACAGTTACATGGATTGGACAGATTTGGAGGGATATGGGCCAAATGTAGGTAGGTGAGACTAATGTAGTTGGCCGGTGTGGGAAAGTTGGGCTGAAGGGCCTGTTTCCACGTTATATGACTCTATGACTACTCTGGGCACAAGACTTGCTCCCATACCTGTTCCTCTTATGCTCCCATCCTTTAGAGTTTAGATGACCTGTAGTATATATAATAATCTGAATGCAGGGGGATGACATTAGTTTATCTTGGTATTACATTCATCATAGATGTGGTGGCCTGAAGGGTCGTTCATGTGCTGTACTGTCTATGTTCAAATGCAGGAAATGAAACTTTCCAGTCTGATGCAATAGCAAACAAGGGAAAGCGATCCATCCATGGCTAACAAAAGGAGTTGAAAGTAATGTTACGTTCAAAGAGAAGACATGTGAATTTGCCAGAAAATATTAAGTAGCTTATAGGGCTGTCATCTCACAGCAATTTGGATTCAATCCTAACTTCTGGGAATGTCTAGATGGAAATCGTGCCTTCTCCCTCTGCCCATTCTCATTGTGCCCTTGAGAGATTCCTCCAGCTGTTCCATTCTCTTCCCACAACACAAAAAATGTTACAGCTAGGTTAAATGGCTACTGTGCAGATGTGTGGTAATCTCTTCTGAAGGAGAGGCAGAGATGATGGGAATAAGCTACAAACACGGAACTGCAGAAGCTGGTTAAAAAATAAAATAATAAAGTGCTGGAGTAACTCAGCAGGTCAGGCAGCATCTTTGGAGAACATGGATAGGTGACGTTTTGGGATCCTGCTTCGGACTGATTGTAGAGGGGATGGGGGGGGGGGGGGGTAAAGAAAACTGAAAGAAGAGGCATGACAAAAATAAAATGGGTTAGAGTAAAAACTGGTGATAAACTTGATGGGCAGGAAGGACTCCAATGGGCCAAAGGGCCTGTTTGCATATTGTAGCTCTCTACACTCTATGGTTTGAAACTAAACAAGCCTGACGACTGGGAAAGTTTAGAATTCAACAAAAAATTGGCCACAAATTTGATTCAGAGAGCAAAAATAGAACACAAGTGTAAATTACGAGGAAGCCAAGTATAGACTGTTATATCTACTACCAGTACATCAAAACAGAAAGATCATTGAAGACAAAATATGTCTCTTACAATAGAAAAACGGAGAATTTGTAAGAGGGAATTGGCAGAACAAGTAAACAAAACCTTTGGTTCTGTCTTCATTCTGTGAAGAATTCTCAGGCAAGATTCCAATAGGAAGCAGGAAGTAAACTTAGAACACAGAACATAGTGCAGTGCAGCTGCAGAGCACATTGTCCATGCCCAACATAATCATGATCATAAAATCATAAGAAATAGGAGCAGAATTGGGAGGAACTGAAGGAATCCACATTAGTCAGGAAATAGTGTTAGGTAAACTGTTGAGACTGAAGACAGATAAATCCACAGGGCTGATGGTCTGCATCCCAGAGTACTCATGGAGGTGGCCCTAGATGCATTGGTGATCATTTTCCAAAGTTCTCTCAACTCTGGATCAGTTCCTGTGGACTAGAGGGTAGCCAATGTACCCCCACTTTTTAAGAATGGAGGGAGAGAGAAAACGGGGAATTAAAGACCAGTTAGCCTTACATCAGTAACGGGGAAGATGCTGGAGTTGATTATTAAAGATGTAATAGCAATGCATTTGGAAAGCAGTGACAGGATCGGTCAAAGTCAGCATGGATTTATGAAGGGGAAATCGTACTTAACTAATCTTCTTGAATTTTTTGAGGATGTAACACGTAGAATGGATAAGGGAGAGCCAGTGGATGTGGTGGATCTGGACTTTCAAAAAGCCTTTGACAAGGTCCCACAAAAGAGATAAGTGTGCAAAATTAGAGCACATGGTATTGGGGGTAGGGTATTGACATCGACAGGGAACTGGTTGGCAGACAGGAAGCAAAGAGTAAGAAATAATGGGTCCTTTTCAGAATGGCAGGCAGTGAGTGACTAGTGGGGTACTGCAAGGCTTAGTGCAGGGATCCCAGTTATTTACAATATATATTAACGATTTAGACAAAGGAATTAAATGTAACGTCTCTAAGTTTGCAGATGAAACAAAGCTGGGTGTCAGTGTGAGCTGTGAGGAAGATGCTATGAGGCTGCAGGGTGACTTGGATAGGTTGAGTGTGTTGGCAGATGCATGGCAGATGCAGTATAATGTGAATAAATGTGAGGTTATTCACTTTGGTGGCAAGTGCAAGAAGGCAGATTATTATTTGAATGGTATCAGATTTGTAAAAGGGGAGATGCAATGAGACCATGGTGTGCTTGTACATCAGTCGCTGAAAGTAAGCATGCAGGTACAGCAGGCAGTGAAGAAAGTTAATGGCATGTTTGCCTTCATAGTGAGAGGATTTGAGTATAGGAGCAAGGATGTCTTACTGCAGTTGTACAGGGCGCTGGTGAGACCGCACCTGATGTATTGTGTGCAGTTTTGTTCTCCTAATTTGAGGAAGAACATTCTTGCTATTGAGGGAGTGCAGTGTAAGTTCACCAGGTTATTTCTTCGGATGGCGGAACTAACATATGACAAAAGAATGGATCGTCTGAGCTTATATTCACTGGAATTTAGAAGGATGAGAGGATATCTTATAGAAACATATAAAATTAATAGACTAAGTGGGACCCGTTAGGTCGCATGTTCCCCCAGCGGGAGCGCTCGTCCCCCAAAGCAATATTCCACCTCTCCACCAATTCCAATATTGGTGGCCAGTGGGGGGGGGGGCTTACTCAAGCGCTGGTATGGGTGTTGTTGGCTCCAGGGACTACTGGTCTCCAGAGGGCTAGTATGGACATTGTGGGCCAAATGGATTCTTGAGGTGGCAGCTCAGTCCCTCAAGCCTGATGTGCTGGCAGCTCACTCTCGGCTGGTGGGCTGGCAGCTGACTCATGGCTATTCCTTGAAATTCCATTTCAAGCAGAGTGGAAGGCCACCAAATTCAAATCCATTTTTCCTACCATTTCAAGCAGGGTACAAAGCTACCAAATTCAAGTGCAGTTTCTTAACTCTTCGAGCAGGGTGCAAGGCCACAAAATTCAGGTTCAGTTTCCTACCACTTCAAGCAGGGTGTGGCCACCGAATTCAAGTGCAGTTTCCAACCACTTCAAGCAGGGTGTAAGGCCACCAAATTTAAATGCAGTTTCATACCATTTCATGGAGGATGCAAGGCCACCAAATTCAAATGCAGTCTCATGCCATTTCATGCAGGGTGCAAGGCTACCACATTCAAATGCATTTTATTACCACTTCAAGCAGGGTGTAAGGCCACCAAATTCAAATGCAGTCTCATGCCATTTCATGCAGGGTGCAAGGCTACCACATTCAAATGCATTTTATTACCATTTCAAGCAGGGTGAAACCACCATAAAACCACACAAAACATAGAACTCACAGTTCAATAGACATTCAGTGTGTTCAGTTGATTCACAGCTCAGACAGAGTCGTTACCTCTCCCTCCCCCATCATGTAGAAACTGAGCCACGCCCATACTTCTGGGTTTTATTATCCTTCCCCCTCCCACCGGAAAAGGTGTGGCCTTCATGGCATGATTGACAGGAGAGAGATTCTCAACATTTTTTAAACACTAATAACACTTTCATTTTTCGTTGATGGAAATAATCCTCTGCACCTGATGAGCGGAGGGGGCTAAGTATGATGGCCAAACATCACAGCCATAAGTGGTAGCATTTTATCTAAAATATAGTGCAAACAGGAAGTTGTCATGTTTATACAAACAACCATTTGCAGTGCCTTTTCACATCAACCCAAAACCCCCAAACAGCCATTTGCAGTGCCTTTTCACTTCACCCATGTTATGACTCCCGAATGCAGGTACTTCAGAGCCGCGTAACATAATTCAAAAACCAGGTTCAAGTTCAAAAATTGTTTTAATTATTCAATGGAACACAAAACCCAAATCCAGTCAGGGATATGGATGGACTGACAAACAATTTAACAGTGCTCCAGCCAGCCCTGATGGACCGTCGAACCGGAGACTCTAAAACCTGCCTAAAGAGATATAATCCTGAAACAAAATACACGAAAACACTAAGGTCAGCCCTTATCCGTCCCAATTCAATATTTGTTAACAAGTAATGGTGAAAGTACACAAAGTTCTATGCCATGTGGCCAGGCCTTCCGCAGCTCACACCAGCAGTCTGCTCACAAGTCAGGGTCGACGAAGAAGAGCGAGAATCCTGGGAGACTCTGGTATTTAAGCTTCAGATGACTCACCCGTCACCTGACGCAGCTTGGCCAATCGGGTACAGGAGCCTTTAACCCCGTGATTCCAGGCTCACAGCCACGAGGCCTGCACTCGGGAGAGAAACAGAGTAAGGTAAGTACAAAGCATTCACCAAACCCGCCAAACAACCATTTGCAGTGCCTTTTCACTTCAACCCAAAACCCCCAAGCAACTCTTTGCAGTGCCTTTTCACTTCAACCCAAACCCCCCAAACAACCCTTTGCAGTGCCTTTTCACTTCATCCCAAACCCCCCAAACAACCCTTTGCAGTGCCTTTTCACTTCAACCCAAACCCCCCAAACAACCATTTGCAGTGCCTTTTTACTTCAAGCCAAACCCCCCAAACAACCATTTGCAGTGCCGTTTTACTTCAAACCAACCATATTTTCATTTTCAAACCACATTAAGCCCACTCACAGTTGAGTAGACATGTGTTCAGTGTTATTCAGAGCTCAGAGAGACATGACCCTCTCACTTCCTCCATCTTGCAGAGACTAAGTGAGGCACACCATTTCCGGGTTTTATAGTCCCTCCCCCCTCCCACCAGCAGGGGCAGCAGAGAGAATGGCAAACATTTTTAAAACATTAATATCTCTCTGATTTTTCATCGATGGGAAAGATCCTCCGGTCCAGCCCGGCTGAGGGGGGCTCTGAGCGAGGTGGCCAATAATGATAGCCGTAAGTGGCGCCCTTCTCTCGGAAATTACATCGCAGTGAGTCAAAAGCGGTCAAGATCTTACTATTAGTAATATAGATTCAGGCGATTTACTGTATGTGTCAGACAATTATAATTTCATACCAGTATATTACACTCATCACTGAAGTGGGAGTAAGATGCAATATGTGGGTCAGGCAGCATCTCTGGGGAAAAGAAATAGGTGACATTTTGGGTCGACACCTTTCATCAGTCTCGTTTTGAAACTTCACCTTGATCTTGAAGAGTCTCGACCCAAAACATCACTTTTTCCTTTCTCCTGAGATGTTGCCTGACCCACAGATTGTCTCTTGCTCCCACTGCAGTGTAATATACTGGTGTGGAATTATAATTATCTGACAGTTAGGGGGAAAAAAACAGGAATGAATGGGATTGCTCGGTATGATAGGCAGTGACTGGTGAGGTAGCACAGGTTGAGAGCTCTGACTGATCACAGTATATATCAATGATTTGAATGAGGGAACCAGAAGTCATATTTGTAAAAAAGACTCAATGGTGCAGTGGTAGAGTTGCTGCCGTACAGCGCTAGAGACCTGGGTTTGATCTTGACCACGGGTGCTGTCTGTACGGAGTTTGTAATTTCTCACCGCGAACTGCATGAGTTTTCCCCGGGTGCTCTGGTTTCCTCCCACACTCCAAAGATGCACAGGTTTGTAGGTTAATTGGCTTCAGTAAAATTGCAAATTGTCTCTCGTATATGTAGGAGAGTGTTAGTGTACAGGGATCTATGGTCGGCGCGGACTCGGTGAGCTGAAAGGCCTGATTCCGCTCTGAATCTCTAAACTATAAACTAAACTAGACTAAACTAAACTAAACTATAGAATTGGAGGAAATTCTGCTAACATTTAATCCAGCCTTATTGCATTTGCCTTATGAAATGCATGCTGTAGCTGCCTGTTAATTCTCTCCATACATCAGCATTCTTTTATGGATAGGTGATGTTTCAGATCGGGACCCTTCTTCAGACTAAAGAAGGGTTTGAAGAAGGGTCCCAACAAAAAACATCACCTATCCATATACTCCAGGGATGCTGCCTGACCCGCTGAGTTATTCTAGAACTTTGTGTCTTTCCTAGGTAAACCAGGATCTGCAGTTCCTTGTTTCAATATCCTTGCCACAAATGTACCACATTTCCTAGTTTCTTACCACAGGAAAAGTATTCCCTTTCCTTCCTATTAGAGTTACACAGGATGGCATAGTAACGTAGCTGGTAGAGCTGCTGCCTCACAGCAACAAAGACCCAGATTCGATCCTGACTTTGGGTGCTGCCTGTGTGGAGTTTGCAAGTTCTCCCTGTCAACACATGGGTTTCCTGGGTGCTCTGCTTTCCCCGCACATCCCAAAGATGTGGGTTCGTAGGTTAATTGGTCGTTTAAATTGCCCTTAGTTTGAAGGAAGTGCAAGAACATAGAACTTATATGAACGGTTGATTAATGGTCTCAGGAGTTATGGGGAGAGCACAAGAGAATGGGGTTAGGAGGGAGAGATAGATCAGCCATGATTCAATGGTAGAGTAGACTTAATGGGCCAAATGCCTAATTCTGCTCCTATCACTTTTGATCTTATGATCTTATGATGGTCGGCATGGTCTCGATAGGGCAAAGTCGGTTCCATGCAGTATCTTTAAATGTTAAAAAAGCATAATATCTCACATTTGCCCACAATATATTTGTCCACTCACAACATATGTACATTCCATTGCAAACCTCTTGCATTCTCTTCATATCTCATTTTCTCATCTTGCTTTTTTATAATAAACATAATTAGCAAATTGAAAACACGTTTCTTTCTTGGTCTCTATCAGCCATCCACAATCTATATTAAGAACATCTAATTGTTTTCAATCAGCATAGACGATGTGTGGCTTTGTTAACAGTGCTATAATTGAGAGCAAAATTAAACCACAATCTCCCACTTGCTTACGTAAAGATTAAAATTGGAAAGATAAAGTTGTGGATTTAGGTTTCAAGAAAAGTGAAATCAAATGGATTGTTGACATTTGTTTCATTTCTACCAGTTTATGATGAAATGGCCACTGTGACATAGAAAAATACATTAATTTGAATGATAAAATAAACAAGCCTGGGACTCTATTCCATGGAGCGCAGGAGGATGAGGGGTGATCTTATAGAGGTGTATAAAATCATGAGAAGAATAGATCGGGTAGATGCACAGAGTCTCTTGCCCAGAGTAAGTGAATCGAGGACCAGAGGACATAGGTTCAAGGTGAAGGGGAAAAGATTTAATAGGAATCTGAGGGGTAACTTTGGGTGTGTGGGTCTATGGAACAAGCTGCCAGAGGAGGTAGTTGAGGCAGGGACTATCCCAACATTTAAGAAACAGTTAGACAGGTACATGCATAGGTCAGGTTAGAAGGGATATGGACCAAATGCTGGCTGGTGGGAATAGTGTAGCTGGGACATGTTGTGGGTAAGTTGGGCCGAAGGGCCTTTTTTCACACTGTATCGCCATGGCTCTATGACTCAAAGTGTGATCAAACAAATGCAACATTAAACATTAAAGCACATATGGAACAGGTAGCCATAAACTCTTATAACTGAAGAGATTAGTTTTAACTGAGCGTATTAATTGCTTTTCAATTGGGATTTCTAAAACTCAAAGGTTAAAAGCTATACAGATAAATCAAAGAAACGACTGTTAAATAACCTGTGAAAAAACCCTCTAATAGAACATAGAACAGCAGCTCAGGAAATGGCCGTTAATTTAGTTTAGTTTAGCTTAGAGATACAGCGCGGGAACAGGTCCTTTGGCCCACCGAGTCCATGCCGACCAGCGATCCCCATACACTATCCTACAGACTAGGGACAATTTATAATTTGTACTGAAGCAAATTAACCTGCAAACCTGCACGTCTTTGGAGCGTGGGAGGAAACCGGAGCACCAGGTGAAAACCCACGTGGTCATATGGAGAACACACAAACTCCACACATGCAGCAGCTGTTGTCAGGATCGAACCCGGGTCTCTGGCGCTGTAAGGCAGCAACTCTACTGCTGCACCACCGTGCTGCCCTACTTCCTCCTACCTCCTCTACAAGTGTCACACAGCATACTAAGTATCACAAACTGGTCTACAGCATACACAACAAAATAGAAAATAGGTTTGAAATAGGTTCACATAAAAGGGACACAGACATTTCCTGCTCAATTTAATATCAGTGCAGAAAGCCAGCAAACCCATTCCTTTTATATGACCTCAAATTTGTCATCAGTATAAATTCTTTTCCAATCTAAGCAGCATAATGTCAGACCTATATCCTTCTCTCATTTCTCTGAGGTTAGGATCACTACCTCATTCTGACACTTCTCTGTAAATCTATGTGACTTGGGTACAAAGGTCTCCTTTTGCTGCATTCAATTGCCTTGAAACCGATTTATCTCTCAAATGATATGTGCCAGTCCAGATCTATTTCAGCGCTGTTTAGATCTGGAAGTACTTAAAGGAAAAGATGACCTCTGAAAGCGAAAGTGCAAAGTACTGTGTGCTTTGTAAAACTCCCAATAAAACGATGTGACTCTCTCATGAGAGGGTGCTACTGTAGCGGCACCTAGTGGTGGCTTGGGGCAATATGAACCCTCGCTATTGGCTGGCGCCGTCACGTGATTGCGGGTGTGTTTTCGCTGTTTTTTGGATCGTTAGTTAGTCCAGCTCCACCTGTGTAGCAGGAGCTTCGAAATATTTGGCTGACCCAGAATGCGGTTGAGTTTTACACTTTGTTTGCCGTTTCAAATAAATAAATTTATTTTACTCAACTGACTCGTCTCGCCAAACTACTCAATATATTAGGTACACAAAATTGCTGGGGAAACTCAGCGGGTGCAGCAGCATCTATGGATCTATTGCTGCACCCGCTGAGTTTCCCCAGCAATTTTGTGTACCTTCGATATTCCAGCATCTGCAGTTCCCTTTTGAATACTCAATATATTCCCTATTTATGCTTTCAAAACTTCTTGAAGTATCCATCCCATTGCTATAATGTTACTTCAACAAGCTGCTGGAAGAGCATGGTGCAAGAGGCCACGGCTTGATCCTGACCTCAGCTGCCGTCTGTGTGGAGTTTGCACGTTCACCCCATGACC
Organism: Amblyraja radiata; assembly: GCF_010909765.2. Classification (NCBI taxonomy): domain Eukaryota; kingdom Metazoa; phylum Chordata; class Chondrichthyes; order Rajiformes; family Rajidae; genus Amblyraja; species Amblyraja radiata. The sequence goes on along the minus strand of NW_022630641.1, from coordinate 221,885 downwards.
GCATGGGTTTCCTCTGGGTGCCCCGGTTTCCTCCCACATCCCAAACAGGTGTGGGCTTGCGGGCCGATTGGCTACTGTAACTTGTCCTTGGTGTGTCAGGAGAGGATGTGACAGTGGGATAACTAGTGTGATGGACTGATCGATGGTCGGCGTGGTCTCAGTGGACTGTGGGCCCTGCTTCCATGCTGGATCTTTAAATCATTCGTTTAAACTCTGCTTTTAAACTCAGCTGTGCCCCACCGTAGCAGATGATGTGAATTCAGTGAATGGTGTTGAGTTATCAAAGAGCAGCAGTGATTAGATTTCTGTTCACACAATTACCTTTCAATTGTTACTGCCCCTGTCCCACTTAGGAAACCTGAACGGAAACCTCTGGAGACTTTGCGCCCCACCCAAGGTTTCCGTGCGGTCCCCGGAGGTTCCCAGAGGTTTTTGTCAGTCTCCCTATCTGTTTCCACTACCTGCAACCTCCGGCAACTGCCTGCAACCTCCAGGAACCACGCGGAAACCTTGGGTGGGGCGCAAAGTCTCCAGAGGTTTCCGTTCAGGTTTCCTAAGTGGGACAGGGGCATTAGGGAAGACCAGCCAGGAGTGGGTCATGTTTCGCTAAAGAGTTCATAAGGTGTAGGAGCAGAATTAGACCATCCGGCCCATCAAGTGTACACCTCCATTCAATCACGGCTGATCTATCTTTCTCTCTCAACCCTCTTCTCCTCCTTTTCCCCCATAATCCCTGACATCCTTACAAATCAAGAATCTGTCAATCTGCACCTTAAAAATATTGAATGATTTGGCCTCCACCCCCTTGTGTGTGACAAAGAATTCCACAGATTCACCACCCTCTGACTAAAGAAATTCCTCCTCATCTTCTTTCTGAAGATACGTCCTTTTACCCTGAGGATATGACCTCTGGGCCTAGACTCTCCGACTAGTGGAAACATCGACTCTATCCAAGAGCATGATTAGCAATGTCTTTATTTCTGATGGCATCTGTTGGCGGATTAGATCCGCTGGGCTGATGATGGTGAAGCTGCATTGACTGTCAGTATGATCTCTGACCATAATATTTCTTTAGACATACAGTGTGGAAACAGGCCATTCAGCCCATCGGGTCCATGCCGACCAGCGATCACACCCCATACACTAGCACTATCCTACACACTGGGGACCATATGACATAGGAACAGAATTAGGCCATTCAGCCCATTGAGTCTATTACGCCATGCAATCATGGCTGATTTTCAATTTCGCCAAAACCAATTAACCTACAAATTTATATGTCTTTGGAGTGCGGGAGGAAACCGCAGCACCCGGAGTAAACCCACAAAGTCACAAGGAGAGCGTACAAACTCTGTACAGACCTGTGAATTCTGCACAGGCAGTGCCTGTGGTCAGGATCGAACCCGGATTTCTGCCACTGCAAGGCAGCAAATGTACTGCTGCGTTATCATCCCGCCCTCGTTTCTTGGCACGGCCTTCTTTGGCTGGTTGTTAATTTTGCCAGGAGTCTATCCAATCTGTCCAAGTCTTCTCAGATCGATGCACCAGTGGGTAGAAACAAGGAACTGCAGATGCTAGTTTACACAAAAGGACACAAAGTGCTGGAGTAACACAGCGTGTTAGGCAGCATCGTTGGAGAACCTGGACAGGTGATGTTTTGTGTCGGAAATACCCTACTGGGTAGTTCTGGAAGCCTGAGATGCTCTTGTAAGACCAACAACATCCCCGAGGAAGGCTTGATAAGGAACCAAGTACTTCCTTATGAGACTGTCTGGAGTCAAGTGTTTTATTGTTATCTGTCCCGAAAGGGCAGTGCCTCCTATAGATCTCTTCACTGGCGGGGAGGTTAGTACCCGTGATGGACTGTGCAACGTTCAGCGCCTACTCTCCTATGTCCCTGGGCATTCAAGTTGCTGAACCAGGCCTTAATGTATTAGATCCTTTATTTGTCATTCAGACCTTACGGCTGAACGAAATGTCGTTACCTGCAGCCATACATATAATAATAAACAACAGAACAGACAGTAAACACAAATTAACATCCACCACAGTGAGTCTACCAAGCACCTCCTCACTGTGATGGAGGCAAAAATCTTAGGGCTGCTGTCTCTTCCCTCCTCTTCTCCCTCTGCGCTGAGGTGATACCCCATCGGGCGATGGTACAAACAGTCCCGCGGCTCACCGAGCTCCGCGAACGGGCCGGTTCAAACTCTGCGGCCCGGGGGTGGTCGAAGCTGCCGCCCTCCAGTCCAGCGGACGCAGCTGTTGACGATGTCGTCCACTGGCCCGCGGCCAAAATCCCGGACTCAGGCCGCCGCCGCCAGAACGCCGTCTCAGCCACCGGAGCACCGTTCCAGCCCCGAGCTGGTCGCCCTCACGTGAGCGCCGTTCCACCCTCGAGCTGGTCGCCCTCACGTGAGCGCCGTTACCCTTGAGCCGGGCCGCCCTCACGGGAGAGCGTCTCAGACCCTCACGGGAGCGCCATTCCAGCCCCGAGCTGGGCCGCCCTCACAGGAGCAAGCCCAGGGCGAGTCCTGACAGGCTCTGCCTCCGGAGCCTCGAGGTCGCCAGCTCCGCCATTAGGCCTCAGTGCAGACGGAGGCAGAGAAGGGGGATACGAGAAGAAAGTCGCATTCCCCCGAAGGGAGAGACAGAAAGCCCTGTTTCAACCCCCCCCCCCACACATAACACAAACCTAAAAACCAAAAACTTAACCAAACAAGACGAAAAAAACAACACAAAAAAATAAAAACAAAAAGGACTGCAGGCGAGCCGCAGCCGTTCACCAGCGCCGCCACTTCCAGAAAGCAGTCAATATGATCTCTCCCGTACACACCAGGGGCCAAGGGGAACAGTGAACACCAGGGAACAAGGGGGGCAGTGAAGCCACATTAATATTCTCCATACAAAGCGTGAGTAGAATGCATGGAGGTCTAGCAGGGAACTAATAATTAACATTAAAAGCATAAGCATAGAAAACATAGAAAATAGGTACAGGAAAATCCATTCGGCCTTTCAAGCCAGCACCACCATTCAATCTGATCATGGCTGATCATCCAAAATCAGTACCCTGTTTCAGCTTTCTCCCCACATCCTTTGATTCCGTTAGCCCTAAGAGCTATATCTAACTCTCTCTTGAAAACATCCAGTGAATTGGCCTCCACTGCCTTCTGTGGCAGAGAATTCCACAGATTTGGAATCGTAGGAAAGAACATTAAATGGATGTGTAGAAGGGATGAACTGATAGAAATTATTTACTGACTTAAACAAGAAACATCATGAATGAGTTGTAAAATGGATGATAGTTGGATGACTCTAGTCACTTAAACTGATTGATTACATGTAGCCCAGCAGAGGCCCAGTAGAACAGTGAGCCGAGGAATTCAGCTATGTTGCTCTATGAAATTGGAAGGTTTGAGTCATAGTTTAGATTTTAGTTTTGAGATACAGCGTGGAAAAAGGCCCACTGAGACCATGCCAACCAGCGATCCCCGTACACTAACACTATCCTTTGCACATTTGGGACAATTTCCAATTTTCAATAATTAACCTTCAAACCTTTACACCTGTGGAGTGCTGGAGGAAACCAGAGCACCAGAGGAAAACCCACGCGGTCACGGGGAGAACGTATAAACTCCGTACAGACAGCACCCATAGTCTCAAAGGCAGCAACTCTACCGCTGCCCCTGAAACCCCCTATAAAGGGAGGCTCAATAGGCTAGGTCATTTTTTCCTTAATATAAAGAAAGCTGACTCCTTTAGGAGGTTTAGGAGGCTGAGGGGTGAAATTATGGAGGTATATGAAATCCTGATGGACATAGATAAGGTAAATAGCCACAGTCTTCTTCCCCAGAGCTAGCGCCAGTGACAGAGATACCCCACCGGTCGATGGTAAGTCAGTCCCGCGGCTCACCGAGCTCCGCGAACGGGCCGGTTCAAACTCCGCGGCCCGTGGGTGGTCGAAGCTGCCGCCCTCCAGTCCAGCTGACGCAGCAGTTGACGATGTCGTCCACTGGCCCGCGGCCAAAATCCCAGACTCAGGCCGCCGCCGCCAGAACGCCGTCTCAGCCACCGGAGCACCGTTCCAGCCCCGAGCTGGTCGCCCTCACGTGAGCGCCGTTCCACCCTCGAGCCAGGCCGCCCTCATGGGAGCGCCGTTACCCTCGAGCCGGGCCGCCCTCACGGGAGCGTCTCAGACCCTCACGGGAGCGCCGTTCCAGCCCCGAGCCGGGCCGCCCTCACAGGAGCAAGCCCAGGGCGAGTCCTGACAGGCTCTGCCTCCGGAGCCTCGAGGTCGCCAGCTCCGCCATTAGGCCTCAGTGCAGACGGAGGCAGAGAAGGGGGATACGAGAAGAAAGTCGCATTCCCCCGAAGGGAGAGACAGAAAGCCCTGTTTCAACCCCCCCCCCCCACACATAACACAAACCTAAAAACCAAAAACTTAACTAAACAAGACGAAAAAAACAACACAAAAAAATAAAAACAAACGGACTGCAGGCGAGCCGCAGCCGTTCACTAGTGCCGCCACTTCCAGAAAGCAGGCAATATGATCTCTCCCGTACACACCAGGGGCCAAGGGGAACAGTGAACACCAGGGAACAAGGGGGGCAGTGAAGCCACATTAATATTCTCCATACAAAGCGTGAGTAGAATGCATGGAGGTCTAGCAGGGAACTAATAATTAACATTAAAAGCATAGGCATAGAAAACATAGAAAATAGGTACAGGAAAATCCATTCGGCCTTTCAAGCCAGCACCGCCATTCAATCTGATCATGGCTGATCATCCAAAATCAGTACCCTGTTCCGGCTTTCTCCCCATATCCTTTGATTCCATTAGCCTTAAGAGCTATATCTAACTCTCTCTTGAAAACATCCAGTGAATTGGCCTCCACTGCCTTCTGTGGCAGAGAATTCCACAGATTTGGTATCGCAGGAAAGAACATTAAATGGATGTGTAAAAGGGATGAACTGATAGAAATTATTTACTGACTTAAACAAGAAACATCATGAATGAGTTGTAAAATGGATGATAGTTGGATGACTCTAGTCACTTAAACTGATTGATTACATGTAGCCCAGCAGAGGCCCAGTAGAACAGAGAGCCGAGGAATTCAGCTATGTTGCTCTATGAAATTGGAAGGTTTGAGTCATAGTTTAGATTTTAGTTTTGCGATACAGCGTGGAAAAAGGCCCACCGAGACCATGTCAACCAGCGATCCCCATACACTAACACTATCCTTTGCACATTTGGGACAATCTCCAATTTTCAATAAAGGCAATTAACCTTCAAACCTTTACACCTGTGGAGTGCTGGAGGAAACCAGAGCACCAGAGGAAAACCCACGCGGTCACGGGGAGAACGTATAAACTCCGTACAGACAGCACCCATAGTCTCTAAGGCAGCAACTCTACCGCTGCCGCTGAAACCCCCTATAAAGGGAGGCTCAATAGGCTAGGACATTTTTTCCTTAATATAAAGAAGGCTGACTCCTTTAGGAGGTTTAGGAGGCTGAGGGGTGAAATTATGGAGGTATATGAAATCCTGATGGACATAGATAAGGTAAATAGCCACAGTCTTCTTCCCCAGAGCTGCTGCTTCACAGCGCCAGTGACCCGGGTTAATTCTGACCTCAGGTGCTGTCTGTGTGGAGTTTGCATGTTCTCCCTGTGACTACGTGGGTTTCCCCCGGGTGATCCGGTTGTCTCCCACATCCCCCTCAAAATGTATGGGTTTGCAGATTAGTTGATCGCTGTGCATGGAGTTATCACAAAAGTGGGATCCATAGAATTAGTGTGGATGGGTTATCGATGTTTGGCATGGACTTGGTGAGCTGAAGAGCCTGTTGCCAAGTTGTATGTCTCAATCAGTGGTTATACACAGAAAGCTGGAGTAACTTAGAGGGTCAGGCAGCATCTCTGGAGAAAAGGAATAGATGACATTTCAGGACGAAATCCTTCTTCAGACTGAGGGTCAGGGGAAAGGGAAACGAGAGATAAAGACGGTGATGTCGAGAGATATAGAATAAATGAATGAAAGATATTGAAAAAAGTAACAAAGATAAAGGAAATAGGCCATTGTTTGCTGAGGGCTAGGTGAAAACGAGAAACAGACAACGAGACTCAACAAGACGACTTTGAAGCTGGGTTACATCCAAGAAAGTCAAGAATATTTAATTGTCAGATGTGCCAAAAACAGAACAATGAAATTCTCAACTTGCATCAGAATCACAGGTCTGTAAACACAGAACTGACAGATAACTCATTTACCACCCTCTAATGTGAAGGGATTGTTCCCTTAATCGTTGCCAGTCCACTTCTATATTTTGCCTCAATTTCTAGCCTATATTCGGCGATATTTTCTCTAAAGCGTGATGCCAACAAATTCAAACAGTTGTGAAAATGAAGATCAATAGGCAATTTGTTAGCATGTGACAGATTGTGCAATGGTGACAAAACACATTTTGCCAAATTATTTTTGTATATTTTTTTGCGACCGCTCATAGCCGCAGTGTAAGATGATTGCGGCTGCTATTTGTTTATTTCTTTTAATCCCTAAAAAACAGGTCTTTGTTTGTATACGTGCCTTTCATAGCCACACAATACCGCCAGTTACTTGACTCCCCACTCACATACAGTGTCACAAAAGAAGAATTTTCAGGAAATGACAGTCAATGCTATCTGGCCATGAAAGGTTGCTGTGTTTATCTGCACTGCAACAGATCAAATGTTTAGATGCACGATTGTATAATTAGCTACTGCTGAGATCCTTGAAAAGATAGCTTGACAGGTAATTTTTTTTTTAAACCACTCTTTCACAGAATACATTTACAAATTGCTGTCTCTTATTGAAATTGTTCAAAGGTTTAACCCATTGGGACACGTGTGGTTTAAAAGAGGGAAAGCGACAACAACCAAATCGAGAGATGCAGAAATCTCTTTTGACAAATAAAAACAGACAAACGAGTTCTCCATCGCAACAGGGAGTCACAGTTAGTTAAAAATAACACTTCTTTGTAAATGTTTGCCATTTAAAGCACAAGGAATACATTATGCTGCTGAATGGGAATGTAATTGAGTGCACCAAGTAAGATTGTGATTATAATTGTTACTAAAACTGAGTTGTTGATGTGACACTATCGTAATACAAATTTTTTTTTTCAAAAAAACAAACCTTGATTGAATATGTTTTTTTTGTCAACAAGAAAGCGGATCAGGATCAAAGCCTCTCCCTAGACTGTGTTTGAGTGAAATAAGCTGAGACACACAACCTCCTGAAATTGCAATTTTCTTTGGTCAAGTGTGGACTGGCAAGATAATGAACATTCATTGTTTCAGCTTTGGATTAGCTTTGCTTGAAATGCAACCACTCCTCTACCCACAACATGCTCACTCTCTCCAATACTTCACTAATTACAAGGCTGCTAAGAAACTGACGCACCTGTGTATAGACACGAAAAGCTGGAGTAACTCAGCGGGACAGGCGGCATCTCTGGAGAGAAGGAATGGGCGACGTTTCGGGTTGGGACCCTTCTTCAGACTCCTGGTGGGGAATGTGTGTGTGTATCGGCTGTGCCTTAAGGTGAGAGATGAGGTGGGGGGGGGGGGGGGGGGCAACGATTTAATAGGAACCGGAGGGGGAATTTGTTTCACTTAGTAGTGTGGTGGGTTTATGGAATTAGTTGCCAGAGGAGGTGGTTGAGGCAACTACTGTCACAACATTTAAAAGATGACACAAAGTGATGGAGTAGGCTGAAGTCTGAAGAAGGGTCTCGACCCGAAACTTCACCCACTCCTTCTCTCCAGAGATGCTGCCTATCCTGCTGAGTTATTCCAGCATTTTGTGTGTACCCCTGATTTTAGCTGTCCGTGCAAAATTCCCTGTTGGAATTAATGTTTGAGAAGCTCTGAACAAACCAGGAGAATTGTACGGCAGCTTCTTTGACCTATCTTGTTCTACATATTTATGTGATGTGGGAATTATAGGCACTGCTGTGCTTGCTCACTATAATATTGGATACTATTATATTGTGCCGATCTGTGCAATTATGTAGGCGCTTACAGATTTAATTTAGCTATAGTTTCATTTTGGAGATACAACAGAGAAACTGGCCAACAAGTTCTTGCCGACCAGCAATGAGAAGAAATTCCTTTAGTCAGAGGGTGGTGAACCTGTGGAATTATTTGCCACAGATGGCTGTGAAGGCCAAGTCAGTGGATATATTGAAGGTGGAATTTAACAGATTCTTGATTGGTACGGGTGTCAGGGGTAATGGGGTGAATGCAGGAGAATGGGTTTGAGAGGGAAAGAAAGATCAGCCATGATTGTGTGGTGCAGTAGACTTCATGGGCCGAATGGTCTAATTCTGCTCCTCGAACGTGTGATCCCCATACAGTAGTTCTCTCCTCCAGATTAGGGACAATTTACAGAAGTTAATTTCACTACACACCTGTACGAGTCTGAAGAAGGGTAACAACACTGAAACGTCACCCATTCCCTCTCTCCATATAACCATATAACCATATAACAATGACAGCACGGAAATAGGCCATCTCGACCCTTCTAGTCCGTGCCGAACACATAATCTCCCCTAGTCCCATATACCTGTGCTCAGATCATAACCCTCCATTCCTTTCCCATCCATATAACTATCCAATTTATTTTTAAATGATAAAAACGAACCTGCCTCCACCACCTTCACTGGAAGCTCATTCCACACAGCTACCACTCTCTGAGTAAAGAAGTTCCCCCTCATGTTACCCCTAAACTTCAGTCCCTTAATTCTCAAGTCTTGTCCCCTTGTTTGAATCTTCCCTACTCTCAGTGGGAAAAGCTTTTCCACGTCAACTCTGTCTATACCTCTCATCATTTTAAAAACCTCTATCAAGTCCCCCCTTAACCTTCCGCGCTCCAAAGAATAAAGCCCTAACTTGTTCAATCTCCAGAAATGCTGCCTGTCCCGTTCAGTTACTCCAGCATTTTGAGTTTATCTTTTGTATGTCTTTGTAATATGGGAGGAAACCAGAGCACCTTGAGAAAACCCACGCGGTCCCAGGGCGAATGTCCAAACACACAGACAGCACCAAAATGTCAGGATTGAACCTGGGTCTCTGGAGCTGTAAGGCAACAACTCTACCACTGCGCCACTGTGTCACCCTTTAACCCAATGCAATTGCCTGTAGCCTGAATTCCTGCATCTTAATGCCTTCTGAGCCAAAACTATTAGCGTTGGTTTAATCAATGCTCTAAATAGGGTAACAAGACCACTCGGAATTATGTCAGATATCATATGGTCATAAATAACATTTAAGAAATTCAGCCCACTGTCTCTTGTCAGTATTTGTGCTGCACAAGTCATCTTCCCAACGTTTTCATCCAGTCTCAACACAATATCCTTCTGTTCACAGTGGCATGAGTAGCACTACTGTCTCATAGTGCTACAGACCCGGTTCTCTGTGTGGAGTTTGGGCGTTCTCCCTGTGACCATGTGGGTTTCCTCCGGGTGCTCAGGCCTCCTCCCACATCCCAAAGACATGTAGTTTATGGGTGAATAGGCCATTGTAAACTGCTCCTAATGTGAATAGAGCAGATGCAAAAGTGGAATATTAGTGTGAAAACGCACACCTCCAGATTCAGGGACAGTTGCTTCCAAGCTTGTTCCAGGCAATTGAACCATCCTACCACACCCAGAAAGCAGTGAAGCACTCCTATCTACCTTTTTGGTGACCCTCGGACTACCCTTGATTGGAGTTTACTGGCTTTACCTTGCACTAAACGTAATCCCCTTATTATGTATCTGTACACTGTAAATGGATCATGTATTTTCTTTCTGCTGACTGGTTAGCACACGTGATAATAAACAAAACAGAATATGGAACTAGTGTGAACCAATGATGAGCACGGACTCAGTGGACTGAAGGATCTTTCAATCAATGCATTCAATATAGTGGCAGTTTGGTGGCAGTATGTAAATACATACAAACCTGAAACAAGTGTTAGGGATTTGGCTTTTTGAGCCATTCATCATGTTTCTCTAAATTTCTATGTTTCTATCAGGGCAGCATGGTGGTGCAGCGGTAGAGTTGCTGCCTTTCAGTGTTTGCAGCGCCGAAGACACGGGTTCGATTCCGACTATGGGTACTCTCCGTACGGAGTTTGTACGTTCTTCCTGTGACCTGTTTCCACGCAGTATCTCTAAACTAAGCAAAATTAAACTAAATCATGATTGTTGTCTGCTTCAGCACCATTTTCATGCACTATCTCTATATTTTGCCTTTATAACAAGAGGAGTCAAGTACAGGAGCAAAGAGGTACTTCTGCAGTTGTACAGGGCCCTAGTGAGACCACACCTGGAGTATTGTGTGCAGTTTCGGGACGACAGATGGCACAATGGGCTAAGTGTTCGGCTGGCGACCGGAAGGTGGCCGGTTCGAATCCCGCTTGGAGTGCATACTGTCGTTGTGTCCTTGGGCAAGACACTTCACCCACCTTTGCCTGTGTGTGAATGTGTGTGAATGTGTGTGAGTGATTGGTGTTGGTCGGAGGGGCCGTAGGCGCAGAATGGCAGCCACGCTTCCGTCAGTCTGCCCCAGGGCAGCTGTGGCTACAGAAGTAGCTTACCACCACCGAGTGTGACTGAGGAGTGAATGAATAATGCGATGTAAAGCGCCTTGAGTATTAGAAAGGCGCTATATAAATCCCATCCATTATTATTATTATTAGTTTTGGTCCCCTAATTTGAGGTAGGACATTCCTGCTATTGAAGGAGTGCAGCGTAGGTTTACAAGGTTAATTCCCGGGATGGCGGGACTGCCATATGCTGAGAAAATGGAGCAGCTGGGCTTGTACAGTCTGGAGTTTAGAAGAATGAGAGCGGATCTTATCGAAACATATAAGATTGTTAAGGGTTTGGACATGCTAGAGGCAGGAAACATGTTCCTGATGTTGGGGGGAGTCCAGTACCCGGGGGGGCCCACTGTTTAAGAATAAGGGGTAAGCCATTTAGAACGGAGACGAGGAAACACTTTTTCTCACAGAGAGTTGTGAGTCTGTGGAATTCTCTGCCTCAGAGGGCGGTGGAGGCCGGTTCTCTGGATGCTTTCAAGAGAGAGCTAGATAGGACTCTTAAAGATAGCAGAATCAGTGGATATGGGGAGAAGGCAGGAACGGGGTACTGATTGGGAATGATCAGCCATGATCACATTGAATGGCGGTGCTGGCTCGGAGGGTCAAATGGCCTACTCCTGCACCTATTGTCTAATGTCTATTGTCTATTATCAGTTCCCTTAATATCTTGAAACCTATTGATCTGTTTTTATAATGAACTCGTGATTTAAAACGTAGAACAGTGCAGCACAGGACCATGCCCTTTATCCTGCAATGCCTGTGCCCAATATGATGCCATGATAAACTAATCTCTTCTGCCTGCACATGGTCCAAAGCATTCCATTCCCTGTACATTCATGTGCCTTTCTAAAAGCCTCATAAATCCCATGATCATATCTGCCTCCACCACCAACCTGGGCAAAGTGTTTCAGGCACTCAACTACCCTTCTGTTATATCTTTATTACTAAAAGTCTGATCTTGACCACTTCCTGTTGTTCTGTATATTGATTTTAGAAAAAAACGCTGCCACTTGCGGCTGTGATATTTGGTCATCTTTCTCAGAGCCCCCCTCCGCTGTGCAGGACGAGAGGATTTTCCCCATTGATTAAAAATAAAAGAGTTATTAGTGTTTAAACAATGTGGAGATTCTCTCTCCTGAAGACCACGCCCCTTCCGGAGGGACTATAAAACCTGGAAGTGTCGAGTGCCTCAGTCAGTCTCTGCAAGATGGGGGAGCGAGAGGGTTACGTCTCTCAGTCTGAGCTGTGAATAACACTGAACACATGTCTACTAAACTGTGAGTGTGGTTTTACTGACCTTGAATGCCCTTAATGTGATTTGAAAACGAAAACGTGGTTGGTTTGAAATAAAGCACAGCAAACAGTTGGTGGTGGTTGCTTTGAAATAAAGCACAGCAAATGGTTGGTGTTAGTTGCTTTGAAATAAAGCACAACAAATGGTTGGTGGTGGTTGGTTTGAAATGGCAAATGATTAAAAGTCTAAACTTGACAACTTCCTGTTTGCACTGTACATTGATTTTAGATAAAACGCTACCACTTACGGCTGTGATTTTTGGCCATCTTCCTCAGTCCCACTCCGCTCATCAGGTGCAGAGGATTTTTCCCATCAATGAAAAATAAAAGTGTTATTCGTGTTTAAAAAATGTTGAGAATTCTCTCTCCTGTCAATCGCGCAATGAAGGCCACGCCCCTTCCGTTGGGAGGAGGGAGGGATTATAAAACTCAGAAATGTGGGTGTGGCTCAGTTTCTGCAAGATGGGGGAGGGAGAGGTCACGACTGTCTGAGCTGTGAATCAACTGAACACCCTGAATGTCTACTGAACTGTGAGTGTGGTGTTTATGTGGTGTTTTGTGGTGTTTTGTGTGGTTTTGTGGTGGTTTTATGGTGGTTTCACCCTGCTCGAAATGGTATGAAACTGCATTTGAATGTGGTGGCCTTGCACCCTGCTTGAAGTGGTATGAAACTGCATGAATTTGGTGGCCTTGCCCCCTGCTTGAAATGACATGAAACTGCACTTGAAATTGGTGGCCTTGCACCCTGCTTGAAATGGCATGAAACTGCAATTGAATTTGGTGGCCTTGCACCCTGCTTGAAATGGCATGGAACTGCACGTGAAAATGGTGGCTTTGCACCCTGCTTGAAATGGCATGAAACTGCACTTGAAATTGGTGGCCTTGCACCCTGATTGAAGTGGTATGAAACTGCACTTGACTTTGGTGGACTTGCACACTGCTTGAAGTGGTATGAAACTGCACTTGAATTTGGTGGCCTTGCACCCTGCTTGGAGTGGCATGAAACTGCACTTGAATTCGTTGGCCTTGCACCCTGCTTGAAGTCGTATGAAACTGCACCTGAATTTGGCGTCCTTGCACCCTGCTTAAAGTGGTATTAAACTGCACTTGAATTTGGTGGCCTTGCACCCTGCTTGAAGTCGTATGAAACTGCACCTGAATTTGGTGGCTTTGCACCCTGCTTGAAGTGGTAAGAAACAGCACTTGAATTTGGTCGCCTTGCACCCTGCTTGAAATGGAATTTCAAGGAATAGCCGTGAGTCAGCTGCCAGCCCACCAACCGTGCGGAAGCTGCCGGCACATCAGGCTTGAGTGACTGAGATGCCACTCCAGAATCCATTTGGCCCACAATGTCCATACTAGCCCTCTGGAGAGAAGGAATTGGTGACGTTTCAATAGACAATAGACAATAGGTGCAGGAGTAGGCCATTCGGCCCTTCGAGTCAGCACCAACATTCAATATGATCATGGCTGATCATCCACAATTAGTACCCAGTTCCTGCCAGTTCCTCTCCATATCCCTTAACTCCACTATCCCTAAGAGCTCTATCTAACTCTCTCTTGAAAACATCCAGAGAATCAGTCTCCACTGCCCTCTGAGGTAGAGAATGCCACACACTCACAACTCTCTGGGTGAAAAAGTGTTTTCTCATCTCCCTTCTAAATGGCTTACCCCTTATTCTTAAACTGTGGCCCCTGGTTCTGGACTCCCCCAACATTGGGAACATATTTCCTGCCTCTAGCGTGTCCAAACCCTTGATAATCTTATATGTTTCGTGTCGAGACACTTAGAAGGTGCCTGTCCCGCTGAGTTACTCCAGCATTTTGTGTCTACTGGCCTATATTGTTGTTTATTATGGTGTTTACAGAGCACTATGTTTACATCTCTGTTGTGTTGCTGCAAGTAAGAAATTAATTGTTCCATTTCAGGACATATGACAATAAAACACTCTTGACTTAGGGTCATAGAGGTGTACAGCATGGAAACAGGCCCTTTGGACCAACTTGACCACACTGACCAACGTGTCCCATCTACACTAACCCCATCGGCCTGCGTATACCCCCAAATCCCTCTAAACCTGTCGTATCCTGCCTAAATGTTTCTAAAACATTGCAAATTTACTCTTGACCTCAAGGGCAGATTGTTTATTGCTGTCAAATGACACCAAGTCTATTTGCTTGTCTAAAGTGGTTCATTCCCACATGGAGTCATAGAGTCATAGAGCACAGAAATGGTGCTGAATTCACCCTATAAATCCGTGTTGACCAAGATGCCTCATCTGAGCTTAGGGGGTGGACAATAAATGTTGACTTTGTCATTGATTCAAAACAGTGAACGGCTTGGATAGAGTGGATGCAGAGAGGATGTTTCCACTAGTTGGAGACTCTAGGACTAGAGGTCGCAGCCTCAGAATTAAAGGAAATTTCTTTAGGAAGGAGATGAAGAGGAATTTATTTCGTCAGAGGGTGGTGAATCTGTGGAATTCTTTGCCACAGGATGCTGTGGAAGCCAAGTCAGTGGATAGTTTTAAGGCAGAGATAGATTCTTGATTAGGGCTAGGATTAGGGTCAGGGGTTATGGGGAGAGGGCAGAAGAATGGGTTTAGAAGGGGGAGATAGATGAAGCATGATTGAATGACAGAGTAGACTTGATGGGCTGAATGGCCTAGTTCTGCTCCTATCACTTATGACCTTATGATTCCACACTCAGTGAAAGAATATGAACAAAGAACCAGAAGTGCGGGAAGTATGAATTTTGCTTCTGAATGGTGGCGTGTGACTGGTAACTGGCGCACTTTACCCATCTCTCTGTCTCATCCCACGATGACTGCCATGAATTGGCTCACCACGCTGACTGTAAATCACAACATTGGATTGGCTCCAAGGTTTTTACTCCTATTTTTGTGTTGTCCACTTGAGTAAACTATGTAATATGTCATCATTGCAGATGAGTTATAATAATGAGAAATTGTTTGGAAAATCTAAACCCAAAAAATATAGATTATTAAAGATATTGATCTTCAGTTGACTGTTATAAATATAATCGCATTGAGGCTTTTGAATTGAAAGAAATGCTTATCCTTAACATTTCTGGAATCCATTTTTTTTATCAACTCTAAATCACTGTCACCTTATAAAGAAGTGAGCACTAATATTCCTATGGAGTGTGCTATGGTGACTCAGCTGTTTGTCCAAGGAGGAAACATTCTTCCAGGGATGAGGAATGTTGTTTATGTGCATGGATTGGAAGTGATGGGTCTGTTCATGGAACAGAGCATATTGTGAGCACATGCCATTATGTTTTTAAAATCTCTATTGTGAAGACAGTCAGTGGCTAAGTTTCCACAGCCCGTCAGGATTGAGAAGTCCAAAGGTTCCCAATTTTTTGATTGAAGACATTGCACATTATCTTAGTGCTCTGCTTCCTATTGCACATCTCTGGGAGGAAACCAGAACAACCAGAGAAAACTAATGCTGTCACAGGGAGAATGTACAAATTCCTTTCATACTGCGCCTGTAGTCAGGATCGATCCCAGGTCTCTGGCGCTATGTGCAGCAACTCTACCGCTGCGCCACTATGCCACCCTGTATATGTCTGTAACATCATTTATTTCCCTCTCTGCATATCCATATAGAGTCAGAGAGCTTTACAGCACAGAAATAAATATCTTGGAGTGCACCTTGATAACAAACTGGACTGGTCTGTCAACTCGACAAAAAAGGCCAGAGCAGACTCTTTTTCCTCAGAAGGCTCAAATCCTTCAATGTGCATAATGATATACTGTACATGTTTTACAATACTGTGGTTGCAAGTGTCATTTTTTACGCTGTTGTCTGCTGGGGCAACAGCATCAGTGCGAAAAACAGCAAGAAGCTGGACAAACTGGTAAAACGGGCTAGCTCAGTGCTGGAGGGGAGAGTGGACTCTGGGATGGATGTGCTTGAGAGGCGTGACCGTCTGCGCACACACACACACACACACACACACACACACACACACACACACACACACACACACACACACACACACACACATCGCAAAGGCTGGGGCCAGGGAAAGCGGGGGAGCGCTATCTGAAATTCACACGGTACAAAGCCAAGGTGATACAGACACACACTGCGATGAACAGGAAGGTTAAGACGGTTAAGTGGCTTTTTCACGGGGCGACTTGACGCAAGAGTGAACCAGAGTTTAACATCGTGGGAACCTCGTGCGATAACAGTACGGCATTCGTGGACCACCGTGGACCACCGTGGCGCTAACGGCAGGTAATCGTGTAACTTGGTGACTCGGGAGAAAATTCAAGAAAGTTTGAATTTCTCCAAGAGTGACTTGTACAGTTGTGGTTGAGCATTGCAACATTGTATGAACAAGTGGCCAATGCGATATCCGTGCGATATCCGTAATAACTCTTGCGGGTACCGTGGGAACTCCTGCGAACGGTGAGTATCTGAGCAGTTTGATTGTCAGTGCTTGTTTTACCTCATTGTTTAATAAATATATTTTTTACTATCAGATTGATGTCTGCAATTCTTCATTAACACATCACTACAAGATGAATGTCTCTAATGTTATAATCCCTCTCATGCTGAAACACAAAATAGTTGAAGGGAGGTGAAATAATCACATTTTCATTCTTTTTTATTTTTGAGTGTTCAGGTACCTCACTTGCTGAGCTATTTTACTCCAGCAGTTTGGGTCTCTTTTTGTCTAAAGCAGTTTCTAAGACTGTAGGAACTCCGCGGGCCAGGCAGCATCTACGGAGGGAAATGGACAGGCGACCCTTTCTTCAGGCTGCCTTATCTCTCTCCCCCCCCACCCCCTCCCCCCTACTCCCACCCACACACACAAATGCTGGAGAAACTCAGCGGGTGCAGCGGCATCTATGGAACGAAGGAAATAGGCAACGTTGCCTACTACCCTCTGTGTAAAGAAGCTGCTCCTCAGCTAT
Source organism: Amblyraja radiata (assembly GCF_010909765.2). Classification (NCBI taxonomy): domain Eukaryota; kingdom Metazoa; phylum Chordata; class Chondrichthyes; order Rajiformes; family Rajidae; genus Amblyraja; species Amblyraja radiata. The sequence goes on along the minus strand of NW_022630641.1, from coordinate 205,014 downwards.
CTATTAAATCTTGCCCTCTCACCTTAAACCCGTGTTCTCTACTTTTTGATGCCCCGACCCTGAGTAAAAGTCTGTGCATTTCCCCTCGGTTATACACCTCCATTAGATCACCCTTCAGCCTCCTGCACTCCAAGTAACATAATCCTCGCCTGCCCAACCTCAGCGGGAGAAACTCAGCGGGTGCAACAGCATCTATGGAACGAAGGAAATAGGCAACGTTGCCTACTTCCTTCGCTCCATAGATGCTGCTGCACCCGCTGAGTTTCTCCAGCATTATTGTGTACCTTCGATTTTCCAGCATCTGCAGTTCCTTCTTAAACACAAATGCACCGAGTTCCTCCAGCATTTCATGTTTTGTTCAGTATTCCAGCATCCGCTGTCTCCCGCGTCTCCAATAAAACAAAACTACTGTCAAAAGGGTGAAGAATAGGGGCAGAGATAGATACATTCCTGATTAGTGCGGCTGTCAGGAGGTTATGGGGTGAAGGCAAGAGAATGTGGTTGAGAGGGAGAGATAGATCAGCCGCGATTGAATGGCGGAGTGGACTTAATGGACCGAATGGCCTAATTTTGCTCCTATAACTAACAAAGATAGTAATTGTTAGGGAAATGTAGTTATTAAAGACGAGGGGGAGCAGAAATGGGCAGTCTGGGATGGCTCGCGAGATACTTGCATAGAGGCTCAAAAGTTAAAGAAAGGGCAGATAAACAGAGAGGGCGGGGGACTTCCCTCAGTGCCCATCTGTTACCATTAATTGGACAGTTCGGTCTGTGAAACGCAACACGCCAACCCCGACATCCAGCCCGGTGGTCATTCCTTTGAAGATAGACACCAGTTGCTTGGAGCAACTCAGCCGGACAGGCAGCAAATCTGGAGAGAAGGAACTGGTGGCGTTTCGGGTCGAGAGCCTTCTTCAGACTGAGGTCAATCCCCTGCATGGATAACAGGAGTCCCAGCCAACACGACAATCGCCCGCTGCAGTCTCGGAGCTTCCACTGCGAAAACGGTGCCTACATTTGAGCACTTATGTAACTGAACCATCCTAACACCAATCACAGACCATTCCTGAACTACTACCTACCTCATTCGAGACCCTCGGACTATCTTAGATCGTATACTCACTGGCGTTATCGAGTTACAGTGTGGAAACCGGCCCTTCGGCTCAACTTGCCCAAAATGTCCCATCGAAACTAGTCCCATCTGCCTGCGTCTGGTCCATATCCCTCCCAACCTGTCTTATCCATGTACCTGTCTAAATGTTTCTTAAATGTAGGGATGGACCCAGTCTCAACTACCTCCTCTGGCAGCTTGTTCCATACACCCACCACCATTTGTGCGAAAATGTCACCCCTCACTCAGATTCCTATTAGATCTTCCCCCCTCACCTTGAACCTATGCCCTCTGGTCCTCGAATCCCCTCTGTGGGCAAAGGACATATATTACCCTGGACTCTGTCTATTTCCCTGCCTGTTTGTCTCATGGTTTTGTACACCTCTCAGCCTCTGTCCCCAGTGTGGAGTTAAGGGCTTGGTTATGGGCGCCCTGGGCTGAGAACTCTGGAGGATGGGTTTTAGACTTTATCGGGAATCGAGATAGACCCCGTAATGCAGGAGCAAAGAATCGCAGACGCTAATCTGCATTGGAAAGACACAATATGCGGGAGTAACTCAGCGCTGAAGAAGTGTCCCGACCCGAAACATCATCTATCCATGTTGTCTAGCGATGCTGCCTGACCCGCTGAGTTGCTCCAGCGCTTTGTGTCTTTCCACTAGACCTGTAATAAGTCTCGGCTGGGTGTTTATTGGGATCTCTGGTGTTTAATAAACGTCCTGATGTTGTTTTTGATCGGGTTTACTACTGACAGTATTTAATCAGATCCATATTAAATCATTTCCCCTTCACCTTAAACCTATGTAATCTGGTCCTCGATTCGCCTACTCTGGGCAAGAGACTGTGCATCTACCCGATCGATTCCTCGCATGATTTTAAACATTATCTTGCACACAGCGTTGTTCCCTTCACCATGTATACACCATTTATGGCTCGATTGTTACTATTTATTGTCTGTCTACTGACTGGTTAAACGTTTGAAAGTTTCACCTCTCAGTAGATAATAAAATAAGACAACCATCACGGTCAATGTGAGACAAAGTCTTTATTCCTATTTGACAAAATAAAAAGACGACTTCTTGCACATATTGAGAGAAGGTGCATCACACCAAACAACATTTGTCTAAAAAAAAACAGATTATTCTTCAGCTCATTAAAGAGCTCGGGTGAAATTCTGACAAAGTTTGTGAATGCACTTTTATCCTCTTCGCACAGCACATTAAGCAGCTGATCATATTGTCCAAATTGAGGTCTCCGTTGAAAGATGGGCTTCACTCAGTGAGACTTCCTCTTAATTCTCTTTTTAATTAATCTCACCCTTCTGCCTTCACGCAAGCGTTCTCGATGCTCATAGTGGGCTGCTGCATACAGCGCGTCAATGAAAATAACCACCATCCTGTACTCGAAAATACTGAGTATAAGCATGTCTCCAAATGAGCCAATTCAACCAAGGGAGGAATATAGTGTGTGAAAAAAACCAATATAGTGTGTGAAAACAAAGTAACATCATTTGTACCACGTGATTAACAACACTACAGTTCACGATGTTCATTCAAGATTAACGGGAAAGCTCGGGAGACGGACAAGTCACTCGCACAAATAACAGAAATGCCGAGTACCGTGGGAACTCTTTATCTACCCCCCGTTATATCGTGCGAAACTCGTGCTAGACCACGACCACTTCACTCTGGTGACATCTTGCGTCAACTCGCCCCGTGAAAAAGCCCCATTAGCACAGTGTACGCTAGGTCCTTTAAAAGAGGGGGGGGGGGGGAGGGGAGGAGCGGGGGAGGGGAGAAAGGGTGAGGAAGGAGGAGAAGGAATGGAGACACTTTTAAGAAGCCAGACAACTTTTAATATGCCAGAGATACACAGCTGTGAAGTCGGCGGGCATTTAACATTACCGGTCGGTTCTCCTTGGTTCTGAAAACTCGTGCTTACGTTTTTTTTCCCCCAATGAGCCAATTAAAATGACTGGGCAGAAAAGGCGATTAACTAAAACTACCTACGGATATCTCAATTACCTATAACTACATGGCGACCCCACTACAACTGTACCTACGACTATAAATGTATCGATTTTCTCCATGGCGAAACATTTTCAAAATTTTCTTATACCAGACTGATTCCTGGGATGTCAGGACTTTCATATGAAGAAAGACTGGATAGACTTGGCTTATACTCGCTAGAATTTAGGAGATTGAGAGGGGATCTTATAGAAACGTACAAAGTTCTTATGGGGTTGGACAGGCTAGATGCAGGAAGATTGTTCCCGATGTTGGGGAAGTCCAGGACAAGGGGTCACAGCTTAAGGATAAGGGGGAAATCCTTTAGGACCGAGATGAGAAGAAACTTTTTCACACAGAGAGTGGTGAATCTCTGGAACTCTCTGCCACAGAGGGTAGTTGAGGCCAGTTCATTGGCTATATTTAAGAGGGAGTTAGATGTGGCCCTTGTGGCTAAAGGGATCAGGGGGTATGGAGAGAAGGCAGGTACGGGATACTGAGTTGGATGATCAGCCATGATCATATTGAATGGCGGTGCAGGCTCGAAGGGCCGAATGGCCTACTCCTGCACCTATTTTCTATGTATCTATGTATCTATGTATAGAGGTGTACAGAAGCATGAGAGGAATAGATCGGGTAGATGCACAGAGTCTCTTACCCAGAGTAGGGGAATTGAGGACCAGAGGACATAGGTTAATGGTGAAGGGGAAAAGATTTAATAGGAATCCGAGGGGTAACTTTTTCACACAAAGTGTAGTGGGTGCATGGAACAAGCTGCCAGAGGAGGTAGTTGAGGCTGGGACTATCCCATCATTTAAAAAACAGTTAGACAGGTACATGGATAGGTCAGGTTTGGAGGGATATGGACCAAGCGCAGGCAAGTGGGACTAGTCTAGCTGGGACATTGTTGGCTGGCGTGGGCAAGTTGGGCAAAGGGCCTGTTTCCACACTGTATCTCTCTATGACTCTATGACTCTATGTATGGACAGCACCTGTAGTCAGGATCGAACCAGGAGCTGTGTAGCAGCAACTCAACCTCTGCGCCACCATGCCCCCTCCGCTGTGCCACTGTGTTGAGATGTTCACCTTATTTTGCTTCCTAATTGGCTAATAAATTATATTAATATAATTATATGATATAGAGCCTATCATGGAAACATAGAAACATAGAAAATAGGTGCAGGAGTAAGCTATTCATCCCTTCGAGCCAGCACCTCCATTCAATATAGTTATGGCTGATCATCCAAAATCAGTACCCCGTTCCTGCTTTCTCCTCATATCCCTTGATTCCATTAGCCCTAAAAACTATCTCTAACTCTTTCTTTATAGAATAAATATGATATGTATATTAACAAACAACGGAGGAAAATAGAATAACTCCAAGATAAACTGGTTAACTCTCTTTTCCGTGTCGTCAAAGTAAAGTCAGACACAGCAAAGCGTTCTATTGCAGTATCAAAGTTGACACACTAATACCATTGCAAGGTTAAGCAATGAAAATTACAATAGGCACATACAGAGGGCTTATTAATTAACTGTGTTAATTGTTACTGTAATCTAAGTGCTTCACAGCCCCCTCATTAAAGCAAAGTCACATTCATCCACATAGGTTACTGTGCAGATCTGTGAGGCTATCTTTTTCCCAGATGCTAATCAGCTGAACTGGATCTGATGAATGACCTTGACAGCCAAAACTTTAAATATGTCAGTTAATTATTTGACCAGTTTACATTGCTTAATATTTCAAAGCAACATCCAGCAGCTAGATGGCTGTGCGTCGGTGCAAATGTAAGTCATCGCAGTAGAAAGACACATTAGATTGTGCCGTACAAGTGTCATCAGATTCTTCAATTGTCATTGTGTACCGAGCAAGTTGTTAATGTTGACTAATGACTTGCTCGAGGCCACTGGATAGAATAATAACATTTGTGATGCTGGCAAGGTCATACTTATAGACTGGTTGCTCTTCTAAAGGGGACCAGAGCAGGTAAGAGTAGCAGGATTCTTCCCAAGATCTCGTCTTTGGCCATGTAATAGATCGTGGAGAGGACAGATGTCTCTCTAGAATTTAGAAGATTGAGGGGGGATCTTATAGAAACTTACAAAATTCTTAAGTGGTTGGACAGGCTAGATGCAGGAAGATTGTTCCCAATGTTGGGGAAGTCCAGAACAAGAGGTCACAGTTTAAGGATAAGGGGTAAGTCTTTTAGGACCGAGATGAGAAAAACATTTTTTACACAGAGAGTGGTGAATCTCTGGAATTCTCTGCTACAGAAGGTAGTTGAGGCCAGTTCATTGGCTATATTTAAGAGGGAGTTAGATGTGGCCCTTGTGGCTAAAGGGATCAGGGGGTATGGAGAGAAGGCAGGTACAGGATATTGAGTTGGATGATCAGATATGATCATATTGAATGGCGGTGCAGGCTCGAAGGGCCGAATGGCCTACTCCTGCACCTATTTTCTATGTTTCTATGTTTCTATGTAGGCTACAGGAAGGTATCATAGACTCATAGAACATAGAATGTAGTGGATGTTGAGGGATGATCTCATAGAAGTTACCATCCTATCAACAACCAGAGAGCGGTCCTGAGCTACTATCTACCTCATTGGAGACCCTCGGACTGTCTTTGATCGGCCTTTACTGGACCTCATCTTGCACTAAACGTTATTAACGTTATACCCTTTATTGTAATTATGTACAGTCTTTCCGCCAACTGGTTAGCACGCAACAAAAGCTTTTTACTGTACTTCAGTACTCGTGACAATAGACTGAACTAAACTCAAATGCAAGAAGATAGACACAAAATGCTGGAGTAACTCACCAAATCAAGCAGAAAAGGAAGAGGTGATGTTTCGGGTCGACACCCTTGTTCAGACCCAAGAACGGGCTCTTCAACACACATGATGCTATCATTTGTCTGCCTGTTACATGATTCATATCCTTCTCTGCATATCCATATTGGGTCAGAGAGCTTTACAGCACAGAAATAATCCTGCACCCCAAATTGCCCATGCTAACCAAGTTGCCTAACAGAGCTAGTCCCACTTACCTGCGCTTGGCACATAACCCTCCAAAATGTTTCTATCCATCCAAGATAGACAAAAATGCTGGAGTAACACAGTGGGACAGGCAGCATCTCTAGAGAAAACATTTTGTAATTGCATCGGCCTCTGCCGCTCCCTATGGCAACTCGTACTCGTTCCATGTACGCACAATCCTTTATGTGTACCCATTCGGGTTACTGAAATTATTTCCCCTTGCACCTTAAACCTATGGCCTTTAGTTTTAGACTCTACTCCCCTGGGATCTATTCACCTATGTTTCTATGCCTATGTCTGAATGTATCCCTCTTGGGCTCACACCATCTCTAGCTAACAATCTCCAGCTAACAATTCTTGCCTGTCATCAGTTGCCAGCCCCGACTTGTCCTGGATTTTCTCTCACGTAGTTCTAACCGCCTGCCCCCCCCCCCCCCCCCCCCCCCCCCCGCCCCCCTAACTCCAATCAGAGTGAAGAAGTGTCTCAAAATGCCTCCTGACCATTTTCTCTCCACAGCTGTCTGACCCGCTGAGTTACTCCAATCTGTTTATCTAAGATCATTTCTATTCTATCAAATGTTTTGGGGGTTTGATTTATATTTTGCTGCTGTTTTTTTCTGTGTCCATCCCCCATTAATGTCATGGATTTTGAGTACAGGAGCAAAGAGGTCCTCCTGCAGTTGCACAGGGCCCTAGTGAGACCACACCTGGAGTATTGTGTGCAGTTTTGGTCTCCAAACTTGAGAAGGGACATTCTTGCTTCCGGTGGCGCCATGCTGGACTAGCAGTCGCAACTTTTAGCTCCGCTGCTGTAAAATCGCGATTTTTCGCGTTAAAATCGGGTCTGGAGGTCGGGACCAATTCAAAAACTCACCGGAGCCCCGGGACGTCGCGCTGATGACATCATCAGTAAGCGCTGTGATTTAAAACGGAGGATAAAGGATTATAAATGAAAAAACTGTCTTCAGCTCAGAGCCCTCAGAGAACAATCTCAAAACTGCTGAAAACACAGAAAACTGAAGAACTCTGAAGTGGATTCTGGAATGGCTACAAGATCCAAGACTGAGATGGCTACTAAGGAGAAAAATGAAATGGAGGAGATAAAGAACTCGGTAAGAGAACTGAGAAAGGATATTGAGGCTGGAAACTCAAAAATGATGGAAAATATGAATGTTAAATTGATGGAAAATATGTCGAACATCAATGCTGGTAATCAAAAAGTTATTGACTGCATTGGCATTATACAAAAACGAATTGAGGATGTGCATGAAGAGCTAATGGGGAGAATTAATAAAGGGGAAGAAGAATCTAAGAAGAAGTTTGAGGCTGTGCATGTAATTGTTTCTTCACATGTAACTGAAATAAAAGACCTGGAAACAATTGTTGGTCAAATGGCTGAAGATATGCAGGGAATGAAGCTAGAACTAGACAGCCTCAAGAGTCAACTGGCGAAAGTCTCAGATAAATGTCTTGATCTCGAAGCTCGCTCACGACGCCAACATTTACGAATACTGGGAGTAACAGAAGGGGCAGAGGGAAACAACGCCCGTGAGTTCACTGCCAACTTAATCAAACATGTACTCAATTTACCTGTGGAACCGGAAATTGAAGTGGCACATCGAATACCTAGATTTAAGCCAAGATCACAAGCAGATCCAGCCCACCCACGACAGATCATAGTCAAACTTCGGGACATTTCAGCACTTGAAGAGCTGATGAAAAAATCAAATATGGAGTGAAGATGACCTTTGGAAACCACACTATCAAACTCCTCCGGGATTATCCCTATGAGATCGTGCAAAAGAGAAGAAAGTTCGAACAGACAAGACAGATTCTCCATGGAATTAAAGATGTCAGATGTGGCGTTTTTTATCCGGCCAGGATGCGCATTACTTTCAAGGGAAAAGAGAAAACTTTCACTAATTCGGACGCATCTTATAAATATGCACAAGAGATTGTGGCAGAAACAGAAGATTAATCACGGCAGCGGGACGATATGGACAGTTTCTTTCCTTTTATTACTTCACAGAGAACACCTGAAGTTAAGGGAAGAAACATAATTCTTTAAAAGTTTAAAATGGAAGAGAATTTCCACGTGCACTGGTCTAGACACCTTATCTCCTTTGGACGCTTTGGAATTCAACTCAAGGACATTCTTTGTTCAAAATGAAGGAAAGACTGATAAACAACGCAGAGATGAACAGCAGAGCCGAATGTGGAAAACACCACAAGGACAAATGGCGGTTTAAGATCTTAAAACAGCTTTACAAAATATAGAGAATTAATAATAATTAACAATACTAATATAGAAATAGAAATGGAAACTAACCTGAACTATATAATGGGCAAAATGTAATAATCTGCTAATAAGACTGACTAGCTCGTATATAGAGATAACAAATTTTAGAATTAAAGTAGATAAAACTGAAAGGTTAAGTGTTATGTAGTTCGTGTGGAGAAGGGAGGAGACTCAGGCACCTGGCATAATTCCAGGAGCCTGTTTCTGGTTAAACCTTACAGCTAACAGCTTACTATTATCAAAGATATAACTAATTATAAATAATTAGTAGATGAAAGTGTTAGATAAATAAATTTCACAGTAGCGGAACACAGATCTGATAAGCCTGAATGAAATATATATATATATATATATATATATATATATATATATATATATATATATATAGTGTAATTGGGTGAAATATAATTGATTTTGAAATGGCACAGCCTTCTTAGGTTTAGAGTAATAAAAGGAGCGGAGCTAATTGTACAACATCAACTTCGGAAGTCGAATAGATGTCGAATCCCACAGTCGCGTGGGACACGCACTACAGTGTCGAATACTTCAGACACTGTAATTTTACTTGTTCAATTTTTTTTTTTATCACAATATGTCACTACTATGTGTTTTTTTTTCAAGGATAATCGCAAAAGGGATCTACCAAGGAAGTTAATAATATAAACGCCCCCCAAATATCCAGAGTCCTGAAGTATGGATGCACCGTAATAAATAAGGGTTTTAAAATCAGAGAACATGCAAGATGATAAACAAAAGAAAATGGGAGGAATCACACTGTGTAGCTGGAATATAAGGGGTATTAATGAACCAATTAAAAGGGGCAAAATACTAGCTCAGTTGAAATCATATAACACGGACATTACTTTTCTACAAGAAACGCACCTTAAACATCAAGATCAGATGAGATTGAGGGCGAATTGGATATACTTCCTCATATACTTCGAAATCCAGGGGCACCGCAATTATTATTTGCAAAGGAATACCATTCAAATCAAAGAACATTATATCAGATAAGGAAGGGAGATATCTTATAGTTACAGGAGAGATCCATGCTACGCCAATCACTTTGGTAAACATATATGCGCCCAATTTTGATAATCCTCAATTTTTAATTAAATCCTGAATACAATCGCAGAATTTAACTACCAAAATGTTATAATTGGAGGAGACTTCAACTATATTTTAGCAAAAACAAAGAGGTAATATGAAATCTAAAACTAGTGAACTCTTAAATACATATATAAAAAATACAAATATAGCAGACGTCTGGAGGATCGCGAATCTGACTGGAAGAGAATACTCGTTTTATTCAATGGTACATAAAACATACTCACGTATAGACTACTTCCTAGTGGATACAAAACTAATCCCTTATACTATGAACCCTAAATATCACACCAATACGATTTCAGATCACTCCCCGCTAACTTTTGTTTTAAAATTGGAAGGAATGTCTACGAACAAATTGTTCTGGAGGTTTAACTCGCAAATTCTGAAAGACCCACAAGGGAGCATATATCTAAAAAAACAGATGGACCTATTTTTTGAGACAAATGATACACCAGATATATCGCCCACTTTATTATGGGAATCCTTCAAAGCATTTATTAGAGGAGTCATTATCTCGTATCAAGCTTTTCAAAACAAAAAGAATAAGAATGAACAAAGACAATTAGAAGAACAAATCAGACAACTAGATATAGATAATGCTAAAGACCCAACTATGGATAAACACAATAAAATTTTAATACTGAAATTTAAGCGAAATAAATTATTATCAGAGAAGATTATAAGATTATTCCAAATTACAAAACAAGAACATTTCGAATTTGGGGATAAACTGAAAAAACGGGAAAAAGATCATGCAATTTTAAAGATTAAATCAGATAGAGGGGAATTATCAACACTACCTAATGATATCAATAAAAGATTTGCTCAATATTACAAGAATTTATACACATCGAAAACGCTAATAGATAATAATAAAGTTTCAGAATTTTTGGACAATTGTAACCTTCCAAAACTAGAATTGAAGGAACAAGAGGAACTGGGAGCACAAATTACAGCTAAGGAAATAGAAGACACAATAAACACACTTAAGAATGGAAAAACACCAGGACCAGACGGATTCAGTAATGAATTTTATAAATGTTTTTACGACATAGTTACACCACGTCTACAGAAAATGTATACATATGCTTTTAAAGAACAAATCTTACCTGAAACACTAGCAGAATCAACGATCACATTAATACTTAAAAAATATAAAGATATAGAAGAACCAGGCTCATATAGAGCTATTGGTTTGTTAAATACGGATCAAAAAATATTAGCGAAAACACTAGCTAGAAGACTAAGTCAATATGTTAGTAAATTAATAAATGAGGATCAAACGGGATTTATACCTAAGAGACATTCATTTAATAACCTGAGACGTCTGTTTAACATAATGCACTCTCACAAACCTCAAGAACAAGAGTTATCTATCATTTCATTGGACGCAGAAAAAGCGTTTGATCAAGTAGTATGGGATTATATGATTAAAGTATTGCAAAAATTTCAAATGGGAGAGAGCTTCATCGCATGGATAAAATTATTATATAATAAACCCATGGCTAGAATATTAACTAATAATATACTATCTACGAAATTCCAATTAACAAGGGGCAATAGACAAGGATGTTCATTATCACCGCTGTTATTTGCTCTGGTAATTGAACCTTTAGCTGAAAAAATTAGAACACACCCGGATATTTACGGTTATAATACAAAATATTCAAATAACAAAATATCCTTATACGCAGACGATGTATTACTGTATATCACAAAACCTCAAATCAGTATACAAACATATTAATCTAATTGAGGACTTTGGATCTTTCTCAGGATACAGAATAAACTGGAACAAAAGTGAAATTATGTCGATAAAACCGAAAGACTCAACACATCTCTTGAAATTCCCCTTTAAAATAGCCACAGAAAAATTTAAATATTTAGGAATTGAAATCACTAGACTCAGACATTACAAATTTTATATGGGATTACAAATCCCACAGAATACAAAGAGCACACCTTAGTAAACCAAAAGAGATGGGTGGTCTAGCGCTCCCTAACGTTATGTACTATAATTGGGCAGTAAATATTAAAAATATGATTCACCTGCTGGACAACTCTGCCCAGCAGGTGGATTGGATTGTAATAGAGAGAGAGGACTGCTCTCCGTATAATACAGGAGCGACTCTCCTCTCACCAATGAATCTGAATAACAAAAATTATAATAAAAATCCAATGATACACAGCACAATTAGAACTTGGAAACAAATAAAACAGAATCTAAAATTAAGAAATCTATCTCTTTTAATGCCAATAGTCAATAACCCGTCGTTTAAACCCTCAATTATAGATAAATCATTTACACAATGGGAAAGAATGGGAATCAAAACACTCGGAGACGTATGAATTAGGAAAATTATTATCATTTCAACAATTACAACTGAAATATAATTTGAAAAATAATCAATATTTTAAATATCTTCAAATCCGTGACTATCTGAAAAAATACACAAAAGACTATCATAACATGCCCCCAGACTTATTGGATGAAGCCATGAAGACAAAGGCTGAATCAGCAAATCTAATATCATACTTATACAACATTATTTTAAATATAGAAATACCTACAACCGATGGTATTAGAAGAGACTGGGAACAAGAACTAGCTATAAACATTTCAAAAGAGAGCTGGGATAAACACCTACTATATGTGCATAAATGCTCGATCAACGTACGACATACTCTAATTCAATATAAAAAATTACATAGACTATATTATTCAAAAACTAAAATAAATAAACTTTTCCCCAATGTCTCACCCATTTGTGATAAATGTCAGTCACATGAAGCTCACATAAAACGCACTCTTTTGTTTTTTGTATAAAAATCCAAAAATTCTGGAACAAAATACTTGAAATCTTCGCAAAATTATTTAAAATAAAACTTGTACCAAAAGCAGAATGGATCATTTTTGGAACATCGGAAGGTAACCCTGAATTAAAAGTGTTTCAAAAAAACTTACTTAATTACGGGCTAATAATGGGGAAAAAAGCTTATACTCAAATTTTGGAAAAATGCTCCAATACCAACAATAAAAATGTGGATTTTAAACATGTTCGAAACACTACACTTGAAAGAGATGAGAATCCTCCTAGCAGGCAAAGCAGACCACTTCCAAAAGACGTGGTCTGCATTTACGGAACTATTACAAGCATAAGGTGCAATAGTGATTTAAAATATAAATGGTACCAGGATCTGGTAACGGGGGGTAAAAAAAAAAGATATTTTTTAAAACACGGTTGGTATACCCTTTTTTGCGGAGTTTTGTGTTACAATAGAGCGATTGTTTTTCCTTTTTTTTTCTTTCCTTTCTAGGGTCTTATTTCCTTTCTTTACTTCCTTCTCTAATTTCTTCCCCAAGGAGCTTTCTTCTCCCAACACTTCCCTGCACCTTCACGATTCTTGCTCACTTTCCTTACTTCTTTTATTTCTACCTTTTTTAAAGCTCGAAAAACGAAGTGGTACAACAAATGTAATAAGATATATGTGATGTGTATTACTGTAATTTACTGTACTTCTAATAAAAATAAAATTAAAAAAAACAAAACAAAAAAAAACCATTTTGTAATTGCATCGGCCTCTGCCGCTCCCTATGGCAACTCGTTCCATGTACGCACAATCCTTTATGTGTACCCATTCGGGTTACTTAAAATTTTTTCCCTTGCACCTTAAACCTATGGCCTTTAGTTTTAGACTCTACTCCCCTGGGATCTATTCACCTATGTTTCTATGCCTATGTCTGAATGTATCCCTCTTGGGCTCACACCATCTCTAGCTAACAATCTCCAGCTAACAATTCTTGCCTGTCATCAGTTGCCAGCCCCGACTTGTCCTGGATTTTCTCTCACGTAGTTCTAACCGCCTGCCCCCCCCCCCCCCGCCCCCCGCCCCCGCCCCCTAACTCCAATCAGAGTGAAGAAGTGTCTCAAAATGCCTCCTGACCATTTTCTCTCCACAGCTGTCTGACCCGCTGAGTTACTCCAATCTGTTTATCTAAAATCATTTCTATTCTATCAAATGTTTTGGGGGTTTGATTTATATTTTGCTGCTGTTTTTTCTGTGTCCATCCCCCATTAATGTCATGGATTTTGAGTACAGGAGCAAAGAGGTCCTCCTGCAGTTGCACAGGGCCCTAGTGAGACCACACCTGGAGTATTGTGTGCAGTTTTGGTCTCCAAACTTGAGAACGGACATTCTTGCTATTGAGGGAGTGCAGCATAGGTTCACGAGGTTAATTCCCGGGATGGCGGGACTGTCATATATTGATAGATTGGAGTGGCTGGGCTTGTATACTATGAAATTTAGGAGGATGAGAGGGTATCTTATTGAAACATATGATTATTAAGGTAGACAAAAACGCTGGAGAAACTCAGCGGGTGAGGCAGCATCTATGGAGCGAAGGAAATAGGCAATGTTTCGGGTCGAAACCCTTCTTCAGACTAATGTGAGGGTGGGGGATGGGCGGGAGGAAGAAAGGAAGAGGTGGAGCCAGAGCATTGTGGGAGAGCTGAGAAGGGGAGGAGACAGTAAGGAATACCTGCAATTAGAGAAGTCAATGTTCATACATTGTGGGTGTAAACTGCCCAAGCGAAATATGAGGTGCTGCTCCTCTAATTTACGGTGGTCCTCACTTTGACCATGGAGGAGCCCAGGACAGAAAGGTCGGATTCGGAATGGGAGGGGGAGTTGAAGAGCTGAGCCACTGAGAGATCAGGTTGGTTAATGCGGACCGAGCGGAGGTGTTCGGCGAAGCGATCGCCAAGCCTACGCTTGGTCTCACCGATGTAGAGCAACTGACATCTAGAGCAGTGGATGCAATACTTGAGGTTGGAAGGGGGAGCAGGTGAACCTCTGCCACACCTGGAAAGACTGATTGTGTCCTTGAATGGAGTCAAGTGGGGAGGTAAAGCGACAAGTGTAGCATTAAGATTATTAAGTGTTTGGACACGCTAGAGGCAGAAAACATGTTCCCAATGTTGTGGGAGTCCAGAACTAAGGGCCATAGTTTAAGAATAAGTGGTAAGCCATTTAAACGGAGATAAGGAAACACTTTTTCACACAGAGAGTTGTGATTGTGTGGAATTCTCTGCCTCAGAGGGCGGTGGAGGCTGGTGCTCTGGATGCTTTCAAGTGAGAGTTACTTGTGTGGTAAGGCTGCCCAGCCTGCAGCTGTCTGTTTTTTCTCTCTATTTTTATTTTTAGTTAGTTGAGTTTTTTGTTCTGGAGTTCTAGCCTTTTTTATGTGGGGGGAGGGGGGGGGGGAAGGGGGAAACTGCTTTCTAGGGTCCCTACCTGGTCGGAGAGGCAGCTTTTCTCCGGGCTGCACCATCGACCCGTCCTCGCGGCCTACCAGCGGGCCTGGAGCGTCGTTTCCTGTCGGGGACCGCCCAGAACCTCGGCTTCGGTGGTGGCACAGCGCTGGAGTGCTATCGCGGAGCGGGCGATGCCTTGCCCGGGTCGCCACGCTGGAACTCCAGTGAGCTGAGACCGCCGATAAAAACATCACGGAGCTGCGGGACTGTGGAGCAGCCAGCTGCGGGCGGCGGCACTGACTTTAACATCGGGAGCCTGGGATCTCTCGCCGAGATCGCCAGTTGTGGAGCTCCATCCGGCGTGGCCTTGTTGGCTTCGGAAGCCACGGTCTCCAGTACGGAAGCGGCCGTTCCAGGGTTCCCAAGCCGCTGTGAGGATTCTCCCGACGCCGGAGCACCATCACCCGGTGAGAACGGCCTGGAACATAGGGCCTCTGTGGAGGCAACTGTGGAGGCCTCAATAGGCCCGACTATGGGTGAACTGGGGATGGGGACTGGACATTGTGCCTTCCCTCATAATGGGAACCATTGTGGGGGGATGTTTTTATGTTTAAATTTATTTATTACTGTTATGTCTGTATTCTTTCTTTATGTGCTGCATGGCAAGAAGCATTTATCTACCCCTCGATGTATGTGACCAATAAAATAACCTTTGAACCTTTGAACCTTTAGAGCTCTTAGAGATAGCGGAGTTAAGGTATATGGAGAGAAAGCTGGAACAGGGTACTGATTGTGGATGATCAGCCATGATCACATTGAATGGCGGTGCTGGCTCGAAGGGCCCAATGGCCTACTCCGGCACCTATCGTCTATTGTTTATTTTTCCACAATACAGAGCTAGAGGGTTAGCAGTGGTAAGGTTGAAGGGGTCATCCTTTCACAGTTGACAGTTTAGTTTAGTTTAGAGATAGAGCATGGAAGCAGGTCCTTCTGCCCACGGAGTTCACGCCAACCAGCGATCCCCGCACAATAACGCTATCCTGCACACACACTAGGGACAATTTACAATTTTTACAGAAGCCAATTAACATACAAACCTGTATGTCCTTGGATGCACTACAATCTCCCAATGAGCTCTGAACTTAGACTTGGGGGCATTGGTTTTGTCTTTTTGCACTATTATTGTTTGTTTGTTTGTTTGTTTGTTTGTTTGTTTGTTTTTGTGTGTGTGTGTGTGCGTGCGTGCGTGCGTGCGTGCGTGCGTGTGTGTGTGTGTGTGTGTGTGTGTGTGTGTGTGTGTGTACGTGCGTGCGTGCGCGGTGTGTGTGTGTGTTTGTGTGTGTCTATGTGTGTGTGTGTGTGTGTGAGTACCGTGAGTGTGTGTGGTGTGGTGTGTGTGTGTGTGTGAGTACGTGTTGTGTGCGTGAGTGTGTGTGGTGTGTGTGTGTGTGTGTGTGTGTGGGTGTGTGTTGTGTGTTGTGTTGTGCGTGAGTGTGTGTGTGTGTACGTGAGTGTGTGTGTGTGTGTGTGTGTGTGTGTTGGTGTGTGTTGTGTGTGTGTGTGTGTGTGTGTGTGTGTGTGTGTGGTGAGCGTACGTGAGTGTGTGTGTTGGTGTGTGAGATTTACGTGTGAGTGGTGTGTGTGTGTGTTGAGAGTCCGTGAGATGTGTGTGTGATGTGTGTGTTTAATACATTGGCGGTATGATTAATATTTTGCTGCTGGTTTCTGTTTCCATCCTTGACGGTCATGGATTCTTCCATTGACCAGCAGGGATAGCAGGTTGGCTGTATGGCAGAAAACAAAGAGTGGCAATAAAGGGGGCTTTTTCTGGTTGGCTGCCAATGACTAGTGGAGTTCCACAAAGGTCGGTGCTGGGACCGCTACTTTTCACATTGTATATTAATGATTTGGACGTGGGATTGAAGTTGTTGTGGCAATGTTTGCAGATGATACGAAAATAGGTTGTGGGGCAAGTAGTGTAGAGAAAGCAGGGACTCTGCAGAAGGACGTGGACAGGTTGGGAGAGTGGGCAGAGAAGTGGCAGATGGAATGTAGTGTAGCAAAGTCATGCATTTTGGTAGTAGGAATAAAGGTGTGGACTATTTTTCAATGGGATGAGAATCCAGAAATCGGAGGTGCAAATGGACTTGTGAGTGCTGATGAAGGATTCCCAAAAAGTTAATTTGCAAGTTGAATCGGTAGTAAAGAAAGCAAACTCAATGCTAGCATTTATTTCAAGAAGGCTTGTATACAAAAACAGGGATGTAATGTTGAGGCTTAATAAAGCGCATATGGCCGCATTTGGAATATTGTGAGCAATTTTGGGCTCCATATCTGAGGAAGGATGTGTTGGCTCTGGAGAGGGTCCAGAGAAGGTTTACAAGATTGATCCCAGGAATGAGTAGGTTAACCTATGATGAGCGTTTGTCGGCACTGGGTCTGTACTCGCCGGAGTTTAGAAGAATAAGGGGGGACCTCATTTAAACATACAGAATAGTCAGGACAAGGACAAAGGACATTTATTGTCACATACACCAATTGGTGCAGTGAAATTTGTCTTGCCATGCAGCACACAGATAAAGATAAGACACAACATTAAAGAATTTAACAATAAACATAAAAAACATCCCCACACAATGGTTCCCATTATGAGGGAAAGCACAGTGTCCAGTCCCCAGTCCCCTTGTCCACCCACAGTTGGGCCTATTGATGCCTCCACAGTCGCCGCTACGGGGGCCGATGTTACAGGCCCTTCTTCGCCGGGCGATGGTGCTCCGGCTTCTGGAAAACCCTCTCAGCGGCTCGGGGTGCCTGGAACAGGCGCTTCCTTATGGGAGGCCGCGGCTTCCGAAGCCAACAGGTCGCGCTGGATGGAGCTCCACAACTGGCGATCTCGGCAAGAGATCCCAGGCTCCTGATGTTAAAGTCAGCGCCGCCGCCTGCAGCTGGCCGCTCCACAGACCCGCAGCTCCACGATGTTCACCTGCGGACTCAGCATACACCTGCGGGCACCAGCGCAGCGACCCGGGCAAGGCATCACCCACTCCGCTCCGCAATAGCGCTCCAGCGCTGTGTTGCTGCCGAAGCCGAGGTACTGGGCGGTCCCCTCAGGAAACGCCGCTCCAGGCCCGCTGGTAGGCCTCGAGGACGGGTCGACGGTGCAGCCCGGAGAAAAGCCGCCTCTCCGACCAGGTAGGGACCCTAGAAAGCAGTTTCCCCCTTCCCCCCCCCCCCCCCCCACATAAAAAAGTCTAGGACTCCGAAAAACAAAAAATTCAACTAACTAAAAATTTAAAAAAGAGAGAAAAAACGGAGAGCTGCAGGCTGGGCAGCCATACCACACAGGACGGCGCCCCCTGGACTCTAGAATAGTGAAAGGCTTGGATAGAGTGGATGTGAAGAGGATGTTTCCACACAGAGCTTCCACACCTCAATTTTTTTTTTCCTTTAATAGAATCCCAAATATCCTGGAATTTGATGGTATTTCCTGAAATTTAAGCCTTCCCCAACTGAGCATGTGCGACTGCCGCCCCAACTGCGCATGCGAGACTGCCGCCCCAACTGCGCATGCGCGGATACCGGGCCCATTGCGCACGCGCGGGGAGACGGCATCATTTTGCTTCCCTACCGCGTCACCGGCACAAATTTAAATCGTGATGCGGCTGATGGGCCTCCCCCAAACGGGCAGGCCCGGATAGTCGTAAATATACTTTTTTCCCCCAAATCATCCGGCGGGCTGGATTGGAGTGGACCCCTCCGCGTGCCGGATGCGGAAATTTCTCGAAATTATTTAATTTCCGTAAAAGTACCCAAAGACAACCAGAATTTCACGAATTTCTGGTAATTTCCTTCAAAGTGGAAGCACTGTTTCCACTAGTGGCAGAGTCTAGGACTAGAGGTCATAGACTCAGAATTAAAGGAATAGTAAAATTAAGCCATTCGGCCCATCAAGTCTACTCCGCCATTCAATCATGGCTGATCTATCTCCCCCTCCTAACCCCATTTTCCTGCCTTCTCCCCATAACCTCTGACACCTGTACTAATCCAGAATCTATCTATCTCTGCCTTAAAAATATCCACTGACTTGGCCTCCACAGCCTTCTGTGGCAAAGAATTCCATAGATTCACCACCCTCTGACTAAAGAAATTTCTCCTCATCTCCTTCCTAAAAGAACGTCCTTTAATTCTGAGGCTATGACCTCTAGCGCTGGAGCAACTGCGCAAGTCAGAAGAAGGGTCCCATCCCTAAATATCACCTACCCATTCCCTCCACAGATGTTGCTTGACCAATTGAGTTACTCCAGCCACTCCAGCACCATAAATGATTTTTTTACTACTACTGCTTTTTTTTTAAATTGTTGTTTTTTTCCCTTTTTCCTTCCGCCCACAATATGTAAAAGAATATGTGAGTCTGTTCCATTCTGTTTGTAGTTTGTTTGGTTGTTTGTTTGTCTTTTTGCACAAAGTCCGCGAGCATTGCCACTTTTCATTTCACTGCACATCTCGTATGTTTATGTGACGAATAAACTTGACTTGATTTGACTTTGTGTAAATTCACCGTTTTGTTTCATCACCCCTTTTTTAAAACAGCATTCATGATCATATTTTCCCTTTTCACTTGAAGGGTACAATATGGCACCTAATATGTGGTGACTCTTGTATACTGCCTCAGCTTGGTCTACTATCACTCACTCGTATATGTGGTACTATTGTGCCTAATGTTTAGCAGGATCGTCACTGACCTGAATGCAAATTAAGAATGTCACTGTACATGTGATAATAAAGTAGCACTGCATCATTGAACCATTGAACCACTTTGTTTATGTGTCAAAATTATTGTATATTCTGGAAGAGTAAATCATCTTTGGGTCACTGGGAAGTCGCCCAGCAGGTTCAGGCGCTGTTTTCATCCTTTTTGCTGGATTGGTTTTCATTCACTATGCCAAGCGAGCAAGCAATGTGGTGACTTTCATGTTGCGTTTCGATGATCCAGTCTACGGCTGAGAGTTGATGCGTCCCAAAGATGGACACAAAGTGCTGGAGTAACTCAGCGAGTCAGGCAGCATCTCTGGAGGACATGGATAGGTGAAGTTTGGTATAGTTTCGGTTTAGTGATACAGGGTGAAAACAGACCCTTCGGCACACCGGGTCTGCACCGACCAGCGATCCCCACACATTAACACTATCCTACCCACACTAGGAACTATTTTCATCCAGTGTAGCTGGGACATGTTGGGAGGTGTGGGCACGTTGGGCTGAAGGGCCTGTTTTTACGCTGTCTCACTCTATGACTCTATGTCCATCTCATGCATGGACCATGGACTTGTTATTTTCGTTATTTATTGGTTATGGCTTTGCACTAACGTCTTATGTTTTTGCACATTCTTCATTCTCCCATTGTAAATGGCTCAATTGTAATCATGTATTGTCTTTCCGCTGACTGGATAGCAATAATACGCAACAAAAGCTTTTCACTGTACCTCGGTACACGATGTGTAATTTATGGATAATTTATCTATAATTTGTTTTTGTCTGTTTGTCTACGTGCTTGAGTTGTTGCTGCAAGCAAGATTTTCCATTCTACCAGCATTCCACAATATTTGTCTGTCTGTCTGTCCGTCCGTCCGTCCGTCCGTCCGTCCGTCCGTCCGTCCGTCCGTCCGTCCGTCCGTCCCTCCCTCCGTCCGTCCGTCCGTCCCCCCCTCCGTCCCTCCGCCCCTCCATCCATCCATCCATCCATCCATCCATCCATCCATCCATCCATCCATCCATCCATCCATCCATCCATCCATCCATCCATCCATCCATCCATCCATCCATCCATCATTCCATCCATCCATCCATCTATCTATCTATCTATCTATCTATCTATCTATCTATCTATCTATCTATCCCCGATGTTGGGGAAGTCCAGAACAAGGGATCACAGTTTAAGGATAAGGGGGAAATCCTTTTAGGACCGAGATGAGAAAAACATTTTTCACACAGAGAGTGGTGAAGCTCTGGAATTCACTGACACAGAAGGTAGTTGAGGCCTGTTCATTGGCTATATTTAAGAGGGAGTTAGATGTGGCCCCTGTGGCTAAAGGGATCAGGGGGTATGGAGAGAAGGCGGGTACAGGATACTGAGTTGGATGATCAGCCATGATCATATTGAATGGTGGTGCAGGCTCGAAGGGCCGAATGGCCTACTCCTGCACTTAATTTCTATGTTTCTATGTTTCCCTCTCCTCACCCCTCTCCTCTCCACCCATCCCTCCTCTCCCCCACACCCCTTCACCTCTCTCCCCCCCTTCCCCTCTCTCCCCCCGACCCTCTTCCCCTTCCCCTCTTCCCCACTATATCCCCTTACCCCTCCCTCCCCACAGTTCCACTTCTCTCCCCTTACCCCAGCCCCTCTCCCTCCCCAGCACCCCGTCTCTCTTCCCTCCCTTCCCCTCTCTCCCCACCTTTCCCCTAACCCTGTCATCTTCGCCACTCCCGCGTCCTCTTCCACCATCCCGGATACCCCTCTACCCCTCCTCCCTCCCCCCCTCCTTTCCTTATCTCCCCCCTTCTCTTTCTCTCCCCCGCTCCCTCTTCCGCCACCCCTCTCCCTCTCTCCCATCCCTCTCTCCCACACCCCCCCTGCCCTCTCTACACCGCCTTCCCTCTCTCCCCCCGCCGCCCTTCCCCTACCCCTCTGTCCTCTTCCACACTGCCCTAAACCTGCTCCCTAACCCCCCCTCTGTCCACTTCTCTCCCCCCTTCCCCTCCACCTCTCCCTCCCCACTCTTTTTCCCCTCTCCTCACCCACGCCCTCTCCACCGCCCTCCCTCCTCCCTCCTCCCCACCCCCCCATCTCTCCCCATCCCCTCTCACCCACTACCACCGCTCTCCTTCCCTCCCAAATCTGTCCCGTTTCCTCCTCCTCCTCTCCCCTCCCTCCCCTCTTCTCACCCCCCTCCCCCCACCTGTGTGTTTGGGGGGTGTTTAATGTGAGTGTGATGCTGCAGCCCCCCTTCCCCCCCACAAACGCCGTTGGGGAAACAGACCCAACGGGTCTGCACTTGGTCTAGTTATTATATAAAACTGTGTGCCAGCCGCCGTCCATCCGCCATCCGTCCGCCGTCCGTCCGTCTGCCTGCCTTTCTTCCTTTTGATTCGTTCCATCGTGTGATGTCACAATGCCCAATGTTCACATATGTCCAATCGAAATGGATACATTTACATATGCCTTTGCAGGAGCCCCAGCACCTGGTGAACGTTCCATCGTATGATGTCACAATGCCCAATGCTCAAAGACATTCTTGCCATAGAGGGAGTACAGAGAAGGTTCACCAGACTGATTCCTGGGATGTCAGGATTTTCATATGAAGAAAGACTGGATAGACTCGGTTTGTACTCGCTAGATTTTAGAAGATTGAGGGGGGATCTTATAGAAACTTACAAAATTCTTAAGGGGTTGGACAGGCTAGATGCAGGAAGATTTTTCCAGATGTTGGGGAAGTCCAGAACAAGGGGTCACAGTTTAAGGATAAAGGGGGAAATCTTTTAGGACCGAGATGAGAAAAACATTTTTTCACACAGAGAGTGATGAATCTCTGGAATTCTCTGCCACAGAAGGTAGTACCCCTACCCCACTCTACTTTCCCTCCCAAATCTCTCCAGTTTCCTCCTCCTCCTCTCCCCTCCCTCCCCTCTTCTCACCCTCCCCTCTCCCCCCCTCCCCCCACCTGTGTGTTTGGGGGGTGGTTAGTGTGAGTGTAATGCCGCAGCCCCCCTCCCCCCCACCCCCACAAACACGCATTGGGGAAACAGACCCAACGGGTCTGCACTTGGTCTAGTATGACAATAAATTTGACTTGAAACTTTCCTTTATTTGAAACGCCCATCAGTGAATGTCATAGATAGAGGCATTGAGGCATTTTCCAGTATGGAAACAGGCCATTTGGCCCAACTTGCACATACTTACAATATTGGATCATTGTGTACTCTTCTTGTTGACCCATTAAGGGAATAAATTAGAAGGCTTTGGAGAAAGTGAACAAATGGTTTACCATGATGTTGCCTGGATGAGAGAGTATTAGCCTGTGCTGCTTATTGGAGGAAAGATATAGTTTCTCCAGACCTCACCTTTAACTTTCCCCTGCATCCTCGAGGAACTCTGGAGATACATTATCTATTACTGCTACATTAGGGTGGCACGGTGGTGCAGTGGTAGAGTTGCTGCCTTACAGAGCCAGAGACCCGGGTTTGATCCTGACCACCGGTGGTTGTCTGTACGGCGTTTGTACGTTCTCCCCGTGACCTGGGTTTTCTCCAGGTTCTCCGGTTTCTTCGCACATTCCAAAGATGTGCAGGTTTGTAGGTTAATTGGCTTATTGCACAAATCTGAACCCCCCCCCCATCCCCCCCCCACCGCCCCTTCCCCCATCACCCGAAACCTATATCTTCCGGTTTTTGATTCCCCTTCCCCTCCATTGGGTAAAATATTCTGTGCATTTACCCTATCATGCGATCTTATCACGTGAACAGGGCATGGTGTAGTCAGAATATCACACGATTAAACTCGAAGGAAACTCATCAGAATTGCATCCATGTACCTGTGTGTGTTAACAGACTAAATTCTCCCAACACAATGCCATCAGCATTCAAAATGTGTCGGAAAGAACTGCAGTTGCTGGTTTAAATCGAAGATAGACACAAAATGCTGGAGTAACTCAGCGGGACAGGCAGCACCTCTGGAGGGAAGAAATGGGGACATTTCGGGCCGAGACTCTTCTTCAGGACCTTCTTCAGAAGAAGAGTCTCGGCCCGAAACGTCACCCATCCCTTCTCTCCAGAGATGCTGCCTGTCCCGCTGAGTTACTCCAGCATTTTGTGTCTATCTTCGCCATCAGCATTCAGTTGTCTGGGCCCGCAATCATAACGAAGGATTAACACCAGCAGAGGAATAAACACAGCAAGCCCACGTGATGAGGATGGTTGAAGAGTTTTATTTGAACACTCAGGTGGATACAAAGACATATTTAGTCATCTACGGTTTAAGCAAATCAAAATTCTACATCATTCACTGTCAAGTTCCATTCTAACACATCATTCACTATCTACTGGCTAGCACACCATTGTCAGAGGGAGAACCACCTCTGAAAGATTCCCTTCACAGGAACCTCATCCGGTGAAACAATCTGCTTTATGTTACTGTCTATTAATTCCGTGGAATTTGCTTGTGGATCTTGTTTCTGGTACAGCTGATAGTTAAGGTTAAAGTACACTTCTGTCGTCAGTACAATTAGTGACCAGGCATCCGGAGCCGTGGGAACATCACTAATGCCCACAAAATAAATATGGTTTCAGTTTCCCCCCCCCCCCCCCCCCCACCCAGAAAGCACAATCTCACTATTCTAACACAGCCAGTCATTAGTATAATCATCAAATAAATAAAAAGACCATTGAAGTTACATGTTGTGCTTCGAACTACACCAAACAGAGGAACACATTGGCTTTATGTTTTTTTTTTAATTTCTAGTCTTGTATTACTTGAAACATATAAGCACTGATATTACAGCCCTAGAAGCTTAATGCACAGAAGATTGATCAGCTTAGGAAACTGCTTAACCACTCTAGCCCCGGCACATTTTAATTCCTTGTTTTCAAACAATGCAAAACCCGATATTATATATTTTTAAAGCTAGAATTTAAATTCCATTTCATCAATGGATTGATCCCAATTTAGCTAGAAGTCAATGGTTTATTTTTGTACCTTAGCGGCATGGAGACATCTTACTCTGTTTAACTTTATTAAGTGCATCATTGATCATTTGAAAGGGCTAGTGTGAGGGTTTGCACGGGCCTCAGAAGGAGTCCATGGCCTTGAACTCACTCAGGGCCTGCACGGGAGAAATGTGCTTCTTCTGGGATCCCCTCCTCACCCTGGTCTGGTACTCTTCGGGCTTCTCTCTCTTCACCAGCGGTTTCTTCTCAGGAGCTTTCATCTTCCAGGACACCACGGGAGAGTTGATGGCCGCCGTGCCGTACATTTTCTGGTACTTGGTGGAAGCCACGTAGGAGGCCTTCACGGTCAGGACCACGGCGTTCATTAGATTCTTGGCGGCCTGGATGAGGGAGGTTGCACTGTCCAACTGTGAAGACAAGGCAGAAGAGAAGATACCATCAGAGCAGTTGATATAACACTGGGTTTAAGAAGAAACTGCAGATGCTGGAAAATCGAAGGTAGACAAAAGTGCTGGAGAAACTCAGCGGGTGCGGCAGCATTTATGGAGCGAAGGAACTAGGCAACGTTTCAGGCCGAAACCCTTCCTCAGACTGATGTAGGATCGGGGGCAGGAAGAAGAAAGGAAGAGGAGGAGCCAGAGGGCTGAGGGAGAGCTGAGAAGGGGAGGAGACAATAAGGGCCTACTGGAAATTGGAGAAGTCAATGTTCATGCCGCTGGAGTGCAAACTGCCCAAGCGGAATATGAGGTGCTGCTCCTCAAATTTCCAGTGGTGCTAACTCTGGGCATGGAGGACACTGGGCCTGAGCTATAGGGAGAGGTTGAGCAGGCTAGAGCTTTATTCCTTGGAGTGCAGGAGGATGAAGGGTGATCTTATTGATGTGTAGTCATAGGTGTAGTGTATAAGATCATGAGAGGAATAGGCAGGGGAAATGCACAGAATCTCTTGCCAAGAGTTGGGGAATCGAGAATTAGAGGACATACGTTTAAGGTGAGGGGAGAAAGATTAAATAGGAACCTGAAGGGTGACTCTTTAACACAAAGGGTGATGGGTGTCTGGAACAAGCTGCTGGCAGAGGTAGTTGAGGCAGGGACTATCCCAACGTTTAAGAAACAGTTAGACAGGTACATGGATAGGACAGGTTTGGAAGGGCATGGACCAAATGCAGGCAGGTAGGACTAGTGTAGATGGGACATGTAGGCTGGTGTGAGCGTCGGGCCGAATGGCCTGCTTTCATGCTGTATGACTCGGCTTTCTATTCACTTCTGAGGAATACGTTTAAATAATTGGTAAGAGTCAAGAGTGGTTAATTGCCATATGTACTGAAACAAAATGATAACATTCTTACTTGCAGCTGCAAAACAGGTCTGTAAACACAGTACTCATTAGATAACATAGAGTCAGCATCATACAACAGGCCCTTCAGACCGACCTGCCCACACCAACCAAGATACCACATCTACACCAGTCCAACCTGCCTGTGTCTGGCCCATATCCCCACTGAACCATTCCTATCCATGTACCTTTTAAAAATTGTTATAGTATCTGCCTCAACTACCCCTCCGGCAGCTTGTTCCATACACCCACCACTTTCTTGTGTGAAAAGGTTGCGCCTCAGTTTCCTATTAAATCTTTCTCCTCTCACCTTAAACCTATGACCTCTGTTTCTTGATTCCCCTACTTTGGGTAAAATACTCTGTGCAGTCACCCTAACTATTCTCCTCATGATCTTATACATAATAAACGTACAAAATAAAACTTCAATAAGAAAAATTCCCCTAATGTTAATGCAATATTAATAAACATCTCAGTGAAAGATATGGACAGTCTTGCGCTTATTTGGCATCTTAGAATGTCCCAGCACATTTTATGGCTAATCCATAAAATGCAGTCACATATGTAATGCAGGAAATGAGGCACAAACAAGCAGCATGATAATGATCAGATCATCCACGACTTATCACACACTCCACAACTAACACACAGTAGCAGCAGCTGGTACCATCTATACGATGCACTGCAGCAAATACCCATGACTCCTAAGACAGAACCTTTCAAACTTTAAGATCATAAGGTCATAAGTGATAGGAGTAGAATTTGGCCATTCGGCCGATCAAGTCTACACCGCCATTCAATAATGGCTGATCTATCTCTCTCTCCAAACCTCAATCTCCTGCCTACTCCCCATATCCTCTGACACCCGTACTAATCAAGAATCTATCTATCGCTGCCTTAAAATATCCACTGACTTGGCCTCCACAGTCCTCTGTGGCAAAGAATTCCACAGATTCACCACCCTCTGACTAAAGCCCACAAACTTTAAGATACCCCATGTGTCATTTATATCTGTTATTGTACCTGCCCAAATTAACTCCCCTGGCAGTTTTTTCGATATACCCACGACCCTCTGTGTGAAAAAGTGGCCTCTCAGATTCCTATTAAAATTTTTGCCTCTCACCTTAAATCTCTGTCCCCCAGTTCTCGATTCCTCTAGGCTGCATAAAATATTCTATTTAACCCTGTCTATTCCCTTCATCATTTTATACATCTTTAGACTTTAGAGATTATAAAAATGATAAAAGATGAACTGCATGCGCTGGTTTAGACCAAAGACAGACACAAAATGGTGAAGTAACTCAATGGGTCAGGCAGCATCCTTTGGTGAAAATGGGCAGGTTCCCTTTTGGGTCAAGTCTTTTCTTTTTCTGAAGATTTCCGACTCGAAAGTCTTCCTATCCATTTTCTCCACATATCGCACGAAACGTCATTCCCTTTATCATGTATCTGTACACTGTGGGTGGCTCGAGTGTAATCACGTGTAGTCTTTCCGCTGCCTGGTTAGCACGCAGCAAATGCTTTTCCCTGTACCTCGGTACACATGACAATAAACAAATCTAAATTAAATCAGCATTTATGATCAGGTCGACAATCCCTCACCTTGGTTATACTTCAGTCATGTATGTATGCCATTGATGAGACCACATGTGGAGCAGAGTGTACAGTAATCATATCTTCATTTAAGGAAGGATATTAATGCATTAGAGGCTTTTCTATTGTAATACCTGGAATGAGTTAGACAATAGACAATAGACGATAGGTGCAGGAGTAGGCCATTTGGCCCTTTGAGCCAGCACCGCCATTCAATGTGATCATGGCTGATCATCCCCAATCAGTACCCCGTTCCTGCCTTCTCCCCTTATCCCCTGACTCTGCTATTTTTAAGAACCCTATCTACTCCTCTCTTGAAAGCATCCAGAGAACCTGCCGCCACCGCCCTCTGAGGCAGAGAATTCCACAGACTCACCACCCTCTGTGAGAAAAAGTGTTTCCTCGTCTCCGTTCTAAATGGCTTACTCCTTATTCTTAAACTGTGGCCTCTGGTTCTGGACTCCCCCAACATCGGGAACATGTTTCCTGCCTCTAGCGTGTCCAAGCCCTTAACAATCTTATATGTTTCAATGAGATACCCTCTCATCCTTCTAAACTCCAGAGTGTACAAGCCCAGCCGCTCCATTCTCTCAGCATATGACAGTCCCGCCATCCTGGGAATTAACCTTGTAAACCTCCGTTGCACTCCCTCAATAGCAAGAATATCCTTCCTCAAATTAGGGGACCAAAACTGCACACAATACTCCAGGTACTCCAGTTGTTATCTTATGAGAAAAAGTTGGACAAATGTTGGGGTGGCATGGTGGCGCAGCGATAGAGTTGCTGCCTTACAGCGCTTTCAGTGCTGGAGACCTGGGTTCGAGTCAGCCTCGATGCTGTCTGCATGGAGTTTGTACGTTCTCCCTGTGACCGCCTGGGTTTTCTCTGAGATTTTCGATTTCCCAACCCACTCCAAAGACTCCAAAGGTTTGCAGGTTAATTGGCTTGGTACGAGTGTAAATTGCCCTGAGTGTGTGTAGGACAGTGTTAGTGTGCGGGGATCGCTGGTCAGTGCGGACTCGGAGGGCCAAAGGGCCTGTTTCCGCGCTGTATCTCTAAATTCAAAGTTGGGTTTAGAAGAGTGGGAGTGGACCAGATTGAAACATATAAGACCCTGAGTGGTACTAACAGCATAGATGTGGACGAGATGTTTTCTGTTTTGGGAAGATCGGAACTAATGGGCCTGTCCCACTTAGGCGACTTTTTAGGTGACTGCAGGAGACTATACGGTCGCCACATGGTCAACACACGTTCGCGCATTCTGGGAACTAGTCGTGGCCTCATTATGGTCGCCACAAATTTTTCAACATGTTAGCGCCGACCAGAATGAAGCTGCCATGGAGAGTAGCGAGAATTCTCGTGCCGTAGGTGGGTCGCCAGGAGGTCCTAGTGGGTCACCAGGAGGTCGAAGGTTGTCGCAGGTTCTCGTAGGTTGTAGCCGGTGCTGACCGGTGAATTTCATTGGCTCATTGGGAGAAAAAAAACATAAGCAGTAGCTTTCAGAACCAAGGATAACTGACCGGTAATGTTAATGTCCGCCAAGCTTCACAGCCGTGTATCTCTGGCTTCTTAAAAGTTGTCTCCACTCCTTCTCCCCCCTTCTCCCCCTCTCACCCGCTCATTTAAAGGACCTACGTGACCCTTCCCGTACACTGTGCTTTCACCGTCTCAATTACAGCCCCAACCTTCCTGTTCATCACGGTGTGTGTCTGAATCACCTTGGCTTTTCACCGTGAATTTCACTCAGACAGCGCTCCCCCCTCCCCCCGCTTGCCCTGTCCCCCGCCTGCATAACTGGCTGGTGAAGGAAGTGATGTGTGTGTGTGTGTGTGTGTGTGTGTGTGTGTGTGTGTGTGTGTGTGTGTGTGTGTGTGTGTGTGTGTGTGTGTGTGTGTGTGTGTGTGTGTGTGTGTGTGTGTGTGTGTGTTCCACTATAACAGTCGCCGTTCCAGTCGCCATTTTTTCAGGCGACTGCCGGCGACTTAACAGTCACCTGAAAAATCGCATAAGGGCGACAGGCCCAAGTGGGTCACAGTTTATCAACAAAGGCTTTTTGGATTCTAATCATATGCCACTTTCAATCTACCCTCTCTAACCTGAAGAAACACTGCCTCAGCATATACCAGGTCAAATGCTCCCAAAATCTTCAACATTTCAATCAGACCATTTCTCATTTTTCTAAAACACCAGTAAGTTTCGGTCAATCCATCCATCCCCCATTGGAAACCTGCCACCCGAACAATCAATCTGGCAAACTGAAGCAACAACAGCTTCGAGGCAAGTACATAGAAATAGACACATTGAAAGCATTTTATTTCAGCCAAGACTCGGCGGTTACTTCAGAAAGGTTGCAAAGGTTATCCACAGTTAAAACTCCAGTAAGCCGAACATTTCCATGCTGGAAAGGATACTGGAGAGGATTCTGAGGGGCAAGATATATATGCAATTGGAAAGACAGGGGTTGATTAAGGAATGTCAGCAGGGTTTTGAGGGAGATCTCACGAATATGATTGAGCTTTTTGAACATAGTACATTGAATAACACAGCACAGGAACTGGCCCTTCAGCCCACAATGGTTGTGCCGAACATGATGTCAAATTAAACTGATCTCATCTGCCAGCACATGATCCTTAGCCCTCTATTCCATTCACTTCCACATGCCTATCTAAAAACCGCTTAAACGCAGAAGAAATTACCATTATGAGGGCAGATGTAGCCTATATAGACTTAAACAAGATAGAAACATAAAAGCATAGAAAATAGGTGCAGGAGTAGGCCATTCGGCCCTTCGAACCAAGCCAGAAACTTAGGAGTAGTCATGGACTCAGACCTGAACTTCAACAGCCACATAAAAACAGTCACAAAGTCAGCCTACTATCACCTAAAGAATATATCAAGGATTAAAGGACTTATGTCTCAGCAGGATTTGGAAAAACTTGTCCATGCATTTATCTTCAGCAGGCTCGACTACTGTAACAGTGTCTTTACAGGTCTCCCTAAAAAGTCGATCAGACAGCTGCAGTTAATTCAGAACGCTGCTGCTCGAGTCCTCACTAAGACCAAAAAAGTAGATCACATTACTCCAGTTCTGAGGTCTTTACACTGGCTTCCTGTCTGTCAAAGAATTGATTTCAAAATACTACTGTTGGTTTACAAAGCACTGAATGGTTTAGGGCCAAAATACATTTCTGATCTTCTGCTTAGCTACGAACCACCCAGACCTCTCAGATCGTCTGGGACAGGTCTGCTCTGTGTCCCCAGAGTCAGAACTAAACATGGAGAGGCAGCATTTAGTTTTTATGCACCACATATCTGGAACAAACTCCCAGAAAACTGCAGGTCTGCTGCAACTCTCAGCTCTTTTAAATCTAGACTGAAGACTTTTCTGTTTGCCGCTGCCTTTCAGTAAACAATACAATTTATTAATTACCTATACTGCACTGTAACTTCTATTCCTGGTTTTATTCTATTTTAAATATTTTA
This sequence comes from Amblyraja radiata, assembly GCF_010909765.2. Taxonomy (NCBI): domain Eukaryota; kingdom Metazoa; phylum Chordata; class Chondrichthyes; order Rajiformes; family Rajidae; genus Amblyraja; species Amblyraja radiata. The sequence continues at coordinate 174,067 of NW_022630641.1, read as the reverse complement.
TTTGATTGTTTTTAATTTTGTAATTATTTTATCTGAATAATCTAATAATCGTTTTACATCTAAATGTCATTTTATATGTGTTTCTTTCCAATGCTCTTAATGTTTTATGTAAAGCACTTTGAATTACCTTGTTGTTGAAAGGTGCTATACAAATAAACTTGCCTTGCCTTGCCTTGCCTTCGAGCCTGCACCGCCATTCGATATGATCATGGCTGATCATCCAACTCAGTATCCCATCCCTGCCTTCTCTCCATACCCCCTGATCCCTTTAGCCACAAGGGCCACATCTAACTCCCTCTTAAATATAGCCAATGAACTGGCCTCAACTACCTTCTGTGGCAGAGAATTCCACAGATTCACCACTCTCTGTGTGAAAAATGAAATCTATAATAAGGGTGCGGGTGAAGAAGGCTTCTGGCATGTTTGTCTTCATCGTTTTTTTTGTTACCCTGATGTAGGAAAGATGCTGTTAATCTGGAAAGAGTGCAGTGAAGGTTTAAGTGGACATTGCCAGGAATCGAAGTCCAGAGCTACAGGAAGAGGTTTGGCAGGCTAGGGCTTTATGCCATGTAAGCGCAGGAGGTTGTGGAGCGAAGTGGGAGTTAGCTGAGAGGGCCAGGCCTTGTGGAGCAAAAAGGACAAACCTTAAGGAAGGAGCCGAGGAGGAATTTATTTATCCAGAGGGTGGTGAATCTGTGAAAGTTATTGCCACAGATGATGGTGGAGGCCAAGTCATCGAATATTTTTAAAATGGAGATTGATAAATTCCCGATTAGTAAGGGTGTCAAGGTTTACGGGCAGAAGGCAGGAGTCAGATTGAGTGGGAAAAATAGATCAGCCATGATTAAATGGCGGAGCAGACTTGATGAGCTGAATGGCCGAATCCAGCTCCTATGTCTTCAGACGTTCACAGGTTCACAAGTTATAGGAGTAGAATTAGGTCATTCAGCCCACCGCCATTCAATCATGGCTGATCTCTGCCTCCTAATCCCATTTTCCTGCCTTCTTCCCACCACCCTTGACATCCATTCTAATCAATAATTTGTCTAACTCTGCCGTAGAAATACTCACTGACTTGGCCTCCACAGCCCTCTGTGGCAATGAGTTTCACAGATTAACTACCCTCTGACTAAAGAAGTTCCTCCTCACCTCCTTTCTAAAAGAGTGCCCTTTACTTCTGAAGCTACGACCTCTGGCCCTAGACAGTGGTCTAACAATGCACTCGTAGACATCTAGTGTCTACTTATTTAATTATCTACATTCTAAATGTTTATACTTTGGTGTTTACAAGCGTGATACTGTAGCAGGCAGAATGTATGTGATAGCATCATGATAAAGCATTGTTATAGGGCAGAATCTGTACTAAATCACTCTCACACAAAGTGTACAACTCCATTAAGGATTTGAAATTCACTGAAGGTATTCCCATGATCTGAAGGTGAGTCCCCCGTCAGGAATGTGTGGAGGTTTAAACTAATATCTAGAAAATGGGTTGATGCTGGGAAGGTACCGCTTATGTGTTTTGTGTTCGTTATTTTTTAATGCTCTCTTCTCTCTTCTTCTTCTTCTCACATCTCTGATCGCTCTTGGCTCCTGGGGGAGTTTTCACTTGTCGAGGCGTGAATTTGTAGCTGGGATTGAGGAGAGAATGTGCTTCAGTTCGTTTCACTGCTGATGAGTACTGTGTGAAATCAGAGTGGCAGGGAGGAGAATGGTACCCCACAATAGCTCACTTAGGTACACGGAGGCAAAATGCTGGGCAATAGTGAATATAACGATACGATACGATAGAACTTTAAGTATCCAAGGAGGGAAATTGGTCTGCCAACGGTCATAAAACATAAGATACATGAAATATGAAACAAAAGTGATGAGTGGAAAGGATTGGGGATGAGCAAAGATTTGGGAGGATGGGCGGGGGGGTGGGGGGAGGGGAGTCAGTCTACCCTACGACAGATGGGGGAGGAGTTTGATAACTCCTGTGGTGTTCTGTGCTGCATCTTGGTGGAACCAGTGTGCTCCTCAGGTTGACCAGTGCATCACAGAGTCCGGTGCTGAGTCTGAAATGGACTGCAGACTGTTGCTGTCAGCATGATGCCGTTTCCAATTCCTGCTCATAAAGTCATAAGGTCATGAGGAGTAGGAGTAGAATTAGGCCATTCCGACCATCAAGTCTACTCCGCCATTCAATCATGACTGATCTATCTCTCCCTCCTAACCCCATTCTCCTGCCTTCTCCCCATCTCTGACACCCGTACTGATCAAGAATCTCTCTATCTCTGCTTTAAAAATATCCACTGACGTGGCCTTCACAGCCTTCTGTGGCAAAGAATTCCACAAATTCACCACTCTTTGACTAAAGAAATTGCTCCTTCTGGTGCCTAGTCACCTGTCTATTTTTCTGCACTAGTATCTTAGAGTCATAGTCAGACAACACGGAAACAGACCCTTCGGCCTAACAATGCCATCGGTGGCACAATGGCACAGACGTGTTTAGCTGTCTTCCATCGCCAGAGATCCGGGCTTGACCTTGACTTGGATTGGCAGATGGTGATTGAAAGATGAATCTACAATGAATCTCCTCCACCTGGATCCACCTGTCATTTTCTAGCTCCTGTCCACCCCTCCATGTCCTTTTTTATACTGACTATCTCCTCACCACTCTTTCAGTCCAGATGAAGGGTCGTGACCCAAACGTTTGACTATTCATTTCCCTCCATAGACTCTGCTTGACCCGCTGAGTTCCTCCAGCAGTTGGATTTTTGCCTCACTTTACTGGAGATTCATGGGTTGGAAATCTGGAGGACAAACACTTTCAATTGCTTTATGAATGTTGATTCCTTTAATTTTAAGTCACCCTTCCATTCCCTTTCTCTCTGCCCCTCCCCCACCCTAGTCCTCCTGCCGGTTCCATTGTTCGCATCCATACATCCCCTCATTATCACCTCTTCCACAGCCAACAATGGACCATTGTGGGCTCAACCTTTCCTTGGTCATCGATGCCAGCTCTGATTTGTTCTGAACCTTTTTATACCACTAGTTTCCTTCCCCCTAACCCTCAGTCTGAAGAAGGGTCTCGAACCGAAACGTCACCTATTCCTTTTCTCCAGGGATGCTGCCTTTACCCAGTGAATTACTCCAGCCTTTTGTGCCTATCAGCAGTTCCGTCCTAAGCATTGTATTATATATTGTAATTATATTTTAACATTTTAACTAAATTCTATATTTCTCAAAAGGCTTGTTTTTGGTTAATTTTTGAATACCATTTTAATAATATTTAATTTTCTTAGTCTATCCGTGGCTGTGAAGATCCAGTCCAGAGATTCAGTTCAGATATCCTGAGCCAGTGGGCATTTGGTCATCGCTGAGGTTCATGTCACTGAGCCACCCTTAATACATTTTTGTCCTTGGTTTTATAAAGATGTTTCAACTTGAATGTGAAGTTTTTATTTATTCTGGGAATGTGGGCAATGTCAATGACTGATGGTTGATAAACACACAATGGACCAGAGGGCAGATGACTGCTGTATGGCTTCATGAGTCTATGACCTTTTCCTTAATCTCCACTTGATCCAAGAGCACTGAACCAACCATGGTGTAATTCTGAAGTCACATATTGGCAGGACAAATTTGCCTTACTGTTAGGCCATTGGCGAATTGCTTGCGTTTTTAACCAGACGTACTCATCATTATTTATATCTCCTCGTTGCTGGTCAACTAATAATTGATTTTGCTTGTTTTAGTTCCACAGCTCACTAGAATGAGAATTCATAAGTGATAAGAGCAGTATTAGGTAATTTGGCTCAACTAGTTCAAGTTCAAGTTCAAGTTAGTTTATTGTCATGTGTCCCTGTATAGGACAATGAAATTCTTGCTTTGCTTAAGCACACAGAAAATAGTAGGCATTTACTACAAAACAGATAAATGTGTCCATATACCATGATATAAATATATACACACATGAATAAATAAACTGATAGTGCAAATAACAGAAAGTGGTTGGTAATAATCAGAGTTTTGTCCGAGCCAGGTTTAATAGCCTGATGGCTGAGGGGAAGTAACTATTCCTGAACCTGGTTGTTGCAGTCTTCAGGCTCCTGTACCTTCTACCTGAAGGTAGCAGGGAGATGAGTGTGTGGCCAGGATGGTGTGGGTCTTTGATGATACTGCCAGCCTTTTTGAGGCAGCGACTGCGATAAATCCCCTCGATGGAAGGAAGGTCAGAGCCGATGATGGACTGGGCAGTGTTTACTACTTTTTGTAGTCTTTTCCTTTCCAGGGCGCTCAAATTGCCGAACCAAGCCACGATGCAACCGGTCAGTCTACTCTGCCGTTCAATCATGGCTGATCTATCCTTCCCTCCACACCACCCTCTGACTAAAGAAAATCATCCTCATCTCCTTACTAAAGGAAAGTCCTTTAATTCTGAGGCTATGACCTCAGGCCCTAGACTCTCCCACTAGTAGAAACATCCTCTCCACGTCCACTCTCTCCAGGCCTTTCACTATTAGGTACGTTTTAATCAGGTCCTCGCTTCACATATTCAGTTTGTTAATCATTAGGTTTTTGATCTTATAATTGCCCAGGACAATGCAAGGGAAAGAGAAATATGAGCAGAGATTGTTTCTGGGATAAGATTACATATTATTCGCAAGGTCTACATTTAGGTGTAGGTTTATTATTGTCACGTGTAACGAGGTGCAGTGACAAGTCTGATGAAGGCTTCTGACCTAAAAATGTCTTCTATTCATGTGTAGGAAGTAACTGCAGATGCCAGTAAACCAATGATAGACACAAAGCTGGAGTAACTCAACAGGTCAGACAACATCTCTGGATTGCAGGAATAGTTTTGTGTCAAGACCCTTCTTCAGACGTTCTCTTATTCATGTTCTCCAGACAGGCTGCCTGATCCACTGATTTACTCCAGCATTTTGTATCCTTTTATGTAAATTTGCAAGTGCATCTCACCAAGGAGGAGGACATGGTGATGAGTGAGATCAGTGTAGAGAACATGCAAGGGTAGCTGGAGATTAAGAGGGATTAAAAAGGCAAGGGATTAAGAAAGAGGTGTTTTTAGACATACCTGGCCTTCGGCCCACCGAGAATATGGTGAATATAAAGAAGGATAATAAATGCTTCTTTAGGTATGTGAAGAGAAAAACATGGTTAAGGCCAAAGTTGGACCCTTGAAGACCGAAAAAGGTGAATTTATTATGGGGATCAAGGAAATGGCAGATGAGTTGAACAGGTACTTTGGATCCGTCTTCACTAAGGAGGACACAAACAATTTTCCTGATATAGTAGTGGCCAGAGGATCTGGGGTGACGGAGGAACTGAAGGAAATCCACATTAGGCAGGAAATGGTGTTGGATAGACTGATGGGACTGAAGGCTGATAAATCCCCAGGGCCCGATGGTCTGAATCCCAGGGTACTTAAGGAAGTAGCTCTAGACATTGTGGAGGCATTGGTGATAATTTTCCAATGTTCTATAGACTCAGGATCAGTTCCTGTGGATTAGAGGGTAGCTAATGTTATCCCACTTTTTAAGAAAGGTGCGAGAGAGAAAACAGGGAATTATAGACCAGTTAGCCTGGCATCAGTGGTGGGGAAGCTGCTGGAGTCAATTATAAAAGATGAGATAGCCGCACATTTGGATAGCAGTAACAGGATCAGTCCGAGTCAGCATGAATTTACAAAGGGGAAATCATGCTTGACTGATCTTCTGGAATTTCTTGAGGATGTAACTAGGAAAATGGACAAGGGAGAGCCAGTGGATGTAGTGGACTTTCAGAAAGCATTTGATAAGGTTCCACATAGGAGATTAGTGGGCAAAATTAGAGCACATGGTATTGGGGGTAGAGTGCTGACATGGATAGAAAATTGGTTGGCAGACAGGAAACAAAGAGTAGGAATTAAAGGGTCTCTTTCAGAATGGCAGGCAGTGACGTGGCGTACTGCAAGGTTCGGTGCTGGGACCGCAGCTATTTACAATATACATTAATGATTTGGATGAAGGGATTCAAAGTAACATTAGCAAATTTGCAGATGACACAAAACTGGGTGGAAGTGTGAGCTGTGAGGAGGATGCTAGGAGAATGCAGGGTGACTTGGACAGGTAGGGGGAGTGGGCAGATGCATGGCAGATGAAGTTTAATGTGGATAAATGTGAGGCTATCCACTATGGTATCAAAAACCGAAACATAGAAACATAGAAAATAGGTGCAGGAGTAGGCCATTCGGCCCTTCGAGCCTGCACCGCCATTCAATATGATCATGGCTGATCATCCAACTCAGTATCCCGTACCTGCCTTCTCTCCATACCCCCTGATCCCTTTAACCACAAGGGCCACATCTAACTCCCTCTTAAATATAGCCAATTAACTGGCCTCAACTACCTTCTGTGGCAGAGAGTTCCAGAGATTCACCACTCTCTGTGTGAAAAATGTTTTTCTCATCTCGGTCCTAAAGGATTTCCCCTCTATCCTTAAGCTGTGACCCCTTGTCCTGGACTTCCCCAACATCAGGAACAATCTTCCTGCATCTAGCCTGTCCAACCCCTTAATAATTTTGTAGGTTTCTATAAGATCCCCCCTCAATCTCCTAAACTCTAGCGAGTACAAGCTGAGTCTATCCAGTCTTTCTTCATATGAAAGTCCTGACATCCCAGTCTGGTGAACCTTCTCTGCACTCCCTCTATTGCAATAATGTCCTCCCTCAGATTTGCAGACCAAAACTGTATGCAATACTCCAGGTGTGGTCTCACCAAGACCCTGTACAACTGCAGTAGAACCTCCCTGCTCCTATACTCAAATCCTTCTGCTATGAATGCTAACATACCATTCGCTTTCTTACTATCTTAATCTGCTTAAAGGCAGATTACGAGCTAAATTGCGTCAAGGGAAAAGGGGAAGTACAACGGGATCTGGGGTCCTTGTTCATCAGTCTATGAAAGTAAGCATGCAGGTACAGCAGGCAGTGACGAAAGCGAATGGCATGTTAGCCTTTATAACAAGAGGAGTTGAGTATAGGAGCAAAGAGGTCCTTCTGTAGTTGTACAGGGCCTTAGTGAGACCACACCTGGAGTATTGTGTGCAGTTTTGGTCCCCTAATTTCAGGAAGGAAATTCTTGCTATTGAGGGAGTACAGCGTAGGTTTACAAGGTTAATTTCTGGGATGGCAGGACTGCCATATGCTGAGAGAATGGCGCGGCTGGCTTGTACACTCTGGAGTTTAGAAGGATGAGAGGGTATCTTATTGAAACATATAAGATTGTTAAGGGCTTGGACACGCTAGAGGCAGGAAACATGTTCCCGATATTGGGGGAGTCCAGAACCAGGGGCCACAGTTTAAAAATAAGGGGTAAGCCATTTAGAACGGAGATGAGGAAACACTTTTTCTCACAGAGAGTTGTAAGTTTGTGGAATTCTCCGCCTCAGAGGGCGGGGGAGGCCGGTTCTCTGGATACTTTCAAAAGCTAGATATGGCTCTTACAGATAGCAGAGTCAGGGGATATGGGGAGAAGGCAGGAACGGGCTACTGATGATCAGCCATGATCACATTGAATGGCCGTGCTGGCTCGAAGGGCCGAATGGCCTACTCCTGCACCTATTGTCTATTATCTATTGAGTCCACACCGATCATCGATCACCCGTTCACACTAGTCTTATTTTATCCTTCTTTCTCATCCACTCCTTACAGTCGGGCAATTTACAGAATACAATCAACCTATCAACCCGTACGACTTTGAGATGTGGGAGTAGACTAGAACACCTGCAGGAAACCCATGTGGTCACAGGCAGAACCTGCAAACTCCACACAGACGGCACCCGAGGTCAGGATGGAATCTGGGTCTCTGGCGCCATGAGGCAGCAGCTCTTGATGGGCTGAATGGCCTAATTTTGCTCCTATCACTTATGACATAATGACCTTATGACCTCTATAAGATGCACCACTGCTGCGCAAGCATTAAGTTGGATAAATCTGTAGGACCCAATGGGATCTATCCCAGGTTATTGAGAGAGGCAAGAGAGGAGGTTACAGACGCCTTGATAAAGTTCTTCACATCTTCTCTAGCTATGGGTGAGGTCCTGGGGGACTGGAAGATAGCTAACGTTGTTCATTTATTTAAGAAAGAAAGTAGAGAATCCAGGGAATTATAGGGCGATGAGCCTCAAGTCAGTAGAAGGGAAGATATTGGAGAGGATTCTCTGTGATAGGATTTACTCTTATTTGTAAGAGAATGGGTTAATTAGGACTATTTATGGTTTTGAACACAGCAGATACTGTCTTTCCAAATGATCAAGAGTTTTGAGAAGATGATGAGGATGATCAATAATGGTAGGGAGGTGGATGTTGTCCACATGGAATTTAGTAAGGCATTTAGAAACATAGAAACATAGAAAATAGGTGCAGGAGTAGGCCATTCGGCCCCTCGAGCCTGCACCGCCATTCGATATGATCATGGCTGATCATCCAACTCAGTATCCCATCCCTGCCTTCTCTCCATACCCCCTGATCCCTCTTAAATATAGCCAATGAACTGGCCTCAACTACCTTCTGTGGCAGAGAATTCCACAGATTCACCACTCTCTGTGTTAAAAATGATTTTCTCATCTCGGTCCATAAAGACTTCCCTCTTATCCTTAAACTGTGACCCCTAGTTCTGGACTTCCCCAACATCGGGAATAATCTTCCTGCATCTAGCCTGTCCAACCCCTGAAGAATTTTGTAAGTTTCTATAAGATCCCCCCTCAATCTTCTGAATTCTAGCGTGTACAAGCCGAGTCTATCCAGTCTTTCTTCATTTGAAAGTCCTGCCATCCCAGGAATCAGTCTGGTGCACCTTCTCTGTACTCCCTCTATGGCAAGAATGTCTTTCCTCAGGTTGGGAGACCAAAACTGTACGCAATACTCCAGGTGTGGTCTCACCAAGACCCTGTACAACTGCAGTAGAACCTTCCCGCTCTTATACTCAAATCCTTTTGCTATGAATGCTAACATACCATTTGCTTTCTTCACTGCCTGCTGCACCTGCATGCCTACTTTCAATGACTGGTGTACCATGACACCCAGGTCTCGTTGCATCTCCCCTTTTCCTAATCGGCCACCATTCAGATAACAGTCTACTTTGCTGTTTTTGCACCAAAGTGGATAACCTCACATTTATCCACATTATACTGCATCTGCCATGCATTTGCCCACTCACCCAGCCTATCCAAGTCACCTTGCAGCCTCCTAGCATCCTCCTCACAGCTAACACTGCCCCCCAGCTTCGTGTCATCCGCAAACTTGGAGATGTTGCATTCAATTCCCTCATCCAGATCATTAATATATATTGTAAATAGCCTTGCGGTACCCCACTAGTCACTGCCTGCCATTCTGAAAATCCACTCTACTAGTTACATCCTCGAAAAATTCTATAAGATTCGTCAGACATGATTTACCTTTCATAAATCCATGCTGACTTTGTCCAATGAATTCACCACTTTCCAAATGTGCTGCTATCCCATCTTTAATAACTGACTCCCGAATTTTCCCCACCACCGATGTTAGACTAACCGGTCTGTAATTCCCCGTTTTCTCTCTCCCTCCCTTTTTAAAAAGCGGGGTTACATTAGCTACCCTCCAGTCCTCAGGAACTACTCCAGAATCTAAAGAGTTTTGAAAAATTATCACTAATGCATCCACTATTTCTGGGGCTACTTCCTTAAGTACTCTGGGATGCAACTTATCTGGCCCTGGGGATTTATCGGCCTTTAATCCATTCAATTTACCTAACACCACTTCCCGGCTAACCTGGATTTCACTCAGTTCCTCCATCTCATTAAACCCCCGGTCCCTTGCTATTTCCAGCAGATTATTTATGTCTTCCTTAGTGAAGACAGAACCAAAGTAGTTATTCAATTGGTCTGCCATGTCCTTGTTCCCCATGATCAATTCGCCTGTTTCTGACTGCAAGGGGCCTACATTTGTTTTAACTAATCTTTTCCTCTTCACATATCTATAAAAACTTTTGCAGTCAGTTTTTATGTTCCCTGCCAGTTTTCTTTCATAATCTATTGAAAGAAAACTGGCATTTGATAAAATCCCCCATTATAGGCTGATCCAGAAGATTAAGATACATGGTATTAACACTGACTTGGTCAGAAGTGGTTTATTGATAGAAGACTGAAGGGGTGTAGTGGAAGAACAATATTCAGGATGGAGGTCTGTGAACAGTGTGGTTCCGCGGGGATCTGTGCTGGGACCGCTACTGTTTGTGATATATATATAAACGACTTGGACGTAAACATAGATAGATTCGTTCCTTTATGACAGATGACAACAAGATTGCTGGGGTAGACACAAAATGCTGGAGTAACTCAGCGGGTGAAGTCTGAAGTCTGAAGAAGGGTCTCAAGCTGAAACGTCACCCATTCCTTCTCTCCTGAGTTGCTGCCTCACCCGCTGAGTTACTCCAGCATTTTGTGTCTACCTTCGATTTAAACCAGCATCTGCAGTTCTTTCTTAAGGGCCTGTCCCACTTTCACGACCTAATTCACGACCTTTTTTACTCGTGGACATTTTTCATCATGTTGAAAAAACGCCCCGACCTACTTGATGCCACGGGTACCTACGACTAGCATCACTATCTGCTACGACCTACCTACAACCTCCTACGACCATGCTGCGAGTATGAGTCAAGGGCAAACTCGGCAGAGGTCGTGAATTAGGTCGTGAAAGTGGGACAGGCCCTTTACACTAGTTTGCTGGAGTCACGGACTGTGAGGAAGGAAGTGAAAGTGTACAGCAGGATATAGACCAGCTACAGAAATTGATGGACAAATGGCAGATGGACCTTAATATGATAAAGTGTGTGGTATCTCACTTCGGGAGATTGAAGGTAATGGAAAAGGATTTGAGTATAGGAGCTGGGAGGTTCTACTGCAGTTGTACAGGGTCTTGGTGAGACCACATCTGGAGTACTGCGTACAGTTTTGGTCTCCTAATCTGAGGAAAGACATTCTTGCCGTAGAGGGAGTACAGAGAAGGTTCACCAGACTGATTCCTGGGATGTCAGGACTTTCGTATGAAGAAAGACTGGATAGACTCGGCTTGTACTCGCTAGAATTTAGAAGATTGAGGGGGGATCTTATAGAAACTTACAAAATTCTTAAGGGGTTGGACAGGCTAGATGCAGGAAGATTGTTCCCGATGCTGGGGAAGTCCAGAACAAGGGGTCACAGTTTAAGAATAAAGGGGAAATCGTTTAGGACCGAGATGAGAAAAACATTTTTCACCCACAGAATGGTGAATCTCTGGAATTCTCTGCCACATAATGTAGTCGAGGCCAGTTCATTGGCTATATTTAAGAGGGAGTTAGATGTGGCCCTTGTGGCTAAGGGGATCAGGGGTTATGGAGAGAAAGCAGGTACAGGATACTGAGTTGGATGATCAGCCATGATCATATTGAATTGCGGTGCTGGCTCGAAGGGCCGAATGGCCTACTCCTGCACCTATATTCTATGTTTCTATGAAAAATATACAATTAATGGCATGGCCCTTAATGGTAGTGCTGCACAGAGGAATCTGGGTTTCCAAGTCCATACCTCTCTGCAAGTTGCAATACAAGTAGATGGAGTGGTAAAGAAGGCATATGGTATGCTTGCTTTCATAGATCAGGGCTTTATTTAGTTTAGTTAAGAGATACAGTGAGGAAACAGGCCCTTCGGCCCACCGACTCCAAGCCGATCAGCGACACTGGCATATCAACACTATCCTGCACACAAGAGACAATTTACATTTATACCAAGCCAATTAACCTACAAACCTGTACGTCAAGATCACATTGAATGGTGGTGCTGCCTCGAAGGGCCGAATGGCCTACTCCTGCACCTATCGTCTATTGTCTATTGTCTTTGGAGTGGGGGAGGAAACAAAAAACCCACGCGGTCCCGGGGAGAATATACAAACTCAGTACAGACAGTATAATACAAACAAAGTTAATGGAGATGTGCGAAGCAAGAGTTTTTTATACAGAGAGTGATGAATGCCTGGGAAGCGCTGCTGTGGGTGGTGGTTGAGGCAAATACTAGAGTGGCATTTAAGAGACTTTTGAATAGGATAAACAGGAGGGATATGGAATATATGCAAGCGGATAGGTTTTGGAATCATGTTCCGTGCTCACATTATGGGCTGAAGGACCAGTTCTTGTGCTGCACTCTTCTATGTGACACTGGTTGGGTCTTTGTGGCAGTGAATTTTACACTTTAGAGTTAATAATAATAATAATAAATTTTATTTATGGGCGCCTTTCAAGAGTCTCAAGGACACCTTACAAAAATTTAGCAGGTAGAGGAAAAACATGTAAGGGGAATGAAATAAATAGTAGAGACATGACTAGTACACAAAGTAAAGACAGAATTCAATACAAAACACAATATGAGGCAATTAATGCACAGATGAAAAGGGAGAGGGACGTGGGGCTAAGGATAGGCAGAGGTGAAGATATGGGTCTTGAGGCGGGACTGGAAGATGGTGAGGGACACAGAATTGCGGATCAGTTGGGGGAGGGAGTTCCAGAGCCTGGGAGCTGCCCTGGAGAAGGCTCTGTCCCCAAAACTGCGGAGGTTGGACTTGTGGATGGAGAGGAGACCGGCTGATGTGGATCTGAGGGACAGTGAGGGTTGGTAGGGGGAGAGGAGGTCAGTGAGATATGGGGGGGCCAGATGGTGGAGGGCTTTGTAGGTGAGGATCAGGATTTTGTAGTTGATCCGGTGGGAGATGGGAAGCCAGTGAAGTTGTTTGAGGACTGGAGTGATGTGATGCCAGGATTTGGTGTGGGTAATGAGTCGGGCGGCTGCGTTCTGGACCAGTTGGAGTCGGTTGATGTAGGTGGAGCTGATGCCAAGGAGAAGTGAGTTGCAGTAGTCCAGTCGGGAGGAGATGAAGGCATGGATGTGTCTTTCAGTAGCGGGAGGTGTGAGAGAGGGTCTGAGTTTGGCGATGTTGCGGAGATGAAAGTAGGAGGTTTTAATGACATGGCGGATGTGAGGCTCAAGGGAGAGGGTGGAATCAAATATCACGCCAAGGTTGCGGGCCTGGGGAGATGGGGAGACAGTGGTGCCGTCGATGGTGAGAGTGGGGTTATTGATTTTGCTGAGTGTGGCTTTGGAGCCTATGAGGAGGAATTCTGTCTTATCGCTGTTGAGTTTGAGGAAATTATGTTGCATCCAGGTTTTTAGAGTTGCAGTGTGGAAACAGGCCCTTTGGCCCACTCACTCCGCATGGACCAGCGATCACCCCGTACTCGAGTGCCATCCTACACCCCACGGACAATTTATAATTTTTTTACAGAAATTATTGAACCTACAGACCAGCAGGCCTTTGGGATGTGGGAGGAAACCGGAATGCCCAAAGATAACCCACGTTATTACAGGGAGAATGTGCAAACTCCAGTACAGGCAGCACTTGTATTCAGGAACTAACCCAGCTCTCTGGCGCTGAAAGGCAGCAACTCTACCGCTGCGCCACACTGCTGCCCACCAGTGGGAGAGGATGGGGACACAAAAAGGTGGACTACCTCAGCATGTCAGACAGCATCTCTGGAAAAAAAGAATAGATGACATTTTGGTTCGAGATCCTTCTTCGGACTGGGAGTCATGGGTAAGAGAAACAAGAGATATAGACGGTGATAGAGAGACATATATAACAGATGAATGAAAGATATGCAAAAAAGTATGGATGATAAAGGATACAGGCCATTGTTCACTGTGGACTAGGTGAAAATGTGTCACAGACAATGAAACTCACCAGGACGACATTGAAACTAGTACAACGACAAGTGTGGGACAGGGACGGAGAGTGAGGGGATGCAAGGGTTACTTGAAGTTAGAGAAATCAATATTCATACCACTGGGTTGTAAGCTACTCAAGTGAAATTTAGGGATGGGAGAGGATGGAGAACTTTCTTAATTTGTATGGATCAAAGCTGCAGCCACTTATGCTTGTAGGGCCTCCCGAAATCAGTTTCACTGGGGACCTATTCAGCTTGCAGGGAGGGGAATATGATCCCATTAACCTCGGCAGAGTTTGCACCAAGCCTCTGAGGTGAGCAACCAGTGCCAGAGCCAGAAGCAATTATACTAATAGCATGATTGCATGAAACTCTTTGATCATTTTGTGGTATTAAAGAAGGCACAGTTGCAAAACAAAAACTACAGAACAAGACACAATTGCAATCAAACTTAAAGCAACTTTGTGCTTAGAAGGTGTGTTTGATTGTTGTGGAACTCCAAACTCTGAAGACACAAAGAACTGGATGGAGTGGATGTGGAGAGAATGTTTCCACTAGTGAGAGGGTCCATGACTAGAGGCCATGACCTCAGAATTAAAGGAAGTTTCTATGGGATGTAATGTTAAAATTGTACAAGGCATTGGTGAGGCCAATTCTGGAGTATGGTGTACAATTTTGGTCGCCTAATTATAGGAAGGATGTCAACAAAATAGAGAGAGTACAGAGGAGATTTACTAGAATGTTGCCTGGGTTTTAGCAACTAAGTTACAGAGAAAGGTTGAACAAGTTAGGTCTTTATTCTTTGGAGCGTAGAAGGTTAAGGGGGGACTTGATAGAGGTCTTTAAAATGATGAGAGGGATAGACAGAGTTGACGTGGATAAGCTTTTCCCATTGAGAGTAGGGAAGATTCAAACAAGAGTTCATGACTTGAGAATTAAGGGGCAGAAGTTTAGGGGTAACATGAGGGGGAACTTCTTTACTCAGAGAGTGGTAGCTGTGTGGAATGAGCTTCCAGTGGAAGTGGTGGAGGCAGGTTCGATTTTATCATTTAAAAATAAATTGGATAGTTATATGGACGGGAAAGGAATGGAGGGTTATGGTCTGAGTGCAGGTAGATGGGACTAGGGGAGAATAAGTGTTTGGCACGGACTAGAAGGGCCGAGTTGGCCTGTTTCCGTGCTGTAATTGTTATATGGTTATATGGTTATATGAGATGAGGAGGAATTTCTTTAATCAGAGGTTGGTGAATCTGTGGAATTCATTAACACAGAAGGCTGTGGGGGCCAAGTCAGTGAATAGTTTAAAGGCAGAGATAGATAGATTTTTGATTAGTATGGGTGTCAGGGGTTATGGGGAGAAGGCAGGAGAATGGGATTAAGATAGATCATGCATGATTGAATGGCGAAGTAGACTCGAATGGTCTAATTCTGCTCCTATCACTTACGGACATGAACTGCAGATGCTGCTATCTTGCATAGAGCAGAAAGTGCTGGAGTAACTCAGCGGGTCAGGCAGCATTTTTGGAAGACCTAGACAGATGATATTTCTAGTTGGGACCATTCAGACACAAGGATCTGCAGATCATGTCCTCCAGATGCTGCCTAACCATGAAACATTATACATATACAGGCATTACACATTCTCCCTGTGACCGCGCGGGATTTCTCCGGGTGCTCCGGTTTGCTCCCACATTCACAAAACGTTGTAGGTTTGTACGTTAATTGGTTTCAGTAAATTGCCCCAAGGTGAAGGCTGTGAAATTGGGAAAACACAGAACTAGTTTCCAGCTGATTAATGGTTGGCGTGGATTCGGTGGGCCAGAGGCCCTGTTTCCACGCTGTATCTTTATACGGAAGGAAACAAAATAGGTGTAAATAAGTGGTTAAAGGTCAGCATGGACTCAGTGGGCCGAATGGCCTGCTCCTGTGTTGCATCATAGTCATAGAGTCGTACAGTGTGGAAACAGGCCCTTCGGTCCAATGTGCCCAGACTGGCCAACATGTCCCAGCTACACTCGTTCCACCTGCCTGCATTTGGCCCACAGCCATCCAGACCTGTCCTGTCCGTGCATCCTTCTATGACTCTATGTGGAGCCTGCACCAGAAGGATTAGAGGCTGCTCCATTACAGTGAAGCTTTGCAACAGTGGCTTCTTTTTCACCCTGGCAACCATACATTTCTTCACCCTGGCAATCGTCCATCCTTCGTCATGGCAATCATCCATCTCTCAACCTGGCAGCGATCCATTCTTCAACGTGGCAACCAGCCAACCTGCATGATGGCAACCACCCACCCTACACTTGGCAAACGCCACTATCATTCCGACAAGACACCATTCTCCTCTGGCAAAGACTCATTATTTTTCAACCCAGCAACCTGTGATTCTTCATCTTTCATCCTAAAACCACCCACTTTTCACACCAACAGCTCCCTATCAGTCACACCAATGATCACCTATTCTACACCCCAGCTATCTACTATCCAACCTCGGTAATCTTGCATTCAGTGGATTAGTGGATATTTTTAAGGCAGAGATACATAGATTCTTGATAAGTACGGGTGTCAGAGGTTAGACAATAAACAACAGACAATAGGTGCTGGAGCAGGCCATTTGGCCCTTCAAGCCAGCACCGTCATTCAATGTGATCATGGCTGATCATTCCCAATCAGTACCCCGTTCCTGCCTTCTCCCCATATCCCCTGACTCTGCTATTTTTAAGAGCCCCATCTAGCTCTCTCTTGAAAGTATCCAGAGTTTGCCCAGAGTAGAAGAATCGAGAACCAGAGGACATAGATTTGTGAATGGAGAAAGATTTAATATGAATCTGAGGGGTAACTTTTTCACACAAAAGGGTATCGGGTGTATGGAACGAGCTGCCAGAGGAGGTAGTTGAGCCAGGGACTATTAGACAGGTGCATGGATGGGACTTAGAGAGGGATGGGCCAAACGTAGACAGGTGGCCCTAGTGTAGCTGGGTCATGCTGGTCGGTGAGGGCAAGCTGGGCCGTTGGACCAGTTTCCACTCTGCATGACTCTATGACACCCATTGATCATTTCAGCAACCACACACCCTTGCAAACACTGTTCATTGCCCAATGACTTGCCACACCTCATAGAGCCAGTCATTGAGCTATACAGCTCAGAAATAGGGCCTTTGGCCCAACGTGTCAATGCCGATGAAATTGCCAAAACGCATTGCCCAAACACTTGTCTGCCATTATGTCATATCCCGCCAAACATTGCCTAGTCGTGTACCTTTCCCATGTCTTAAATTTCATAATCTTCCCTGTCTCGATCATTTGCTCTGGCAGCTCATTCCATGTATGCACATCTCCCTCGATGTGAAAAGGTTGTCCCTCATGTTCCTTTCAAATCTTTTCCCCCTCACCTTAAGCCCTCTTGTTTTAGACTTCCCTGCACTCTGGGCAAAAAAGACCCAGCCAATCCAGCCTTGCTTCATAACACGATCTGCCAGACACAGCAGTTTAATAACATCCTTCCCATAGCATGCCGAACAGAACAGTTACAGAACTCCAAATGTGGTCTAACTATTGTTTGTACAATGTAAAATCACCTCCTATTTCGATATTCTGAATAATGAAGGCAATAGGCAATAGACAATAGACAATAGGTGCAGGAGTAGGATATACGGCCCTTCGAGCCAGCACCGCCATTCAACGTGATCATGGCCGATCATCCCCAATCAGTACCCCGTTCCTGCCCTCTCCCCATATTCCCTGACTCCGCTATTTTTAAGAGCCCTATCTAGCTCTCTCTTGAAAACATCCAGAGAACCTGCCTCCACCGCCCTCTGAGGCAGAGAATTCCACAAATGTGACAAATGCTTCTTTTATCACCTTGTCAGCCTCTAATTCAAATGAATAATTTATCCCTTAATCCACCATCCCAGTATTATTTAGACCTACTGCAGTATTACAACCTGTGATCACCAAAAATATACAACCTTCTTCTGGTCTTATCTCTTCAGCATTTATTTATTTTTTTTTAAATATTTATTTTATTAGAAGCAATTATACAAGAATAAAGCAATCGGCATGAGAGTTATACAATTTTCGTACAGCTTCATTTTTAACATTTTATAAATTGATACATAAACTGAGAAAAAGGGAAAAAAGGAAAATGGTGAAAAAGAAAAAAAATCCAAAAGAAAGAGAAGAAAAGATCCCTGAACGACCAACGAAGTGCAAGAAGAAAAAAGAGAAAGAAGGGGGAAAAAAACGAGATATGCCCCACTGTCCTCCCCCCCCCCCCCCCCCCCCCCCCGGGTGAATGTTCAACCATTCTGTTGTTGCAGAAATTCAGTGAAAGGAGACCATGTTTTGGAGAATTGGTCTACTTTATTAGCCAAAACATGCCTAATTCTTTCTAAATGTAATCTCAGAAATTTCAGTAATCCACATCTCCACTGTGGGAACTGTTATCTTTTTCCAGAATTTGAGTATGAGTTTTTTCACAGTTATTAAGCCGTAGTCAAGGAAACGTCTTTGAAATATTGTTAACTTAGAGCAGGCCTCTGACATTCCTAAAATTATTCGTTTTGTATCTGATTCCAGTGTTTTAGATTAAGTGTTTTAGAGAAAATATCGAATATTCCCATCCAGAAGTTTTGTATCTTTATACAGAATACAAAGGAATGGGTTAAGGTAGAGCTCTTCAGCATTTGTTATGGAGGTTTTGATCAGTGTACTTTAGAGTTCATTTTAAGATTATTTTATTTGTTTTTAAATCTTTAAATGGTCTCGCCCCGCCTTACCTCTCTGAGCTGCTTCATCCCTACGCTCCTGCTCGGTGCCTCAGGTCAGCTGATCAGCTGCTCCTGGAGGTACCGAGGTCTATGCGGAAGCTCAGAGGGGATAGAGCCTTCTCTGTTGCTGCTCCGGCATTATGGAACACTCTACATTTGCACATTAGACAGGCCCCTTCACTGTCCATTTTCAAAACTAGTCTTAAAACCCTTTTCTATTCCTTGGCTTTCGACCCTGCAGGACTTTGCTCCTGTTTTAGTGTTTCTATTGTTTTTTTATTGTTTTTACTGTCTTTTAATGTTTTTATTGTTTTGTTTTATGTTTATGATTAGTCATGCACAGCACTTTGTTGCAACAGTGGTTGTTTTTAAAGTGCTCTATAAATAAAGTTCAGTTCAGTTCAGTTCAGTGCAGCTCAGAAACAGGCCCTTCAGCTATCAGCGTTACAATGGCACAGCTGTAGAGTTGCTGCCTTACAGCGTCAGAGACCCATGTTCGATCCTGACTAAGGGTGTTGTCTATATGGAAGTTGGATGAGCCCCCAATAACCGCGTTGGTTTTCTCTGGGATCTCTGGATTCTTCCCACATTCAAAAGACACAGATTTGTAGGTAAATTGGCTTGGGGCTTGGTAAAATGGTAAATTGTCCCTAGTGTGTGTAGAATAGTGTTAATATATGGGGATCGCTGGTCGTCGTGGATTCATTGGGTCGTAGGGCCTATTTCCGACCTGTATCTCTAAATTAAACTAAATCATGTCCATGCTAACATACACCCTTTCATACTAATCCCATTTATTCACATTGTAGAACATTACCATACAGCATGGGGAAACAGGCCAATCGGCAGAAAATTATGTCAGATAAAACTCATCTCCTCTGTCTGCACTTGATCATGTTTGACACTGGGGGCCAAAGAGCTTTGTTCTTCTGTACTGTCCTATGTTAGGTGGCTGGCTTAGCTGCCCGGAAATCAGTGTGTGTTTCTTTAATTTGAGATATTAATTTGAGTAAAGGGTGGGATTCATGGTGAACCATTTGGGGAATTGAAAACTATTGAAGAGAAACAGTTTAATTACTTTCTGCTAGCAGCATGACATGTGCCGTATGGCTGCTGAGGATTTCTCAATTATTCGGTGAAGCGGTCTCTGTTTTGTTCGCTCGTCAGAGACAAACAAACTTTAATGCACCTGACCAGAATGAGCATGATGTGTATGAAGGAACTGCAGATGCTAGTTTAAACCAAAAAGACACAAAATGCTGGAGTAACTCAGCGGGACAGGCACCAACTCTGGGGAGAAGGAATGGGTTTGTTCCTTCTCTCCAGAGATGCTGCCTGTCCTGCTGAGTTACTCCAGTAATTTGTGTTTATGACCAGAATGAGCGCTCTGACCAGTCCTGCTTTTGCTGGCTTTGACTCTCAGCACCAGTCAATGGGGATATTCTGCAGCAGACTGGTCTAAGGACGGAGCAGATGGCCCAGAAACACTGAGCTACACTGCAGTGCACATTGGGACATGGGTCACAGAGGTGAAAGGGAATCTGTGGAATAACTGTGACTGAAACAACTGAGTCCCACAATGGGGGAGGGGAGGATTGACTGACACAGCTTGCTCCGCGAGTAAATAAATGGAATTGAAAAGCCCGATTGCATTAATGAGCAAAGTCTCTGCATTGTAAAATATAGAGTGACTGGTAACAATAGAAAAATCTCTTTCTCACACACACATGCATGTACACACGTACGCACGCACACAGACACATTCAAGCTCATACACACATTTATATACACATGTATACACACACACACACACAAATGCTCCATGACCAGAGGACAGAGGTTTAAGGTGAAGGGGAAAATATATCATAGAAATCTGAGGAGTAAAGGGCCTGTCCCACTTGCGCGACCTTTACAGGCGACTGCCGGCACCCGTGATAGGTCGCCGAAATTTTCAACATGTTGAAAAT
The DNA here is from genome assembly GCF_010909765.2 of Amblyraja radiata. Taxonomy (NCBI): domain Eukaryota; kingdom Metazoa; phylum Chordata; class Chondrichthyes; order Rajiformes; family Rajidae; genus Amblyraja; species Amblyraja radiata. The sequence continues at coordinate 153,559 of NW_022630641.1, read as the reverse complement.
TCAGCAGCGGCCAGAAAGACGCTACGGCTCTTTGGAGACCTCTCACGAGGTTACAGGCGATCCCCGGCGACATGTTGCGGGTCACCTCTCACGACCATACATAGAAACATAGAAACATAGAAAATAGGTGCAGGAGTAGGCCATTCGGCCCTTCGAGCCTGCACCGCCATTCAATATGACATGGCTGATCATCCAACTCAGTATCCCATCCCTGCCTTCTCTCCAACCTGATCCCTTTAGCCACAAGGGCCACATCTAACTCCCTCTTAAATATAGCCAGTGAACTGGCCTCAACTACCTTCTGTGGCAGAGAATTCCACAGATTCACCACTCTCTGTGTAAAAAATGATTTTCTCATCTCGGTCCTAAAAGACTTCCCTCTTATCCTTAAACTGTGACCCCTAGTTCTGGACTTCCCAACATCGGGAATAATCTTCCTGCATCTAGCCTGTCCAACCCCTTACGAATTTTGTAAGTTTCTATAAGATCCCCCCTCAATCTTCTAAATGCTAGCGTGTACAAGCCGAGTCTATCCAGTCTTTCTTCATATGAAAGTCCTGCCATCCCAGGAATCAGTCTGGGGAACCTTCTCTGTACTCCCTCTATGGCAAGAATGTCTTTCCTCAGATTAGGAGACCAAAACTGTACGCAATACTCCAGGTGTGGTTTCACCAAGACCCTGTACAACTGCTATAGAACCTCCCTGCTCTTATACTCAAATCCTTTTGCTATGCTCTGATACAGCCTGTATGTTGAACAGGCCCTTAACCTTTTCACACAAAGGGTGGTGGGTGTATGGAACGAGCTGCTGGAGGATTTAGTTGAAGCAGGAACTATCGCAATGTTTGAGAAACAGATAGACAGGTAGATGGATAGGACAGGTTTGGAGGGATATGGGACAAGCGCAGGCAGGTGGACTAGTGTAGTTGAGACATGTTGGCCAGTGTGGGCAAGTTGAGCCAAAAGGCCGCTTTCTCTGACTCTGTATCACTCTCTGACTTCACACACACACTAGGGGAACACTTAGTGAATTGGGAGGCTTTTACAAATAAAACATGAAAATAAGCTCTACCACTGCCTTGAAACCAGAGACACAAATAAAAAGCTGTAGAGACTCAGTCATTGAGAAGTGGCGATCCACTGAGTTCCTTTCTTCCCAGTGAATTTCCTAAGGATATTAGTTTAGTTTAGAGATACAGCGTTTAAAACAGGCCCATCTGCCCACCGAGTCTATGATCACCCCTGCACAAGTCCTAACCTACATAATTGAGACAATTTACAGAAGCCAATTAACGTACAAACCTGCACATCTTTTGGACAGTGGGAGGAAATTGGAGCACCCGGTCAAAGAGAGAAAGTACAATCTCCCTACAAACAGCACCCGTAGTCAGGATCGAACCCGGGTCTCTAGTAAGGCAGTAACTACTGCTGCGCCATCGTGCCGCCCTAATAGGATATCAATTGGGCATCCAACATAGTTGAAGTGAGATTACCCTGATAATGCTTTATAAATTATCGCTTTGCTAACACACTTTCATCTTGTCAAACAACAAGCACTATTTGAGTCGTCTGACCTTGCTGAGAGAACTAATGTGTGTTAACCCATCAATATGACAAACATCACTTGGAAAAGCCCTGATCACAGTCTTTAGTGCCGTTGATTTATACATTATACATTTGTATGAAGGTATGTCACAAGTTGTTAGGGAATGGAAGAGCAACTGTGCTGTGGTCCCCCTGAGGATGAAAAGAGCTTTGTGTGAGTCTCCCCTGCCCTCTTACAAGAAAGATGTGACATATTGATAGCTTAATAGTCTCCCAGGAGGAGCTGTGTTAGGCAAAACATGAAAAGGGATGTGAAAGTCATGTCTGACTTTACCAATGAAGGTGATGAAATAAATGCCAGAAATGGGTGGGTGGGGAAGGGGGGGGGGAGATTTTTTGAATTCTCATTCATCAACGTTACTGTAGTTTAGTTTAGTTACTGTAGTTTAGTTTATTGTCACGTGTACTGAGGTACAGTGAAAGGCTTTTGTTGCATGCTCATCAGTCAACAGAAAGACAATACATGATTACAACCGAGCCATTTAGAGTGTAGAAATACATGAGAAGATCAAGTTTCAAACAGACAGGACTGTCATATATTGATAGAGTGGAGCAGCTGGGCTCGTATACTCCGAAATTTAGAAGGATGAGAGGGTTTCTTATTGAAACATTTAAAATATTATTAAGGGTTTGGAGACGATAGAGGCAGGAAACATGTTCACGATGTTGGGGGAGTCCAGAACCAGGGGCCACAGTTTAAGAATAAGGGGTAAGCCATTTAGAACGGAGATGAGGAACCACTTTTTCACACAGAGAGTTGTGAGTCCTGTACGGCAGCGGCTACTCCAGCTCCCGATAGCGATGTGCGTTTTATGTTTAATATGTTGTCTGTGCCGTCACAGTCTTGTGTGAGAGTAGTCTATAACAGAACTACACTACTTGGACTAAGAAACTTCGACTTTTCCGAAAACCTTTCTGGAGTTACACTGGCTTTGGAACCCGAGGCACTCTGCGAGCTAGGCATCCTACACCGGCAAGACCCAGGGGCCTGCAAGGCAGCGGACTCTCCTCCCATCACAGGTCGACACTGGAGGCGACACTGGAGGCGGTGCACGCAGCGTGTGAGACCTAGCTTGCGGCACAAGCGGTGTGCTAGACCTAGCAAGCGGGGCAGCCGAGCGGGTATCAGCGCCAGGCTAAAAGCTAACCCCTACAGACCTGCACTTCCTTCTATTCTGCTATCCAACGTTCGTTCACTGGAAAACAAAATGGACTACCTTAGACTGGATTTAACTACACAAAGAAAGGTCAGAGACTGCAACGCCATCATCCTCACAGAGACGTGGCTCAACAACTCCGTTTCGGACAACGCCATTCAGCTGGACGGACTAACAACATTCCGGGCGGACAGGAGTCATGCTCTCAGCGGTAAATCTCGGGGGGGTGGTGTATGCATTTTCATCAATAACAACTGGTGTACAAACGCCGAAACTGTGTCAAGCCGCTGTTCTGAGGATATAGAATTTCTGACAATTAAATGCCGACCATTCTACATGCCAAGGGAATTCACAGCCATCAACATCACAGCTGTGTACATTCCACCCAGTGCGAACACAAAGGACGCACTGTCTACATTGTATCAGTCTATCAGCTCAATGCAGAACTCTAACCCGGACTCTGTCTACATAATCGCTGGCGATTTCAATCAGGCCAAACTGAAGACAGTACTACCACATTATTACAAACATGTGAACTTTGCAACCAGGGGAAATAACATACTCGACCAAGTCTACACCAACATCAGACAGGCATTCAGAGCTGCTCCCCATCCCCACCTGGGGAACTCAGACCACCTCTCTGTTATGCTAATTCCAGCCTACAGACCTCTATTGACCAGGAACAAGCCGTCTGTGAAGCAGATCAGAGCATGGCCAGAGGGAGCCACCTCAGCTCTCAAAGACTGTTTCGACTGCACAGATTGGACCGTTTTTAGGGAGGCTGCCACTACCAACCATCATGTCAACTTGACGTAATACACTGAATCTGTGACTGGATATATACTCAAATGCATGACCATCATCAAAAACATCACCACGAGGGCCAACAACAAACCCTGGTTCACCAGGGCGGTACGTGAGCTCCTGAGAGCACGGAATGCTGCTTTCAAGTCCGGGGACAAAGACGCCCTTAGTACTGCTAGGGCCAACTTGAACCGGGGCGTGAGAACAGCCAAGCGTGTCTATGGACAGAAAATTCAAGCACACTTCACAGACACTAAGGACCCCAAGCGCCTGTGGCAAGGCATCCAGTCTGTCACCGGCTACAGGCCAACACACCCACCGTGCGAGCACAACACAGACTTCCTCAACACACTTAACACCTTCTTCAACCGGTTTGAGGAAGACAACACCACCACACCAACAAAAGCCCCTCCCTGCCCAGACCATGTAACACTTCACCTGGACCCAGCTGATGTGCGGAGGACCCTACTCAAGGTGAACCCCAGAAAAGCTGCAGGTCCTGACAACATACCGGGGCGTGTGCTCAGAGACTGTGCTGACCAACTCACAGATGTTCTCACGGACATCTACAACACCTCTCTGAGCCAAGCCATCATACCAGCATGCTTCAAAGCCACCACCATCATACCGCTACCCAAGAAATCCCCAGCCTCAACACTGAACGACTACCGGCCCATAGCACTCACGTCCATCATGATGAAGTGCTTTGAAAGGTTGGTCAAGGCCCACATAACATCCAGTCTCCCCTCTACACTTGACCCATTCCAGTTTGCATTCCGTCCCAACCGTTCCACTGATGATGCCATAGCAACAGCACTCCACCTAAGCCTGGCTCATCTGGAAAACAATAACAGTTACGTGCGGATGCTGTTCATCGACTTCAGCTCCGCCTTCAACACAGTCATCCCCCAACACCTGGTGAATAAACTCGGCGAAATAGGCATCAGCACCCCACTATGCAACTGGTTACTGGACTTCCTCACCGACAGACCACAGACAGTAAGAGTTGGCAAAAACTCATCAGAGACCACCATCGTGAACACCGGGGTCCCACAGGGATGTGTGCTGAGCCCTCTGTTGTTCACGCTGATGACACATGACTGTTGTGCCAAACACAATTCGAACCACATCATCAAGTTCGCAGATGACACAACAGTGGTGGGCCTCATCAGCCACGATGACGACTCAGCCTACAGAGAGGAGGTACAACAACTCATCAACTGGTGTGACATCAATAACCTTCAACTCAATGTCAATAAAACAAAATAAATAACTGTGGACTTCAGGAAGAAACAGACAGCACACGCCCCACTCACCATCAATGGCAGTGCAGTGGAGTCTGTGAAAAGCACCAAGTTCCTGGGAGTGCACATCACAGATGATCAGACATGGTCCACCAACACCATCTCCCTAGTCAAGAAAGCACAGGAACGCCTCCACTTCCTTCGACGGATGAGGAGAGCCGACCTCCCCCCTTCTGCCCTCACCACTTTTTACAGGGGTGCCATTGAGAGCATTCTTACCAGCAGTCTCTCAGTCTGGTATGGCAGTTGCTCTGCTGCTGACCAGAAGGCCCTACAGAGAGTGGTGAGGACAGCGGAGAAGATCACTAGATCACCCCAACCAGCAATCCAGGACTTATACCCATCTCGCTGTCGCAAGAAAGCAACCAATATCATCAAAGACACCACCAACCCAGCACACAAACTGTTCACCCTCCTACCATCCGGCAAGCGCTACCGCAGCATGCGGAGCAAAACCACCAGATTCAAAAACAGCTTTTTCCCTCAGGCCATCAGACTACTCAACACACTCAAGAAAATTCCATGAACATTACACAAACAAAGACCAACTGACTGTCAAATTAACTTTAACTCAATGCCTGCAGTATGCTATTTGCACTTTTCTATATTGCACCTTTTATTATTGCACCTTAATAACATACCTCAATATTTTACTACACTCTGGCACACTGTGAATATTTTATATCATGTATATGTCCATTGTCTATCTTTATTGGTATATTGTCTGTCTGTGTTATAAATATTACTTGCACATTTGGAGTATGGGGAAACGCAATTTCAATCCTCTGTGTAACTACTTGTTGCATTATTTGAATTGACAATAAAGTTTACTTTGAACTTTGAGTCTGTGGAATTCTCTGCCTCAGAGGGCGGTGGAGGCCAGTTCTCTCGATACTTTCAAGAGAGAGCTAGATAGGGCTCTTAAAGATAGTGGAGTCAGGGGATATGGGAAGAAGGCAGGAACGGGGTATTGATTGTGGATAATCAGCCATGACCACATTGAATGGCGGTGCTGGCTCGAGGGGCCGAATGGCCTACTCCGGCGCCTATTGTCTATTGTCTAGAAGCAGTAGGCACTAAAACACATTATATAAAGCCCTTTGTGCTGTTCTTCTTCTCCACAGAACAAGGAGGTGAAGACCTTGGTGGCACGGTGGTGCAGCGGTAAAGCTGCTGCCTAAAGGGGCTGTCCCACTTGGGCGACCTAATTGGCGAGTTTTAAGGAGAGTTTGAAAAAATGACGTTGAAGACCTCCTTCGACTATGTAGAAGACCTCCTTCGACCTCCTTCGACTATGTTGAAGACCAGCTTCGACTAGCTACGATTAGCTACGACTAACTTCAGGAAAATTGGACACCGAATAGTGAAGAGTGAAGACGACCTCCTTCGATCTCCTTTGACCTCCCTTCAACTATAATGAAGACTATCTACGACTACATTCGATTACCTTTGACTACTCTTGTTTACCTACGACTAACATACCGACCTACTACGACCTACTACGACTAAACCTACGAGTAAAAAAAGTATCAATTTTTATACTCGTGGGCATTTTTTAGCATTTTGAAAAAGACGCCGCGACCCTGCTGAGGCCTCGAGTACGCGGAGACCACTCTCGAGCATAAAGGAGAGTTACGAAGACCTCCTACGACCTCGTGTCGACCATGCTGCGAGTATGAGTCGAGGGCAAACCCTCCAGAACTTGCGGATTAGGTCCTTTACAAAGCCGCCAGGGATCTGGGTTCGATCTTGAGTATGGGTGCTTGTTTGTACGGAGTTTGTATGCTCTTCCCGTGACCTGCATGGGCTTTCTCCAGGATATTTGGTTTCCTCCCACAATCTACAAGAATGATCCCAGGAATGAGTAGGTTAACCTATGATGAGCGTTTGTCGGCTGGGCCTTTACTCGCTGGAGTTGGATCTCATTGAAACGTACAGAATAGTCAATGGCCTGGATAGAGTGGATGTGGAGAGGATGTTTCCACTAGTGGGAGAGTCTAGGACTAGAGGTCATAACCTCAGAATTAAAGGACGTTCTTTAAGGAAGGAGATGAGGAGAAATTTATTTTGTCAGAGATAGGTAAATCGGTGGAATGCTTTGCCAGAGAAGGCTGTGAAGACAAGTCAGTGGACAATTTTAAGGCAGAGATAGGTAGATTCTTGATTAGTCCAGGTGTCAGAGGTTAGAAACATAGAAACATAGAAAATAGGTGGAGGAGTAGGCCATTCGGCCCTTCGAGCCTGCACCGCCATTCAATATGATCATGGCTGATCATTCAACACAGTATCCTGTACCTGCCTTCTCTCCATACCCTCTCATCCCTTTAGCCACAAGGGCCACATCTAACTCCCTCTTAAATATAGCCAATAAGCTGGCCTCAACTACCTTCTGTGGCAGAGAATTCCAGAGATTCACCACTCTCTGTGTGAAAAATGTTTTCCTCATCTTGGTCCTAAATAATTTCCCCCTTATCCTTAAACTGTGACCCCTTGTTCTGGACTTCCCCAACATCGGGAACAATCTTCCTGCATCTAGCCTGTCCAACCCCTTAAGAATTTTGTAAGTTTCTATAAGATCCCCCCTCAATCTTCTAAATTCTAGCGAGTACAAGCCGAGTCTATCCAGTCTTTCTTCATATGAAAGTCCTGACATCCCAGGAATCAGTCTGGTGAACCTTCTCTGTACTCCCTCTATGGCAAGAATGTCTTTCCTCAGATTAGGAGACCAAACCTGTACGCAATACTCAAGGTGTGGTCTCACCAAGACCCTGTACAACTGCAGTAGAACCTGCCTGCTCCTATACTCAAATCCCTTTTTGGTAGAAGGTAGGCGAATGCAGGTTAGGAGGGAGAGATACTGTAGATCAAGCTATGATTGAATGGTGGAGTAGACTTAATGGTCAAATGACCTAATTCTAATTCCTGATGACCTTATGACTCCAAAGACGTGCAGGCTTGCAGGTTAATTGGTTTGGTATAAACGTAAAAATAGTGTCTTGCGTGTGCAGGACAGTGTTAATGTGCAGGTATCGCTGGTATCCGTGCGGACTTGGTGGGCCGAAGGGCCTGTTTCCGTGCTGTATCTCTAAACTAAACTAAACTAAACTAAACTACACTTTATCAGTGCCGACAGTTAAACACCACAGGAAGACGGCATTCACCATCTGATCCTTTGCTGTCAAGTGGAGGGTAGAGGGTTTATAGTCATAAAGCGTGGAAACAGACCCTTCAGGTCAACTTGCCCACTCCGACCAATATGTCCCATCTACAGTAGTCCCACCAATTTGCATTTGTCCCACATCCCTCTAAACATGTCGTATCCATGTACCTGCCTTAATGTTTCTTAAACGTTGCAGTAGTACTTGGCTCAACTACCTCCTCCAGCAGCTCGTTCCATACACCCACCATCCTTTGTGTGAAAAAGTTACCCCTCAGGTTCCTATTAAATCTTTCCCCACCTCACCTTAAATCGATGTCCTCTAGTTCCTGGAGTTCAAGAGATACCAATGCCCCTGTCCCAATTAGGAAACCTGAACGGAAACCTCTGGAGACTTTGCACCCCACCCAAGGTTTCCGTGCTGTTCCCAGAGGTTTTTGTCAGTCTTCCTACCTGCTTCCACTACCTGCAACCTCCGGCAACCACCTGCAACCTCTGGGAACCGCATAGAAATCTTGGGTGGGGCGCAAAGTCTCCAGAGGTTTCCGTTCAGGTTCCCTAAGTGGGACAGGGGCATTAGAATACTAGCCTGGGCAAAGGTTAAGATCGCCGAAGATATGGTCTTTGACCTGAAATGCAGAGTCTGAAGATGGCTTTCGACCCAAAACATTAGCCATTCCTTCTCTCCAGAGATACTTCCTGTCCCGCTGAGTTTGTTTCTATCTTCGGTGTAAACCAGCATCTCAGTTTCAGTATCAGTTTAGTTTATTGTCCCTGTACGAGGTACAGTGAAAAGCTTTCACGGTTTTTCAGCAGTTGCTTCCGACACAGAGGTTAAGATCAGTTATCCTGGACCATTAACTGCAGATGTAGCTTTGTTATAGAATGACCTGAGCAATCCACAACCAACAGGTTTGGGCAAAGATGTGAAGTCCTGTTGCTTTCAGTCATGAACGGTGATGGACAGATGAAGAGCCAGCAAGAGAGGACACTCCATAAGCTCGGTTTTCCTCAATGATGGCAGATCCAACATGTTTGTGCAAAAATCAAGTCTGCAGCAAACGCAACCTGAATACGAAAGAGAATAGTCCACTTTGGAATCCCCCCGAGGTCCCCAGAAAAATAAACAGCCTTCGGCCAATTCAATTCTCTGCACTTGATAAGAAAAATGGTTGAAAGCACTGACGACCAAGCAAGATCCTGACTGCAGCGCTAAAGATGTGAGCTCCAGATAATTGCTACGCTCTCCACCCTTACTGCTCCAGTTTAGCTACAACATAAATCTCGCTGACAAAGCAGATACTCATTCAGGTTATTTCCCCTCCATAAAAAGCAGGACCAGTCCATTGCGGATGATCACCAATCGCTCCGCCGGCTTTCAATTATCAGATAAACGAAGCGCTGTTGTCAGGAGTGTTATCGCAGGACGTTTACTCACCAGGTTGGTTAACAAGATACAGGACCAGATTTCACTGTAGCCTTGGTCCAAACACAGTTGGATTACTGAGGTGAGGAGAGAGTTCGAAACTACATAAGATCATGAGAATAAATTTTCCTCCTTGGACAAATAGCTGAATCGCCATAAGGTCATAAGTGACAGGAGCCGAATTAAGCTATTCGACCCATCAAGTCTACTCCACCATTCAATCAAGGCTGATCCATCTTTCCCTCTCAACCCCATTCTCCTGCCTTCTCCCCATAACTCCTGATGCCCGTACTAGTGTCGGTCAACCCCTGCCTTAAAAATATCCATTGCCTCCACAGCTATCTGTGGCAATAAACTCCACACATTCACCACCCTCTGACCAAATAAATTCCTCCTCATCTTCTTCCTGAAGGAACATCCTGTGGCGTCACCTGATGGTCAGACCACTTACGGTTGAACCCTCGTCAGCGGTTACGAGGACTGTCACATGACGCCATGGGTTAAGGGGAGTGTCCTAGTGCTTAAGCAGATCTCACCTGTAGATCATCAGTCAACAGGTAGCTGAGCTCGAGACAACACCCTCGCTCAGCTGCAGCAGCAATGACAATATGTTGGAGGACCAAACGTGTATGTATTTCAAACCATACACAGTGGTCAAGCAGCATCTTTGGAGAACTCCATTGGAGATCCTCGGACTATGTTTAATCAGATTTGACTGTACTTTAGTGAGTACTTTAGAGGAAGTGGAGAGCCAGCGAAACCGTGCTGCAAACGGAGTCTCGGATACGCCACAGAGTCCTGGTGGGAGCAGTTACTCGGGGAAGAGCTGGTATGGGAATCTTCCCAACTCCCCAGTTTGACAAGGCCAAGGGGAAGGTGAGGCGCAGGCTGGTCCAGGAGGAAGTGAGGGCAATGGTGGAGGAGGAGATGTCTACCAGAGCAGTTGGCTTGAGGCAGCAGGGGGCCTGGACAAGATGGGAGCAGGCCATGGATCGAAAAGTAACATGGACTGAGCTCTGGCAGGCTGAACCACAGCGCATCAAGTTCCTGGTCCAGGCAGCGTACAATGTCTTTACTAATCCATTGAACCTCTTCATCTTGGGCAAAAGGGAATCTCCGGATTGACCGCAATGCTCAGGCAAGGGGACGTTGGAACACATCCTGCGCTGCTGCCCATCTTGTACACCTGGCATCACAACAAGGTTCTTAAACCCATTGCAGAAGCCATAAGCATGGGAATTAGCAGCTGCAGACGAGCACGCCCCACCACCCTGATGACCACCTTTTGAGTATAGGAGCAGGGAGGTTCTACTGCAGTTGTACAGGGTCTTGGTGAGACCACACCTGGAGTATTGCGTACAGGTTTGGTCTCCTAATCTGAGGAAAGACATTCTTGCCATAGAGGGAGTACAGAGAAGGTTCACCAGGCTGATTCCTGGGATGTCAGGACTTTCATATGAAGAAAGACTGGATAGACTCGGCTTGTACTCGTTAGAATTTAGAAGATTGAGGGGGGATCTTATAGAAACTTACAAAATTCTTAAGGGGTTGGACAGGCTAGATGCAGGAAGATTGTTCCCGATGTTGGGGAAGTCCAGAACAGGGGGTCACAGTTTAAGGATAAGGGGGAAATATTTTAGGACCGAGATGAGGAAAACATTTTTCACACAGAGAGTGGTGAATCTCTGGAATTCTCTGCCACAGAAGGTAGTTGAGGCCAGTTCATTGGCTATATTTAAGAGGGAGTTAGATGTGGCCCTTGTGGCTAAAGGGATCAGGGGGTATGGAGAGAAGGCAGGGATGGGATACTGAGTTGGATGATCAGCCATGATCATATTAAATGGCGGTGCAGGCTCGAAGGGCCGAATGGCCTACTCCTGCACCTATTTTCTATGTTTTTATGAAGGCCGGAGTGCAGCTGCCAAGAAACACAGCAGCCAGGAATCAGTCGGGAATCCTGGCGACTGCGCAGGACTGGCAGCTTTCTGTAGACCTGGTGAAACAGCTGAAGTTCCCACAGCACATTGCCACGACCACCCTGAGGCCAGATATCCTCCAAGTCTCAGAGGTGACCAAAAACATTGTCTTGTTGGAACTGACAGTGCCATGGGAGGACCGTCTGGAGGAGGCCCATGAGAGAAAGATGACCAAGTACGAAGAGCTGGTCATAGACTGCCATGAGCAGGGCTGGAAAGCAAGGTTGGCTGCAGAGGTTTTGCTGGGGAAACGACCTACAAAGCTTTGAGTGCACTCGGCATCAAGTGGATGGCGAGGAGAAGAGCCATCAAGAACACCACAGAGGCAGCGGAGAAGGCCTCGTGATGGCTCTGGATCAGGGGAGGAGGTCCATGGGGAGGAGCGAATACCACCTGAACACACGTCGTTGTTTGATCAACTACGGCTGGGTCGCCTGGGTGAGGGTGTCTGATGTTAAAAAACCCAAAACACACCAGGTTACATCTCTGATGATGTATTCAGGAGCATCAATAGTATTTTTATCATTCAATATCTTGCACTAAACATTATTCTCTTTGTCATGTATCTGTGCACAGTGGATGGCTTGATTGTAATCATGTATAGTCTTTCTGCTGACTGGATATCACACAATATAAAAGCTTTTCACTGAACCCTTTCACTGTACACGCTAGAACTAGTGTAAAGATGATCGCTGGTCGGCTCGGGGCCAGTAGGCCGAAAGGCCTGTTTCCACGCTGTATCTCAAAACTAACCAAGCTTTGATTTGAATCTAACTCTACCTTTGTTAATTTAAATCCTTTCACATCAATCAAACATAATGTTAAAGATTTTTTCCCTGTTCTAGACTAGTTGCCATTTCCCTCCCCAAATTCTGACAGATCCACGGAGTACGACCACTTACTTACTTACTCACTGCCTATTATGCCTCCTGACATGTAGGGCAGCAACAAAGGTCCTCCACTCCTGTCTGTTCTGGGCTAGCTTCTGGACACTACCTCAGGTCAGGTCCATTGTTTCCATTTCCTCCTCTACAGTTCGACGCCAGGTGGTTTTGGGTCTCCCTCTTTTCCTTTTCCCTTCCGGTGTCCAGTGCAGGGCTATTCTTGGGATGCTGTCACCATTGACATTCATCCTAGCATCTGTCGAATAGCCCTGGAAGTCCATCATGCCCAGTAGTGTTGATTCCTTCAGTTGCTGTTTCCGTAACATATTCGACCAGTAGTTTGTATATTGCTCAAGATTCCTACATCTACAGGTGCTTTGTCTTTGGCAGTAACTTGTGTAGTGTCAAATTTCACAACATCATAGACAATGGACAATAGACAATAGACAATAGGTGCAGGAGTAGGCCATTTGGCCCTTCGAGCCAGCACCGCCATTCAATGTGATCATGGCTGATAATCCCCAATCAGTACCCCGTTCCTGCCTTCTCCCCATATCCCCTGACTCTGCTATTTTTAAGAGCCCTATCTAGCTCTCTCTTGAAAGCATCATGACAGGAATAGCTCGGGTAGACACACAGCGAATTGTGGACGTAGCCCAGACCATCACACTAACCAATCACCCTTCTATAAACTCCATATACACCTCACACTGCCTCGGCAAGGACAACAGCATAATCAATAATGAGTCGCACCCTGGCCACTCCCTCTTCTCCCCTCTCCCGTCAGGCAAAAGGCATACAGGTGTGAAAACGCACACCTCCAGATTCAGGGACAGTTCCTTCCCAGCTGTTATCAGATAACTGAATCATCCTACCACACCAGAGAGCAGTGCAGAACTAGTATCTACCTCATTGGTGACCCTCAGATTATCCTTGATCGAACTTTGCTTGTTTAAAGTTGCACTAAGCGTTATTCCCTTATCATGTATCTATACACTGTAAATGGCTCAATTAAATCATGTATTGTCTTTCTGCTGACTGGATGGCACACAACAAAAACATTTCACTGTTCCTCAGTACACGTAACAAAAAACGAAACTGTAAAGAGAGTCTCTTGCCCAGAGTGTTATTCCTGACCAAATTGGAGAGGCTAGGATTTTAAATTGGGGTAAAAGCTTCAGGGCTGCTGGGAGATTTGGTCAATTTGGAATTGCTCACTGCAGAGCTGGGACAAGTGGCGGAGTGTGTCTAGAGCTTAGATACAATTTGCAGAAAAGAATGAAAACATCTGCAGACCCTGACAATTTGGTGCAAAATGCATAGAATGGATTGGATGGTTGCAAACCAGACATACACCTTGTAAATAATTGTAAATAATGTTGCAGAGTTTGACTTTGCTGAGTGTTGATTGGATGAGGTATTGAGCCTTGTCTGGGTTTCTTGCATATCAGGGTAAATGTTTCTAAGTTGACTTCCTTGAGAAGTCCGGTTTGAATTCAATGTATTGAGCTGTTGTATTATTGGGTTTGGGAAATGTCTGTTATGTATGGGGTTAATCGATATCTGTAATTGGATTATTAAGAGACCACCCCCGTGTGGTTCGGCCCCTCGAGGTCCCGGGACATTGGAAAGAGCCCTGGTTTTTAAGGGAAATTGGACATCTTGTTCGGAAAAAGAGGGATATCTACAATAATTATAGGCAGCATGAATTAAATGAGGTGCTTGTGGAGTATAAGGAATGTAAAAAGAATCTTAAGAAAGAAATTAGAAAAGCTAAAAGAAGATATGAGGTTGCTTTGGCAAGTAAGGTGAAAGTAAATCCAAAGGGTTTCTACAGCTATATTAATAGCAAAAGGATAACGAGGGATAAAATTGGTCCATTGGAGAAACAGAGTGGGCAGCTATCTGCAGAGCCAAAAGAGATGGGGGAGATATTGAACAATTTCTTTTCTTCGGTATTCACCAAGGAGAAGGATATTGAATTATGTGAGGTAAGGGAAATGAGTAGAGTAGTTATGGATACTATGAGTTTCAAAGTAAAAGAAATACTGACACTTTTGAAAAATATAAAAGTGGATAAGTCTCCAGGTCCTGACAGGATATTCCCTAAGGACATTGAGGGAAGTTAGTGTAGAAATAGCCGGGGCTATGACAGAAATATTTCAAATGTCATTAGAAACGGGAATAGTCCCCGAGGATTGGCGTACTGCGCATGTTGTTCCATTGTTTAAAATGGGTTCTAAGAGTAAACCTAGCAATTATAGACCTGTTAGTTTGACTTCAGTGGTGGGCAAATTAATGGAAAAGATACTTAGAGATAATGTATATAAGCATCTGGATAAACAGGGTCTGATTAGGAACAGTCAACATGGATTTGTGCCTGGAAGGTCATGTTTGACTAATCTTCTTGAATTTTTTGAAGAGGTTACTAGGGAAATTGACGAGGGTAAAGCAGTGGATGTTGTCTATATGGACTTTAGTAAGGCCTTTGACAAGGTTCCTCATGGAAGGTTGGTTAAGAAGGTTAAACTGTTGGGTATAAATGCAGGAATAGCAAGATGGATTCAGCAGTGGCTGAATGGGAGAAGCCAGAGGGTAATGGTGGATGGCTGTTTGTCGGGTTGGAGGCAGGTGACTAGTGGGGTGCCTCAGGGATCTGTGTTGGGTCCTTTGTTGTTTGTCATGTACATCAATGATCTGGATGAAGGGGTGGTAAATTGGATTAGTAAGTATGCAGATGATACCAAGATAGGGGGTGTTGTGGATAATGAAGAGGATTTCCAAAGTCTACAGAGTGATTTAGGCCATTTGGAAAAATGGGCTGAAAGGATGGCAGATGGAGTTTAATGCTGATAAATGTGAGGTGTTACACCTTGGCAGGACAAATCAAAATAGGACGTACATGATAAATGGTAGGGAATTGAAGAATACAGTTGAACAGAGGGATCTGGGAATAACCGTGCATAGTTCCTTGAAGGTGGAATCTCATATAGATAGGGTGGTAAAGAAAGCTTTTGGTATGCTAGCCTTTATAAATCAGAGCATTGAGTATAGAAGCTGGGATGTAATGTTAAAATTGTACAAGGCATTGGTGAGACCAAATCTGGAGTATGGTGTACAATTTTGGTCGCCCAATTATAGGAAGGATGTCAACAAAATAGAGAGAGTACAGAGGAGATTTACTAGAATGTTGCCTGGGTTTCAACAACTAAGTTACAGAGATAGGTTGAATAAGTTAGGTCTTTATTCTCTGGAGCGCAGAAGGTTAAGGGGGGACTTGATAGAGGTTTTTAAAATGATGAGAGGGATAGACAAAGTTGATGTGATCAAGCTTTTCCCTTTGAGAATAGGGAAGATTCAAACAAGAGGACATGACTTCAGAATTAAGGGACAGAAGTTTAGGGGTAACATGAGGGGGAACTTCTTTACTCAGAGAGTGGTAGCGGTGTGGAATGAGCTTCCAGTGGAAGTGGTGGCGGCAGGTTCATTGGTATCATTTAAGAATAAATTGGATAGGCATATGGATGAGAAGGGAATGGAGGGTTATGGTATGAGTGCAGGCAGGTGGGACTAAGGGAAAAAAATTGTTCGGCGCGGACTTGTAGGGCCGAGATGGCCTGTTTCCGTGCTGTAATTGTTATATGGTTATATGGACATATAAAAGTCCACTGCCACGAGGTCCCGCGTCGATCTTCTGGGAGAACGCTTGGAACTGCGTGACCTTCTGGAGTGTCTCTGTTTGAGCGAGGCCTAGAGGGCTTGATCAGGCAGATACGAGGATCGAACCCGCGGTGGGATAGGTACAGTAGTTGAACTGTAATTGCGAGTTTGTTAAAATAAAGATTAGCTGTTCAAGTGCTTGATTCAGTGATTTTACTGAAACTAGACTGGGGGGGGGGGGAAGCTTAGATACGAGCAATTATCAAGAGTGGGTGAATCGAGAAGCAGAAGACATATGTTCAAGGTGAGGGGGGAAAGATTTAATAAAAATCTGAGGGGTAATATTTTCGAGTAAATGGTTGTGGGTTTATGGAATGAGCTGCCAGAGGAGGTAGTTGAGGCAGGTATTATCGCAACGTTTAAGCAACATTTAGACAGGTACATGGATAGGATAGGTTTAGAGGGATACAGGATAGGTGGGACTATGGTAGATGGGACATGTGGGCAAGTTGGGCTGAAGGGCCTGTTTCCATGCTGTAAAACTCTATGACTAACATGAATTACTTCTGGGGTGCAATGTTTCTAGCTTTGTTCCACATGGAAAATGTTATAAGCATTATGTTCTTATGTTGTGTTAACATTTTTGTTCTATAAATAGGATTTCACTCAAAAATCTAACCGTGGATCAATCACAAGATGTCAGAAAGGAATAGGGAGCATTGCAGTGAATCAATTATTTTCCCACATGCACGTCAGACCAGGAGACCGACTACAGGGTGAATCAGAGCATAGAAGAGTGAAACTACAGTTGTCAGACTGAGTAATAAAGTGTTAAATAAAAAGTGGTCATGTTTGAGTGAATCTCGATCAATCAAATATAATCATGAGAGGTTGGAGATCTATAAATGTCTCGAGGAATTAAATGAGCTTGCTGTCACTAACAGAGACTGTGAGAGAGAAAATTACCATTAAGTCAAGGATTCTAAAGAAAGACAGAACTGTTCTCTTCTTTGATGAGATTAAGGGCCATGTAACATAGCTTTTCTTCTCATTCCACCATTCTGATGCAGCAATCAATGACATTAAACTGCAGCCGTA
Source organism: Amblyraja radiata (assembly GCF_010909765.2). NCBI lineage: Eukaryota > Metazoa > Chordata > Chondrichthyes > Rajiformes > Rajidae > Amblyraja > Amblyraja radiata. The sequence continues at coordinate 136,488 of NW_022630641.1, read as the reverse complement.
AAATATGGGTCTGAAATTTCTCCTGTTGATCAGTTGAACAGAAATGCTGCAAGTTCTGTTCCGATGGATTTCTTTCCTGGCCACTTTTTCTTTATTATAATCGTTCCCAGTTCTACCGCCCGACGAGTGTTTTGGGCGGGTTCCCCATCCTACCAACTGTGATTCTACAGGCAGGCATACTGGGCGAGCCCTCCTCCGAGGTGGGTCCATGGCAGGTGAGTTGGGCCAGCTTCCCGGGAACGTCCAGGACAAGGGACCGGGACACAGTCGTCCCCGCAGAGGAACACAACGAGGATCTGGAGTTGGTATTGAACCAAGTGGTGATCGCAGGAACGGGGCGGAAGTCTGACCTCCAGCCTGCGTCCAGCTTTCGTGCCACCGATCCTCCGGTGGGCACTGAAGAGGTCAAATATAAGCAAAAGTAAGATGAATTAGAAGACTGAAGAGTCATGTATAAACACAGGAGAATATCTAACGAGGCACAGTGGCACAGCTGGTGGAGATTGTCGTTGACTTCAGAAAGAAAAATCAGCCCAGTCACACAGAACCTGTGCATCAACAACTTAGCAGTGGAGCAGGTGAAAAGCATCAAGTTCCTGGGAGTGCATATAACGGATACCTTAACTTGGACGACAAACATCACATCTCTGGTTAAACGGGCACAGCAGCGTTTGTACTTCCTCCGCAGGATGAGCAGATCACACCTCCACCCTCCCATCCTCACCACATTCTACAGAAGCACCATTGAATCAGTCATGACCAGCTGCATCTCTATGTGGTGCGGCGGCTGTACAGCTGCGGACTGGAAGTGCCTTCAGAGAGTGGTGAGGACAGCGGAAAAAATCATTGGGACTTCTCTTCCTTCCATCATGGACATTGGTTACAAACGCTGTCTGACAAGAGCTAAGGGCATTACCAGAGCCCCCACACACCCACAATATGGACTGTTTACACTGCTGAACTCTGGGAGTAGGTACCACAGCATGAAGAGTGGGACAACCAGGTTCTGCAACAGCTTCATCCCCCAGGCCATAAGACTATTGAACTCACAATCAAACTGAGGCTAGAACTTTCTTATACATTGCCACTTTTAAAAACTTTCCTACATATCTATTTTACAGAACTATGCACATGAAGCACTTTTTATGGACACACTAAGCACTTTTACTGATCGCCTGATATAAATGTTATATTCTGCTGCTACTTTGAAGAGTCAATGCAACAAAATTTCGTTCAATGTGCACTGTGTCTATGTGTATACCTGAATGACAATTAAAGTTATAAACAAAAATGGTGCCACACACCCGGGTCCAATCCGGGACCTCGGGTGCTGTCTGCGTCTGGAGTTCGCATGTTCTCCCTGTGACTGCATGGATTTCCATCGGGTGCTCTGGTTTCCTCCTACATCCCATAGATGCGTGGATTTGTTCAGCAGAGATTCACTTGCACCTGCTCCAACCTCATCTACACTATCAATGTTTCAAGATGTGGACTCTTATACACCGGCGAGACCAAAAGTAGACTGGGCGGTCGTATTGCTCAGATCTCCCAGTTGCTGAACACTGTAATTCTCCTTCCCATTCCCACACTGACCTTTCTTTCCGAGGTCTCCTCCATTGTCAGCGTGAGGCTAAACGCAAATTGGAGGAACAGCATCTCATATTTCGCTTGGGCAGCTTGGAGCCCAGTGGTATGAATATTGATTTCTCTAACTTCAAGTAACCCTGGCATTCCCTCTCTCTCCCCATTCCTCCCACACCCAAGTCGCATTAGCTTCTCGTTTTCACCCAACAAACAGCTAACAATGGCCTGTTTCCTTTATCATTGTTACTTTTTTGAATATCTTCCATTCATTGTTCTTTATCTCTCTACATTGTTGCCTATATCTCTCGTTTCCCTTTCCCCTGACTGTTCTGAAGATGGGTCTCGACCCCAAAACGTTACCCATTCCTTCTCTCAAATGATGCTGCCTGTCCCACTGAGTTACTCCAGCTTTTTGTGTTGATCTTTGATTAATTGGTTAATTGGATGTTGTTAAATAGCCCCTAGTGTGCAGGGAGGTGATGTGAAAGTGGGATAACTACGAACAAGTATGAATGAGTGATCGATGATCAGTGTGGACTTCGGGGACTGTTTCTATGTTGTATCCTTCAGTCAATCAGTCGAGAGAAGATTGTAGAGAGCTTCCACCTATGCTAGGAGGCATGAATGAGCAGTGTGGTCCTGTTGAAAGATGCACAATGCAGGATCCGCGCCAGAGGAGCCAGAACAGAAGCCTTCAATGTTTAAAGTTGCTGTTGGCATTCGCCTCGGGTGAATGCTGGTCCCAGCTGCATGTAAGTTTGAGGAGGAGACGTGTGTCTGCAGCTGAACTTTGCATTTGTGTGAGCTGCATACATATGTATTCAGCCGGTCTGCCACAGTACACTTACACTGACAGCGAAAAAGCAATTGGTCTAGTCTGAGAAGTGATTTCCGGCTGCAGTTGGAGCTAGAAGGTGGCATATTCATGCTTGTTGCAAAGCCAAGGTTGCGTGGCTTTGAGGAGTGAAACATTCACTTTGCACCTCAGCTTCATCAAATGCAATGCATTTTCCATTCCATCTCCCACTATCCCCTGGCTGGGTTTGCCAACTAAAGTACCATAAGTGATAGGAGTAGAATTAGACCATTCGGCCCATCAAGTCTACTCCGCCATTCAAGCACGGCTGATCTATCTCTCGCTCCTAACCCCAATTCTCCTGCCTTCTCCCCATAACCCCTGACACCTGTACTAATCAAGAATCTATCTATCTCTGCCTTAAAAATAGCCACTGACTTGGCCTCCACAGCCTCTGTGGCAAAGAATTCCGTACATTCACCACCCTCTGACTAAAGGAATTTCTCCTCATCTCCTTCCGAAAAGAACGTCCTTTAATTCTGAGGCTATGAACTCTGGTCCTAGACTCTCCCACTAGTGGAAACATCCTCTCCCCATCCACGCTGCCCCGGCAAGGCCAGTAGTATAATCAAGGAAGGGTCGCACCCTGGCCACTCCCTCTTATCCCCTCTCCCATTGGGCAAAAGGCAAAATGCACAGCTCCAGATTCAGGGACAATTTCTTCCCAGCTGCTATCAGTCCACTGAACCAACCCCACCAACAACTCGAGAGCAGACCTGAGCTGCTATCTACTTCATTGGAGATGCTTGAAACATAGAAACATAGAAACATAGAAAATAGGTGCAGGAGTAGGCCATTCGGCCCTTCGAACCTGCACCGCCATTTGATATGATCATGGCTGATCATCCAACTCAGTATCCCATCCCTGCCTTCTCTCCATACCCCCTGATCCCTTTAGCCATAAGGGCCACATCAAACTCCCTCTTAAATATAGCCAATGAACTGGCCTCAACTACCTACTGTGGCAGAAAATTCCACAGATTCACCACTCTCTGTGTGAAAAATGTTTTTCTCATCTCGGTCCTAAAATACTTCCCTCTTATCCTTAAACTGTGACCCCTAGTTCTGGACTTCCCCAACATCGGGAATAATCTTCCTGCATCTAGCCTGTCCAACCCCTTAAGAATTTTGTAAGTTACTATTAGATCCCCCCTCAATCTTCTAAATTCTAGTGAGTACAAGCCAAGTCTATCCAGTCTTTCTTCATATGAAAGTCCTGACATCCCAGGAATCAGTCTGGTGAACCTTCTCTGTACTCCCTCTATGGCAAGAATGGACTATCTTTGGACTATCTTTAATCGGACTTCATCCTGCATTGAACGTTATTCCCTTTGTCATGTATCTGTACACTGTGGATAGCTCGATTGTAATAATTTATTGTCTTTTCGATGACTGTTAAGCATGCGACAAAAGCTTTTCACTGTACCTCAGTACACGTGGTAATAAACTAAAAGCAAACTCAGATGTGAACCGCGTTCCTCTGTCCTCTGTAAATTGCACTGAAGACATCAAGACTTATTCCATGAAGGGTCCCAACCTGAAATATCATCTGTCCGCTCCCTCCAAAGAAATTGTAGGGAATCAGTGTGAAAATAGGCCCTTCGGCCCTTCAAGTCCGCGTTGACCAAGGATCACCTGCACACAACACACCATGGGCTACTTTACAGAGGCCAATTAGTCTAGAAACCTGCATGTGTTTAAAATGCGGAGGAAACCAGTGCACCCGGAGAAAACCCATATGGTCATATGGAGAACGTGCAAACTCCATACAGACAGCACGTGTTATCAGGATCGAACACGGGTCTCTGGTGCGGTAAAGCAGCAAATCTATCGCTGTACCACTGTGCCGCCGACAAGAGAGTTCACTGCAATGACCTCTCCCCGATATCTATTACTGCAATAGGTGGCGCAGCAGTTGAACTACTGCCTTATTGCACCAGAGATCCGGGTTTGATCCTGACTACGGGTGCTTATCTATACGGAGTTTGTACGTTCTCCCCATAACCTGCATGGGTTTTCTGCGAGGTATTCGTTTTCCTCCCACACTCCAAAGCCGTACAATTTTGTAGGTTAATTGACTTGGTATAAATGTAAAATTGTCCCTAGCATGTGTAGGATAGTGTAAATGCGCAAGGATCTCTGGTCAGCACGGACTCGGTGGGCCGAAGAGCCTGTTTCCATGCTGTATCCCTAAACTAAACTGAAAATCGGTCATTCATGCTGATACATGGAACTGCAGATGCAGGAATCTTGAGGAAAGCACAAAGTGCTGGAATAATTCAGAGGGTCAGGCAGCATTGGTTGAGGGAGTTGATAGGTGACTTTCAGGACTGGACCCTTTATCAGACTGATTGTATTATGTGGGAGAGAGCTGGACAAGAGAGGTGGGGGGCGGGACGAAGCCAGGCAAGTCCCCAATATCCAGCTATCATTTGCCAGGCTCGGCCCTACCGCCACCTCTTTCCCCCCCCCCCCCCACCCCCTCCCCTGCTGCAATCAGTCTGAAGGGTCCTGAGGTGGAAGTGTCACCTCTCTGTGTCCTCCACAGATTCTGCCTAATCTGTCAAGATACTCCAGCACTGAGTGTTTCTGCTCAGTAATTTATGCCATTGTATGCAGTCATTGATGTAGGTCATGCTTAAGAAGGAACAGCAGATGCTGGAAAATCGAAGGCTGACAAAAAATCGAAGGCTGGAGAAACTCAGCGGGTGAGGCAGCATCTATGGAGCAAAGGAAATAGGCAACATTTCGGGCCAAAACCCTTCTTCAGACTTGATGTAGGTCATGTTCATAGATGATAGGAGTAGAATTAGGCCATTTGGCCCATCAAGTCTACTGCCATTTAATAGTAAGATTAAACGAGAACTTACCAGTTTGAAGTTTGATCTTGATTTTATGAGGAGTTACGATGAGCGATTACGTGAAGAAGGGCCGCCCGTCTGCGTGAGCGTCAAACTTCAACGCAGCGGTGTTAAATCACAGATAAAAAAGAAGACCTGAGAATAGTAAGATTGTGAAAAACTAGAACTTCCATATGACCTTGATAATATGAGGTTGGGAGCGGTGGGCACGTAATCGCTCATCGTAACTCCTCATAAAATCAAACTTCAAACTGGTAAGTTCTCGTTTAATCTTACTATTTTACTTTGGAGTCACGTGAGTGACTACGTGAAGATTTCAAAGCTCTGTGATTTCACGCCGGTTACGAATCCAGGCTCACACACTGAATGGATTGACCATGGATGAGAGTATTATTAAAGCATTCAGACATAACGTAGTTAGTAAAGACACTGATGCTTTAAAATAAAGAAAATAAATGTTTTATTAGCTTCCCCTCCGAACCTGTGGGAAAACTAGGTAACAGAACTTAAGATGGCACGAGCAAATACCCCTGGTCCGATAATGGGTTTGTTATAAAACCGCTGGAACGTTCTTTCGTTCACCCATCCTGCAGCTGCTAGGATGTCATCAAGGGGCACGTCCATCGTTCTTGCTGCCGACGTAGATGCAGCCCTGGTGGAGTGAGATTTAAAGATATGAGTATTTATTCCCGCCACCACCATTATCTCCTTTAACCATCTGGAGATATTTTGTGTTGACACCTTTCGGTGTGGTTTCTTGTGGCTGATGAGGACCGATTGTTCTGAGCCTCTGAGGTTCTCCATGACTCTCAGGTAGTGGTGTAAATGTGTTACCACACACAATCGTTGGTCCTCTGGATATGCCAGGAACTGGATCTTCATCCCTGGCATTCCTGCCCTGCTCTGTTTGATCAGGTCCTTAACAACGAATGTTATGTTATTCGTATTGCTGGTCATGTAGTCCAGTCATAGTTTTTGTAGTGTCTGGGCTCTTTGGGCTGTTATTAGCGCCATCAGCATAACCACTTTCAATGTTAGTTTTGACAAAGATAAGGCCATTGGCTGTCCCCACTGACGAAGTAAGGTCAGTACCATGCTCACATCCCATGTGTCCGTGTACCTAGGCCTTGGGGGTATCGAATTGTTAATTCCCTTCATGAATTTTATTACGAAGGGGTGCGTTCCTATCGGCCCGTGCCCTGCCTCCAGTGTCAGATAGGAGGATAGTGCACATCTGGCACTGTTGATTGCGCTATAACTTAATTTATAGTAATAGTACAGGGCTGATAGGAACTCCAAGACATCCGTTATCCGAACTGTGTTGTATGTTATATCGTTTGCATGGCAGAAAGCTTCCCACTTCTTAATATGAGTGGCGTACTGTTTTTGGTACTGTCCCTCCATGCCTTTGTGATGACATCCACAGTTCGTTCGGATAATCCAATGTCTTGAAATGGCCTCCTCAGAATCTGCAAACCAACAAATTAATCCGGTCAGAAAGTGGATGGTTGCTCCCTGAAACTGGGTTTACTAGGAGATCTCTCCTCTTAGGTACAACCATTAATGGCTGGACTATGATCCCCAATATTTTCGGGAACTAGGCTTGTGTAGGCCAATCTGATACTACTAAAAAGCCTGTGGCTTTGTCTTGCTTGATTTTAGTCAAGCATCGGCTTATGAGGCAGAATGGTGGGAAAGCATAAATATACATTCCTCCCCAGTTTAGAGAAAATGCATCCACTGACTCTGCTCCTGGGTCCGGCTCCTAGGACACATATCTGGGTAATTGATGGTTTAATCTAGATGCAAACAGATCCAAATCTGGAGTGCCAAATTGTATAGTTATTTCATTGAATACCGTACGATTCCACATCCATTCTATATTATCATTAAACATTCGTGACCTTGCATCTGCCACCGTGTTATATGTTCCTGGTAGATATACTGTCGTGACCCAAATATCCCTCTCGATGCACCAGTGCCAAATGAGGTTAGATAATCTGTCACAGGATACAGATTTTACACCACCCATGTGATTGATATTAATCTGGATTTGAACATGCACATGTTGCATGTTGTTACAGAGAGGGTTGAGCCCATATTGTGCCCCCAACAATTCTAGGTAATTGATTCCATATAGTTGGAGTATAGTAGACTCTTGCTCATTCCATCTGCCTCCACAGCTCCTGACTGTGTTTGTGGCTCCCCATCCTAAACCGCTTACGTCGGTTTGGAGAAACACTGATGGGCTCTCAAGTAAGATTTTTCTTGAGCTGAGTCTTATGTTTGCCATCCACCATTGTAGTTCAATAATGGCTTCAGCTGGTAACCGCATAGATTTGCCAAACTGACCTGCATGCAATTTCAATGCTTGTTCCTTTGCCCGCTGTAAATGCTGGTAATACAAAGGTCCGTAGCGTACTGCAGGAAAGGCAGCTACCAATTTGCCAATTACACTTGCTGTTTGTCTGATAGTTGGTTTGTGTTTTTCTATCAGATCATAGCAGGCTTTCCTCAAGTCTTGTTGTTTGCCTTTAGGCAAAGTCACCAACATGGTTACTGTATTGATAGTAAATCCTACGTAATCAATTACCTTGGTAGGAGTTAATTTTGATTTAACTGGATGGATTAGGAACCCAAGTTTTTCAAACAGGGTTTTGGTTGCCTTGACTGTTGCTTCTGCCAATTTTTTGGTGACTCCAAAGATGAAAATATCATCCAATTATGCCATGGCTATGTGATTTTGAGATCTTAGCAGCCCCAGAATTGGTTTCAGTAATTTGGTAAACAGTCTAGGGACTGATGTCAATCCATTTGGCAGAGCCTCGTATTGCCATCATCGACCCATCCAGGTAAACTTCAAATATCTCCTATACTCTTTGTGAATAGACACCGAATAGTATGCATCTTTGAGGTCGATGCATGCCATATAGCCATTTTTGGAAACCAACTGAGTTGCTGTTCCAAAATTGTCCATTTTAAAGTATTTATATTGCACATATGTATTGAATTCCATAAGATCCAAAATAATACGGATCCCTCCATCTTTTTTCTCTTTTGGAAATAAATTGGATATAAATTGGTGAGGTTCTGTGTATGACCTCTCAATAACATATTGTCAGATAACGTTTCAATTTATTTTTGTATATTCATTGTCTCTTTTTGGGAAAAGACAGATGTGCGAATATTAGAATGTGTTGGTGGTGGTGATGAATTCAAATTGAACTCAATTTTGAATCCTTCTATACTGTGCAGTATGAATGGATCCTTAGTAACCCAACGCCATTCTTTTAAGAAGTATTTTAACCTTCCCCCCCACCTGTAAGTGAGGTTCGTCTGGTATGTTCCCTGAGGAACTGGTTTGACTTACCTCTGTTGTTACTGGCGGCGTGGCGATGGTTTTCGTCCGCGAGGTTTGGGGAGCAGAGCTGGTGGTTGCTCTCTCCTCATCCTCGCTGTCGGCCTGCTGGGGCCTGCCCCTAAAAAAGACCTTGACTCAGGTGTGAATCTTCCTCCGGTGCCTGGCTCTCTAGGTGTAAAAACACCGAGAGCTGTAGGGGTGGAATCTCGTGGATGGGCCCCTGGGTGTAGGCTGACCTCTTGTTATGAGGCGCACGGTTTTTGCCTGGTCATCCAGGTCCTGTACCTGTCTTGACAGGTCTTCCCCAAACAGGTAGTTTGTGGGCTGGATGTCGCTAGCTTTGCAAAGAGCTGCAAACTTCGAATTTATTGCTGGTTTTATTGCTTCTTTCAGAATGCAGTTTATTTCGAAGCGGGCATTACATAGCAGTGCCATGGTATCCTGTTCCCGGTCAGTGAGGAGGCCTCCTTCCACACCTCCTGCAGACGAAGTAATTCCAGACCCCAGCAGGTTTAATACTTTTTGGAACTTCAGTTCCTGGTTCCTGATGATGGGACCTATTTGCCCCCAAATTATACGGTTCACTGCTTGAACCTTGAGGGAAGCACAGTTAGATGGTGGGGGGTACCTGTTCAGGGTTTCTTCCTCCAATCTCCCCTGGGAGTGTTCCCCCCCTGTGCTTCCAAACTCTGAATCTGGGTAATCCCCGTATGTACTTCCCTCTTCCATGGGAAAGACATATTGCTGCCCAGAGTATGAGGCTGCTGGCACGGTCTGTAGAAGGGACTCGTGCTGGTATTGCTCCTTTCTCCGGAGTTTATCATTGTGGAGCAGCTTCTCCATAAGCTGCTCCATGTGGGAGAGTCGTCCTCGGACGCTTCCCGATAAGGGAGTGTATCCCTCTTCCCCGGACTCATCCGAGTCTACGGGTCTGGCAGACTTATGGGTGGCTTTACGTCCCGCCGGGACCACCACGGTGCTTTCCTCCTGCACCAAGTCTGCTGCTGCCGGTTCTGATGCCGGCAGCAATGTCAGCGAAAATGACCGTCGTCCGCTACCGGGAATGCTGCGGTCTTCGGCAGCCGGTTTCCCCGTGGACCGTCTCTTCGACATTTTTTGGGGCTCTGAAAAACAAATAATTCCTTAGCCCGAACAGAAAGCGCAGGGTAAGTGGTTCAACTTTTCTTACCTGCCGCCTTTTTTAAAATCCCAACGGCTGGGAGGACGCAGTGCCTCTCCAATCCGTTGCGCGCGTTGCTTTCAGATGTAATGACGCGCATGCAGACGGACGGCCCTTCTTCACGTAGTCACTCACGTGACTCCGAAGTAAAATCAAGGCTGATATATCTCTCCCTCCTAACCCCATTCTACTGCCTTCTCCATATAACCTCTGACACCCGTACTAATCAAGAATCTATCTATTTCTGCCTTAAACATATCCATTGATTTGGCCTCCACAGCCGTCTTTGGCCATCAATTCCACACATTCACCACTATCTGACAAATGAAATTCCTTCATCTCCTTCCTAAAGGAATGCCCTTTAATTCTGAGGCTATGAGGCCAATAGACTATTACATCTCTTTCCAGCATAAATAGCATTACAAAAAGCAACTGGTTTCTCATGAAATGCCTTCTTAGCATGAGTAATTTCACTCTCTAAGAGGGTCATACTGCAAGGAAACAAGTCCTTCAGCCGAACCCGCCATGCCAACCAAGATGCCCCATCTAAGATGGTTCCATTTGCCCATGTTTGGCCCATATCCCTCTTAACCTTTCATATCCACATACTTTTCTAAGTGTCTTTTAAATGCTGACATGTCCCAAACATTCCTTCATCTCCACAATCCCGTCCAGCAGAAGATACAGAAGCCTGAAAGCATGCACCACAGAAATAGCTTTTCTCCCCTCTGTTATTCAGATTCAGGGACAGTTTCTTCCCAGCTGTTATCAGACAACAAAATCATCCTACCACATCCAGAGAGCAGTCCTGAACTACTATCTATCTCTTTGGTGACCCTCGGACAATCCTTGATCGGACTATGCTGGCTTTACCTTGCGCTAACCGTTATTCCCTTATCATGTTGTTGTACGTCCTTCGTAGTCGACTTCAGTGTTTTTGTTTGTGGGTCTGGAGGTGACTGGTGAGACCAATCCGGGCCCGGAAGGCTCGCTCGCATATGGGACACAGTTGGGTGGGTGCTGCAGTAGAAGTTGAAGTGGCTTGAGTCTAGCGCACGACGCGTTTTCTCTGAGCTTCTGCGGTGCGCTTCTTCTCAGCTGCACGCGCTCCTGTGGTGATCTTGCTTCGCCCAGTTGGGCGGTACGGGTCCTGAAGTCATGACTTGTGCTTGACTTGGATTAAAGTGAGGGAGAGTTTCGCAAACGTCAGCCTCACTCTCTCATTTCGGCCTATCTGGATCCAGTGGCAAGACATAGTCAAGGCATGTATCTATACTGTGAATGGCTCAATGGTAATCATGTATTGTCTTTCTGCTGACTGGATAGCACACCACAAACACTTTTCACTGTACCTTGGTGCATGTGACAATAAACAAAACTCTAAACTGTATCCGCCTTCTGAACGGTTCTTCCACAATATTAGTGTAATGCCTTTTTGATCCATGTACCTGTCTGAGTTCTCGTTTAGTTTACCTGCACTTTGGGGTGCTCAGAGATTGTGGAAAAGAATTAATGCAGATGGAAATCGATTCTCTTTTTCACAACCTGCGTGGGTTTTCTCCGAGATCTTCGGTTTCCTCCCGCAATCCAAAGGCGTACATGTTTGGTGGTTAATTGGCTTGGTGTAAATGTAAATTGTCCCTAGTGTGTGCAGGATGGTGTTTGTGTGCGGGGATCGCTGGTTTGTTGCGGAGTCGGTGGGCCGAAGGGCCTGTTTCTGTGCTGTATCTCTAAACTAAACTAAACTTAACTAAACCAGCTGCTAAAGTAGATCCTCGTGCAGTTAGTCAGGGCTGGCTTTGAATCCTGATGCCAAATGTTAATGCAAACATTGCAACACTTATTGAAATGTAGCACCATTGGCAGATTATTGGAAGTTCAGGCTTTGTCCTTCAGAGCAAAGTAACTGTCGGCTTTGGTGACGCTTCTCCCTTTGATTCTGTAGCAGCGTATCTCAGATGCCTATAAATAACACCTCCTTGTTGCTAGAATCATTTAAATAATGTTGCTTAGATTTTGTCACATATGAGCTATTGTGGCTCGAGGAGAGAAGAAAATAAAATCCCAGTGGAAGCGGAGTGGAATGAAATATGAGGGCACCTTCGTTTCCTCAAGTTAATATGCCTCATGCAGATTTTAATGAGGTCACTGCTATTGTTAAATATGTTTATTTGGCCTGTCATACAAGCACATTAATAAAAATGTAGCATCATTGCTAATGAAGTGTGCACAGATGAACACACTATTAAGAAAGGAATAGGCAACAACCCATGGTTGTGGAGCTTGCGAGAAGTGACAGAGGCATTCTTTAGCACTTTAGCACTACATTTAACCATTACTTACCCCGGAAACAATCAGCTCCCCTCCCAGGTTTTGGACTTCTGCCTTCACTTTGCTGCAGATGTTGAGTTGGTGGCAGTAGAGTGCGATACGTTGCAAATAGGCCAACAGATCTTGCTTACAAGCCGAATCGGGACACTGCAAGAAATCAACCAAGGTGTCACATTAGAGTCCGCAGATGCTGAAATCCTGAGCAAAAAAAAAAAAAAACTGCTAGAGGAACTCAACGGATTAAGAAAGAGAGTTAAGAGTCTTTTATTGTCATACTAGAACAAGTGCGGACCCGTTGGGTCCCCGTCACCCAACGCAATATTCCACCACTCACCCATAGCCCCAACTGTGCGGGCGAGGCTGACAGTTTCCCGTTGTGACGCCAGAGATCCCCGACAAGTGGGAACAAGACGGACGGCAAGTGGGAACGTGACTGCCAGGTTTACTAAAGTTTAAAAAGTCAATAACTTGTAAAACATAACATCAATCTGAACGAAATTTGCTAGTTCACATCGCAGGTCAATGGTTAGTAAGGTGGACCTAAAAATGTTGTGCTATCGTGTACTGTTTTGCAGAGTTTCGGGAACAAACAAACAAACAAACAAGATGAAAATTTTAGTAATGTACTAGATTAAGTGCAGCCCCATTGGGTTGCTCCCCCAACGCACCCGTTCCCTACCCATAGCCCCCACGGGAGGCGTAGTCCTCCAACTCAAGCCGTTCCCGAACATAAGATACCAGCACTCCCCTTGCCTCCCTCAGCAGTGGTCTTGAAAAAAAATTCCAATTGCACTTGCCCTGCATGTTGCAATAGCAATTCACCCTCCCCCTGCTAGCTTATCTATTGTGACGTTATCAGTTGAGGCTGCCATTGTAGCATCATCAGTTTAAGCTGGTCGGTTTGAAATTCAAGGTATTTTGATTTTTTTAAACTTTAATCAGTAATAAGTCGAGAAATAAAGCATAAAATGTTCAGTGAAACTGTTCTCTGCCAAGCGGGGAAAAATGTGAATCAGAATATGTAAAAATCTTGTGAAAGCTGGCATTTTTAAAGCTTAATCGCGAATAATGTCAAATATAGGATGAAATCATCATTGAGGCTGATCTCTGCTAGCTGAGCTATTGTGACGTCATCAGTTGAAGCTGCTGGTTTTAATTTCAGTCTTTTGACATTTTTAGATATTTAATCAGTAATGAGTTGAGAATAGGTCGAGAAATAAAGCATAAAATGTTCAGATAAGGTGTTCTCGGCCTCGACGGGAAAAATGTCAATTGGAATATGCAAAAAATGTAATCGTTATTGGGTAGTGTTTTTGCGAAGATGTAAAGACAACCACATACACACACACATATACACACGTACCAGATCAGACTTTTAATAAGCATATGATGATAGATAGCTAGACGTACCAAAACGGAACAATTAAATGAAGGTCATAAGGTCATATGGAAAAGGAGTAGAATTAGGCCATTTGGCCCAGCAAGTCCACTCCACCATTCAATTATGGCTGATCGATCTCTCCCACCTAACCCCATTCTCCTGCCTTCTCCCCACAACCTCTGACACCCATACTAATCAAGAAGCTATCAATTTCTGCCTTAAAAGTATCCACTGATTTGGCTTCCACAGCCTTCTGTAGCAAAGAATTCTACAGGTTCACCACCCTCTGACTAAATAATTTTCTCATCATCTCCTTCTTAAAAGAATGTCCTTTAATTCTGAGGCTCTGACCTCTACTCCTGGACTATCCCACTAGTGAGCTTAACATCTGTAGTTGGTAAGTTACGGGAGAGTATTCTGAGGGATAGGTTATACAAGCATTTGGATGGACAATGGCTGATTAGGGATAGTCAGCATGGTTTTGTATGTGGGAGGTCATGTCTCACAAATCTGATTGATTTTTTTGAAGACGTGACCAAAATATTGAAGAGGGCAGAGCTGTAGATGTGTACATGGACTTCAGTAAGGCGTCCGACAAGATTAAGCATGGTAGGCTGCTCTGGAAGGATAGATCGCATGGGATCCAATGAGAGATAGCTGAATGGATAGCAAATTGGCTCCATGGAAGGAAGCAGAGGGTGATGGTGGAAGGTTGCTTCTCAGATTGGAGGCCTGTGACTAGTGGTATGCCTCACGGTTTGCTGCAAGGCCCATTACTGTTTGTCATTTACATCAATGATTTGGATGAGAACATACAGGGCAAGATTTGCAGTTTGCTGATGATACAAAAGTTAGTGGTTTTGCAGATAATGAAGATGGTTGTGAAAGATTGCAGCAGGATCTGGATCGATTGGCCAGGTGGGCAGAGGAATGGTTGATGGAATTTAATATAGAAAAGTGTGAGGTGGTGTATTTTGGGACGTCAAACAAGGGCAGGACGTACACAGTAAATGGTAGGCCTCCGGGTAGTGTTGTAGAGCAGAGGGATCCAGGAGCACAGGTGTATGGTTCCCTGAAGGTCGAGTCGCAGGTAGATAAGGCGGTAAAAAGGCTTTTGGCACTTTGGCCTTCATCAGTCAGAGTATTGAGTATAGAAGTTGGGAGGTCATGTTACAGTTGCATAAGACGTTGGTGAGACCGCATTTAGAATATTGTGTTCAGTTCTGGGCACCATGTTATAGGAAAGATATTGTCAAGCTTGAAAGAGTTCAGAAAAGATTTACAAGGATGGTGCCTGAAATAGAGGGTGTGAGCTATAGGGAGAGGTTGAGTAGGCTGGGTGTCTATTCCATGGAGCACAGGAGGATGGGGGGAGATCTTATTGAGGTATACAAAATCATGAGAGGAAAAGATCGGGTTGATCGAATCGAGGACCAGAGGACAGGTTCAAGGTGAAGGAGAAAAGATTCAATATGAATCCGAGGGGTAATTTTTTCACACAAAGGTGGGTGTATTGTGGGTGGGAATTTGAAACGTAACTTCTTCACACAAAGGGTGGTGGGTATATGGAACAAGCTGCCAGAGGAGGTAGTTGAGGCAGAGACTATCCCAACATTTAAGAAACAGTTAGACAGGTACATGGATAGGAAATCTGATGAAGGGTCTTGATTGGAAACGTCACAGATTCCTTCTCTCCTGCCTGTCCCGCTGAGTTCCTCCTGCATTTTGTATCTATACATGGATAGGACAGGTTTCGAAGGAAATGGACCAAATGCAATTAGGGGGACCAGTGTAGCTGGGACATGTTGGCTGATGTAGGCAAATGGGGCCGAAGGGCCTGTTTACATGCTGTATCATTCTATGACTCTATGACTCTATAACCTACTAGCCTGCATGTCTTTGGGATGTGGGAAAAAACCAGAGCAACTGGAGTAAACGTATGTTCTCACAGGGAGAACGTGCAAAGTCCACACAGACAGCACCCAAAGCTAGGATAAAACCCGGGTCTCTGGCGCCGTGGCAGAGGTGTGCCCTTTTTATTTTGCGAATGAACATTTTTTAACTTTCGACTTTTAAGAGAAAGAAATTCCATATTCTCAAAGATACATTTCTTTGATCCATTGGTAGTGAATTGAGTGACAAAATAAAATTGAGCTTGGAGGCAAGTGCAATAAGAGATAATCTCTCCTGAAAATGAATGTTGTGCCTGCTAGTATTCTGTAGATGTGGATGCAGATACATCCAGAATTATGGTGGAAACAACTTTTCAAGTTGGTAAACTGTATTATTTTGTTTCACCCTCATCGTATGTTCCATTCCCACCTCTCTTTCAAGCGCCTTCTTTCCTGCACAATTCTGCTTCACGCTGTTTCCACTAATTTTCATCACATTTTTTCAATTACACTTTCTGTCTCTCCCACTGAGTCCTCCTTTGTCCTGTTCCATCTATCCACCAGGTGGGACTAGTGTAGATGAGACACATTGGTCGGTATGGGCAAGTTGGTCTGAAGGACCCGTTTCCACGCTGTACCACGCTATGACTCTCTAGGTTAGCCCTTTCCTTCACTGTGTTTCTCTCGACAATCACAGTTTTTTTTTCCTCTTTCTTTTTACAGCCTATATTTCCCTCGAAGATTAAGGAGATTCAATATGTCATCGGATACTGTGTAGAACTGCTACAGAAGTATAGCAGAGAACATACAGTATTGACTGGTTACAACATAGCCTGGCTCATGAACTCGAATGCCCAGGAGTGAAGGACACTGCAGAAGGTGATAGCCTTGTCCTTCGCGGCAACTGACCACCCCCCCCCCCCCCCCCCCCCATCATCATCAAAGGGATCTACAAGAGGCACACCTAAAAATGAAAGCCGACATCAACAATACACACCACACTGGCCACATTCTCATCTCACTGCCTTCGGGAAGAAGGTACAGGAGCCTGTAATCCCGTGAACTCCTGATTCAACATCAGCTTCTTCCCAGAAACCATTAGACTCTTGAACACCACACAACACCAACCACAACCTTACCTCCGTGACTATAGAAACATAGAACAATAGAAACATAGACAATAGGTGCAGGAGGAGGCCATTCGGCCCTTCGAGCCAGCACCGCCATTCATTGTGATCATGACTGATCATCCCCTATCAATAACCCATGCCTGCCTTCTCCCCACATCTCTAGACTCCACTAGCCCCTAGAGCTCTATCTAACTCTCTCTTAAATCCATCCAGTGACTTGGCCTCCACTGCCCTCTGTGGCAGGGAATTCCATAAAGTTACAACTCTCTGGGTGAAAAAGTTTTTTCTCACCTTAGTCTTAAATTACCTCCCCTTTATTCTAAGACCATACTTATTCTATACTATGACCAACTATGGATTTTGTTTTGGTCAGTTTACATCAGTTTAACGATGTTATGATCTGGTTACCAAGTATTGTCATATTATTGATGACTGTATATTTATTTGGTGCGCTGTTGCATTAGTGTGCCGATAATGCTGCCGCAAATAAGAACTTAATTGTGGAAACAACTAAGTGCAGATGCTGTTTCAGAAAAGAAAAACATAAAGTGCTTAAGCAATTCAGTGAGTCAAGCAGCATTTCTGGAGAACAAATCATAGCATGTACTAGATATTCCTGTATTCAAGAGAGAGTTAAATATAGTTCTGAGGGCTAACGGATAAGGGATATGGGGAGAAAGCAGGAATGGGGTACTGATTTTGGATGATCGGCCATGATCATATTGAATCACAGTGCTGGGTCGAAGGGCCGAATGGCCTACTCCTGCACTATTTTCTATGTTTCTATAGGTGAACACATGAGAGAGGGGTTCCTGGCAGGCAGGTGGTTCGACAAAGGCCAGAGATGAAAGCAAAAGATATGAGACAATAGGATTGAAAAGTTGCAAATTATGAATCCAGAGGAAAGAGTGTAGGTGGAGATGGAAGGGGAGGAAATAAACAGATGTGACTCGAGGGAGAATGTACAAATTCCGTACAGACAGCACTTGTAGTCAGGATCAAACCTGGGTGTCTGGAGCTAGAAGGTAGCAACTCTACCGCTGCGCCACTGTGCCGCTGGGGGGCATTTGGGGGTCTAATTCTGACTAACGTGAATAACAGAAAACCATTTCCCAACTAGAGAAAGATTCCCAGATTCCTGGGAGTCAGGAGACCTCAATTCCACCTTCCTCAACGGAAGCTGGATTGGTTGCTGCACCTCATTAACCTCCCTCTTCCTTCCCTGGAGAGCCTGATCAGTCCCAATCTATGTAGCCGACAACTGTCTAACCACCTGCATGGATCATAGGACAGTTCAGCACAGGAACAGGCCCTGCGGCCCACAATGTCAGGCAGCCAAGTGATGCCAAGTTAAACTAATCTTTGCATGCATGTGATCCCTATCCATCCATTCCCCGCATATTCTTGGGTCTATCCCAAAACCTCTTAAATGCCACTATTGTACCTACCTCCACCACTATCTCTGGCACTGTTCTATGTTTAAAAATAATTGCCCTGCACACCTCTAAACTTTGCCCCTTTAACCTCAAAGCTTGGCCGCCTAGTCTTTGAGCCTGTTCAGATTGGGGAGAAAGGTTGTGACTGTCTACTCTGTCTATGCCTCTCATAAGTTAATCAACGTCAATCAGGTATCCCCTCTGAAGAAGGGTTTCGGCCCGAAACTTCGCCTATTTCCTTCGCTCCATAGATGCTGCTGCACCCGCTGAGTTTCCCCAGCAATTTTGTGTACCTTCGATATTCCAGCATCTGCAGTTCCCTTTTGAACAGGTATCCCCTCAACCTCTGATACTCCAAAGAATACAATCCAAGTTTGTTCAGAAGATAGACACAAAATGCTGGAGTAACTCAGCGGAACAGCCAGCATCTTTGGAGAGAAGGAATGGATGGTGTTTCACATCGAGACCCTTCTTCAGACTTCACCTTACAACTAACACTGGTAAATATCCTTTGCATCCTCTCCAAAGCCTCCACATCCTTCCTGTCATGGGTGACCAGAACTGCAGCAAGAGTCCAAATGTGGCTGAGCCTTCTGGGATATGGCGCCATAAGCCATAAGCAATGTGCGAGGATATTCAGAGGCAGCATTTTAAAGACATATAGACATTGGGTAGTTTCTGTCCAAGGGTGGCACGTTGGCACTGCAGTAGAGTTGAGACCCGGATTCGATCCTGACTACGGGTGCTGTCTGTATGGAGTTTGTACGTTCTTCTTGTGACCGCATGGGTTTTCCCCGGGTGCTCCAGTTTCCTCACACATTCCATAGATGTACAGGTTTGTCAGTTAATTGACATGTAAATAATTATAAATTGTCGCCAGTGTGAAGGATAGGGTTAGCGTCCAAGGATCGCTGGTTGGCGTGGGTTTGGTGGGCCGAAGAGCCTGTTTCCGCGCTGGATCTCTAAACTAAAGTAAATTTCCATGCTGTCTATATGCTGCTAGACATTGAAAACGATAAGAGGTTCATTCCCACTGCCCCATCCTGTTCCCACCCTGTCTTCTTCAAATTGGTGCCACAGTGTCTCTATCTGACTTGGAACTCGACAATGGGATGTGAAACCTAATGCTTCATATTAACACCCATCTCATTAAAATATATGATGCACCAAAAAAAACTCAAGAGGGTAAGAATATTAATGCGATCAATGCCATAGTGTTCATACAAGGGATGGTTTCACTATGGAAGGAAAGGGAAGATTGGAATTCAAGACAAAGAGTCGATACAAAGAGGCTCTTCAGCCCGACTTCAGTTCACACCAGCCAATATGTCCCACCTACACTAGTCCCATCTGCTCGCGTTTGACCCATATCCCTCCAGACCTGTCCTCTATCCATGCACCTGTCTAACTGTTTCTTAAATGTTGAGATAGTCCAAGCCTCAACTACTTCCTCTGGCAGCTTATTCATTCACCCACCACCATTTGTGTGAAAAAGTTACCCCTCAGATTGATATTTAATCTTTTCCCTCTTCACCTTAAACCTATGTCCTCTGGTCCTCGATTCACCTACTCTGGGCAAGAAACTCTGTGCAACTACCTCGATCTATTCCTCTCACGATTTTATACACAAATTAGTGTTCTGATTCATAAATGAACAGTGAAACCTTCTTTAATTTCTCTGCCTTGCTGAATCAGTTACTTCTCCACAAATCAACACAAAAGCATATACTGAAAGTTACTAGTTATACGACACTGGTTAAGGGCCTCTGGAGAGGCCCATTTACATTTTCAGTTTATCATACAATGGCCTAATTTGTAAACAGGCTAATAATAGAATCCCATAATTCTCCTCGAAACAAGTTATCTCTCTTGTTCGTACAATTAACACTAATATGCTTTGTGTTTAATTATTTTGCAGTATATTAGTTCTTTACAAAAGCAACTTGTTATACTGATGTGCATTGTAAAATGGTATTATTACATAAAGCATTTGATTACATTACATCACCTTACATGTGCTACCTTATGCAGCTCCAACAGAATCGAGGGCTCAAGCACTCTCAGTGTGAAGTGTGGGAGATGAGGCAGGATGACACGGAGACGAGGAAACACTTTTTCTCACAGAGAGTGGTGAGTGTGGAATTCTCTGCCTCAGAGGGTGGTGGAGGCAGGTTCTCTGGATGCTTTCAAGAGAGAGCTAGATAGGGCTTAAAAATAGCGGAGTCAGGGGATATGGGGAGAAGGCAGGAACGGGGTACTGATTGGGGATGATCAGCCATGATCACATTGAATGGCGGTGCTGACTCGAAGGGCCGAATGGCCTTCTCCTGCACCTATTGTCTATTGTCTATTGTCTATTGACACTCACTGTCAGAAAATCCTACTGGCATTTCAAATAGTTTGTCTCATAATGGAAAAGTCACACATTCAAAAAATATGTCTATAATTTCTAGGAGCAGAGTTCGGCCGTTCGGCCCATCAAGTCTACTCCGCCATTCAATTGTGGCTGATCTATCTTTCCCGCTCAACCCCATTCTCCTGCCTTCGCCCCGTAATCCCTGACACCCGTACTAATCAAGAAGAATCTGTCAATATCCGCCTTAAAAATATCCATTGACTTGGCTTCCACAGCCGTCTGTGGCAATGAATTCCATAGATTCACCACACTCGGACTAAATAAATTCCTTCTCATCCAAACCGCTGGGCCTGTGTTCTTGTCCCACTAAAGGGCCCCATCCTGCACTGTTCTATGTTCTATAAATGATATATTAAGGATCCAACCTCATGTTTTAGAGACAATACAGTCACCGAGGCTTCTTCAACTCATGCACAAGACAGTTAATGGGGGTTAGACGCAAAATGTTGGCGTAACTCAGCTCGTCAGGCATCGTCTCTGGAGAAAAGGACTAGGTGACGTTTCGGGCCGAGTTCCTTCTTCAAATAGAATCGGGGTTGTTGGTATATGTGACTATTTGATTGGATAAAGACGGAATGACTTTTTCTTCAATGTTCAGGGTCTTGTAAAGCTTCTATACTAAGGTTAGCATGTGGCTGCCTGACTCACCCTTTTGCAGGAGATACTAGCATCTGCAGTTCCTTGTGTCGCTGACACTCTTTGAATGATCTTTAGTTCTGCTGTTTTTGTTCATTCTGATAAGTCTTCCGTCCCACGTATGCTGTTCCTTTGTCTGGTAAATTGCATTGAGAGTGACCAGATTGTTTGAAGCATAGATATTATATTTGATCCTATTATAGATCTGTGCTTTTATTTAAACAGGCAGCACAGTGGAGTAGCAGTGGAGCTGCTGTCTTACAGCGCCAGAAACCCGGGTTTGATCCTGACCACAGATGCTGTCTGTACGGAGTTTTTATATTCTCCCTGTGACCGTGTGGGTTGCTCTGGGTGCTCCAGTTTCCTCCCGCACTCCACAGACATGCAGATTTGTAGATTAATTGCTTTGGTAACATTGTAAATTTTCCTTAGCGTGTAGGATAGTGTTAGTGCAGAGGGTAATCATTGGTTGGTGTGGACTCAGTGGGCTGAAGGGCCTGTTTCCGTGCTGTATCTCTAAAGTCTAATAGTCTAAAGTCAAAACCATCTTCTTCCCCATGGGAGTCATAGAGACAGACGGTGGAAACAGGCCCTTCGGCCCACCTCGTCCATACTAACCAAAATGTCCCATCTGTTTGTCCCATTTGCCCACATTTGGACCTCATCCCACTAAACCTATCCTCTCCAATTACCTATCCAAGTGTCTTTTAAAGTGCTGTTATAGTACCTTCCTCCACTACCCCTTTTGGTACCCCATTCCAGAGCAATATGAGTGAAAAATTATTCCTCAGTTTCCAATTAAATGTTGACCCTTTCTCCTTAAACCTATGTCCTCTGATTCATGATTTCCCCTACCTTGGGTAAAATACTCTGTAATTCACCCCATCAACTCCCCCCATGATCTTATACACTAGAAGATCACCCCTCAGCATCTTGCAATCCAAGGAATAAACTCCGGGGTTGATAAACCTCTCCCTGTAGCTTAGGCCCTCTTGTTCTGGCAACATCCTCGTAAATCTTTGCTGCACTTTTTCCAGCTTAACAACGTCCTTCCTCTAGCAGAGTGATCAAAACAGAACGCAATACTCCAAACACTGCACCGATATCTTCTGAGTTACTGTTTTCTGCTGGAGCAGTCTTTATGGTACTTCTGTGCTTCGACTGATGCTTTTCACCCCACGTTGAGCCTTAGAATGCCCAGCGGTGGAGCAGTGGAGGAGGACACCACGGTTATGCTTGGCCAGGCCGACCATGCAACGTTGCCAGGACAACGGGCCTGCATGGTCAGGTCAAGAACCCTGCACTTAGAACAACTGGGATGTGAAAATGGCACCAAATTATGACTCTGTATAATGTCTCAGTGTACTTCTGCTCCATACTTGTACTGTAACTGAGATGCTTATCTACGACGTATCTAAGTGCTTATGTATAATCGCAAATGCTGAAGTAACTCAGCTGAATAGGCAGCATCTCTGAATAGGAGGAATGGGTGACGTTTTAGGTCGAGCCCCTTCTTCAGACTAAGAGTCAGGGAAGAGGGAAACGAGAGATATGGAAGGGTAAGGTGTGAAAACGAGAGATCAAAGGGGACGGAAAATGTAGATCATTGTTAGCTCGGGGAAGGTGACGACGAGGCATACAATGTAAAATTTAATCAGAAGGACCGTCAGACTGGTCAGAGAACTGGGATGGGGGAGGGATGGTCAGAGAGGGAAAGCATGGGTTACTTGAAGTTAGAGCAGTCAATATTCATACCTCTCGGTTGTAAGGAGTTGGAAAGGCTAGATACAGGAAGATTGTTCCCGATGTTGGGGAAGTCCAGAACAAGGGGTCACAGTTTAAGGATAAGGGGCAAATCTTTTAGGACCGAGATGAGAAAAAAAAAATTCACACAGAGAGTGGTGAATCTCTGGAATTCTCTGCCACAGAATGTAGTTGAGGCCAGTTCATTGGCTATATTTAAGAGGGAGTTAGATGTGGCCCTTGTGGCTAAAGGGATCAGGGGGTATGGAGAGAAGGCAGGTACAGGATATTGAGTGGATGATCAGCCATGATCATATTGAATGGTGGTGCAGGCTCGAAGGGCCGAATGGCCTACCCCTGCACCTATTTTCTATGTTTCTATGTTTCTATGTAAGCTGCTCAAACAAAATATGAGATGCGGTTCCTCCTATTTGTGTTGGGCCTCACTCTGACAGTGGAGGTGTATAATGATACCTGTACTGAACTGTACACAAAAATGAATTTCACGGTACCTCAATACATGTGACATATTAAGTACCATTGACCATTGATCATTACTACATTGTAGAGGGCAGGCAAATGAAGGATGATCTTGTTGATTTCCAGCTTGCAGAATTTCCTATCTCCCCATCAAGATTCAGGATTCAAGATTCAAGAGAGTTTATTGTCATGTCTCCCTGATAGGACAATGAAATTCTTGCTTTGCTTCAGCACAACAGAACATAGTAGGCATCACTAAAACACAAGCGACCTGCAAACAGTGCAATATACTAAATTCCTATCCTATGCTTAAACGATAGAGCTACTGCCTTACAGTGCCAGAAACCTGGGTTTGATCTTGGGTGCTGACTATACAAAGTTTTTACGTTCTCCCCATGACCTGCGTGGGTTTTCTCCTGATGCTCCGGTTTCTTCCCACACTCCAAAGACGTACAGGTTTGTAGGACAATTGGCTTCGGTAAAACTGTAAATTGTCCATTGTGTGTGTTGGATAATGTTAGCGTTCAGGGATCGTTGGTTGCCGTGGACTCGATGGGCCAAAGGGAATGTTTCTACGATGTATCTCTAAACTAAACTATACTGAACTAAACTAAAAGGCTTAATCAACAATTACCTGAAGCACACAAAATCAAAATCAAGAAATCATACACTTTTTAAATTTGCAGATTATTTTATATATTGCTGATAGCAGCTCTTCCACTATAACCAGAAAGATCATAAGGGAACAATTATGGGTAGATTCATTAAAAAAAAACGATTTCAATGCCGCAGTCACCATATACATAATTAAATAGAGCAGATTGAATGCAGTGTGAAGTGTGCCATTCAAGTTCTTTACATTCCTGAGGTGACCAAATGAATAATTCGTTTTTGTGTTGCTCTATCAGTTTGGCTCTGATCGCTTTGTGGCATGTCAGTCACTTTTAATGTAACAATGACTACAATTTCACTGCATCTAACTTACTCAGATTGAAATGTCTCAATCAACTTCTCCTACAGTTATTATTCTTTGTTACATCCACGTAATCAACTTTTGATTGTTGCTTGGATTCTAAAATCAAACAACAATGTTTATAATTGACTCGAATGGCTACAGACAGAATTTCTACGAACACTTTCAGCCACACAGAGGGTTCAAAATGGTGACAGAGTGGAGAAGAAGGGTCTGCCTTACCTGTCAGCCATCTTGCATTGAAATAAATGCAGTTGAATGCATCAGTCTTTCCTCACTCCATGCCATGCTCCTGCCTATCCAGTCTACCGAACATGCTCTCTTGCAGTCTGAAGAAGGTTCCCGATCCGAGAGGTCCCTATCGGTGTTCTCCAGAGATGCTGCCCGACCCACTGAGTAACTTCAGCACTTTCTGTCTTTATTTGTAAACCAGCATCTGGAGTTCCATGTATCTACATTTCACTGCTCCACTGTGAAATCTCTCGCTAATCCGAAGAAGGGTCCCAACCCGAAACGTCACCTATCCATGTTCTCCAGGCATGCTGCCTGACCTGCTGAGTTACTCCAGCACTTTGTGTCTCTTTTTGTAAACTAACCTCAGCAGATCTTTGTTTCGACAGAATCACTGTTACTCTATGTGCCAATATTTAATGAACAGTACTCCAAGACACAAGATAAATGCATGCAAAGTAAAACAAATATGGACTGACTATTAATGATGTCAATGTGTAAATGTGCAAATAACAAATATTAAATTAGGCTCATAATCCTCATTATTTTTCTCTGGAACCTTGCCACTTAAAATAAGCTTTTTGCTGCTTTTGTTTGGACTGCAATGCAAAGATGTATCTCACATTCTCAATCAGGATCTTCAGATACATATCAGATCAGATCTTTAGAGGAATAGATTGGGTAAATGCACAGAGTCTCTTGCCTAGAGCAGGCTAATTGAGGACCAGAGGACATAGGTTTAGTTGAAGGGGAAAAGATTTAATCGGAATCAGAGGGGTAGCTTTTTTCACACAAAGAATGATGGGGGTATGGAACGAGCTGCCAGAGTAAGTAGTTGAGGTCGGGTCTATCCCAACATTTAAGAAACAGTTAGACAGACACATGGAAAGATTATAAGATCATAACGTCATAGTGATAGGTGTAGAATTACGTCATTCGGCCCATCAATTCTACTCCTCCATTCAATCATGGCTCATCTATATGTCCCTCCAAAGCTCCTGCCTTCTCCTGCCTGTCCATTCTCCTGCCTTCTCCCCACAACCTCTGACACCCATACTAATCAAGAATCTGCCTTAAATATATCCATTGACTTTGTCTCCACAGCCTTCTGTGGCAAAGAAATCCACAGCTTCACCACCCTCTGACTAAATACATTTCTCCTCATCTACTTCCGAAAAGAACGTCCATTAATTTTGCCGCTATGACCGGGTTAGGACAGGACAGGTTTGGAGAGAAACGGGCCAAACGCGAGCAGGTGGGACTAGTGTAGCTGGGAAATGTTGGTAGGTGTGGGGAAGTTGGACCGAAGGGCCTGTTTCCAAGCTGTATCACCCTATTACTCTATGACTATGAGATCAGCTGATCACACAAGTTATACAGTGGCATTAATTTAATCCCTACATGAAGTGCAGAGTTAGCTAAAAAACTGGTCGTATATAATGACAAGTGCATTTGTCATTGCGCTCTCTCTGAACTATTCTGCAATCAATGTTTCCTCATGACAGTCCTAAAAATAGATGGCATGATGTTGTGTGCATATGATTTAATCACCAGGGAGCAAAAATGAAATAGAATTGTTACCCGAATTAGACTCATCTCAAACATGCATCTTTAAATCCGACTAAATGGTGCAACACTGTCATAAGGTCTTGTGCAGGTAGAATTGAAAAAAAATCTCTTGCGAAGCATCACGTTTTTGTGCTTTACTCAAGAGACTTTTATCTAAAATCCAATAATTGAATTCAATCATATCCTTCCTGCCCATAAAACACACAAAAAAGGAATTTGCCTCGGGTCCTGTGTGCACCGAGGTATGTGCAGAATGCCAGCCGATGAACATCACACATTTTGACCTCATTTACGCAAAATTCACAGTGGAGTTGAAACTTTGTTTATCAAAGGGGTCCTGTTTTACCTAGTTTGCAGCAGCAGAGAACGGGATGCCTGCTTTCTGCAGGTTGATCCCATTTTAAGTATTTCCTTTACGTTCCCACATTGCAGGAATTCCCTACTCCAAGAGAGTTGTCTCCGTTCCATAACAGAGCACATTTAAGGAAAGACACAAATGCTGGATGAACTTGTAACTTTGTATTTTTTTAATTTAGTTTACTTTAGAGATACAGCACGGAAACAGGCCCTTCAGCCCACCGGGTTCGTGCCAACCAGCGATTACCGCACACTAACACTATCCTACACCCATCAGGGACAATTATGTTTACATTTACCAGGCCAATTAATCTATAGACCTGTACGTCTTTGAAGTGTGGGAGGAAACCAAAGGTCTCGGAGGAAACCCACACAGATCACGGGGAGAACGTACAAACTCCGTACAGACAGCACCCATAGTCAGGATCGAACCCGGGTCTCCGGCACTGCATTCGCTGTAAGGCAGCAACTCTACCGCTGCCGCCCAAAAACGTGGCAACTCTTGTACTTACAACAAATTAGAGTCACCTGACTCAGCGTGCTAATGCTAAACACTTGTAATGTATCTGAGATGCTTATCAAATAAGTTTCTAAGTGTTTATATTTAGGGATACTTGTACTGAACTGTATATAAAATATTTCACTGTACCTCGGTACATGACAAATAAAGTACCATCCCACACCATTGTGTACTGCCTAGGCAGGATCTGCTGTATAATTCTATGGGGTTGTGTGCAAAATAAAGCATTTCTTGATTAGTACGGGTGTCAGGGGTATGGGGAGAAGGCAGGAGAATGGGATTGAGAGGGAAGGTGGATCAGCCATAAATGAATGGCAGAGTAGCCTTGATTAGCCTAGTTTTAAATGAAAATTGACAAACATCAAGCATTAGGTTAAGGGAAATTCTGTAGGACCATAAGACATGGGAGCAGAATTAGATTATTTGACCCATCGAGTCTGCTCTGACGATTGATCATGGCTGATCTATTTTTCCCTCTTAACCCCATGCTCCTGCCATCTCCCCCGGACCTTCGATGGTCTTAACTTTTGAAGAACCTATCAATCTCCACTTTAAAAATTCCCAATGACTTGGCATCCACCTCCATCTGCGGCAATGAATTCCACGGATTCACCACCTTCTGGCAAAGGAAATAGCTCCTCATCGCCATTGTAAAGGGGAGTCTGTGCCACTTGGTCCCAAACTTCCCCACTTCTGGAAACATTGTCTTCCTTCAGGATAAGCTTCAGAAAGAGCAAAAACCTCTGGCTCAGAACAAACAAATCTAATGCATTACAATGTGATTGGGTAGCACTGTTTCTTCATCACCCAACCTTGCCACCGCTGGTTGTTGGAACCTGACTGTCTCCACAATGCTCTGCTGCCAACTCCAAGCCTTTCTCCCTCCCAAACTCCAAAATTAGCACGTAACAGTTACCTTCATTCAAGAAAGGCTTCAACATCTGGTAAAGCTGATATAGTGGTTCCTGATGACCAATAACTTCATAAGTTCCTGTCCCACATCCAAAATAATCGTTGCTGGGCCCTTTGATGGAATAATTCGTTTTGTTTAATTTAGTTTAGTTTAGAGGTGCAGTACGGAAACAGGCCCTTCAGCCCACCAAATCCACGCAGACCAATGATCACTGCTCATTAACACTACCTTACACATACTAGGGACAATTTTATATTTATACCAAGTCAATACATCTTTGTACGTCTGTATGCCTTTGGAGTATGGGAGGAAATTGAAGATCCTGGAGAAAACCCACGCAGGTCATCGGAGAACGTACAAACGCCGTACAGACAAGCGCTGGTGACAATGACCTTTTGGGCTAAATTACAATGGTTCTATTTAATTTTAGAAAAAGTTTTAACTGCATATTCCAGGCCTACAGGCTGGCTCCATTTATTGGCAGATCTTGCTGAAGTCAGGGCTCATAATCATTGTAGAAGGCTCTTGATATAAGCATCTGGATAAACAGGGTCTGATTAGGAACAGTCAACATGGATTTGTGCCTGGAAGGTCATGTTTGACTAATCTTCTTGAATTTTTTGAAGAGGTTACTAGGGAAATTGATGAGGGTAAAGCAGTGGATGTTGTCTATATGGACTTTAGTAAGGCCTTTGACAAGGTTCTTCATGGAAGGTTGGTTAAGAAGGTTCAATTGCTGGGTATAAATGCAGGAGTAGCAAGATGGATTCAACAGTGGCTGAATGGGAGATGCCAGAGGGTAATGGTGGATGGCTGTTTGTCAGGTTGGAGGCAGGTGACTAGTGGGGTGCCTCAGGGATCTGTGTTGGGTCCACTGTTTGTCATGTACATCAATGATCTGGATGAAGGTGTGGTAAATTAGATTAGTAAGTATGCAGATGATACTAAGATAGGTGGTGTTGTAGATAATGAAGTAGATTTCCAAAGTCTACAGAGAGATTTAGGCCATTTGGAAGAATGGGCTGAAAGATGGCAGAGGGAGTTTAATGCTGATAAGTGTGAGGTGCTACATCTTGGCAGGACAAATCAAAATAGGACATACATGGTAAATAGTACCGAATTGAGGAATGCAGTTGAACAGAGGGATCTAGGAATAACTGTGCATAGTTCCCTGAAGGTGGAATCTCATGTAGATAGGGTGGTAAAGAAAGCTTTTGGTATGCTAGCCTTTATAAATCAGAGCATTGAGTATAGAAGTTGGGATGTAATGTTAAAATTGTACAAGGCATTGGTGAGACAAATTCTGGAGTATGGTGTACAATTTTGGTCGCCCAATTATAGGAAGGATGTCAACAAAATAGAGAGAGTACAGAGGAGATTTACTAAAATGTTGCCTGGGTTTCAGCAACTAAGTTACAGAGAAAGGTTGAATAAGTTAGGTCTTTATTCTCTGGAGCGCAGAAGGTTAAGGGGGGACTTGATAGAGGTCTTTAAAATGATGAGAGGGATAGACAGAGTTGATGTGATCAAGCTTTTCCCATTGAGAGTAGGGAAGATTCACACAAGAGGACATGACTTCAGAATTAAGGGACAGAAGTTTAGGGGTAACATGAGGGGGAACTTCTTTACTCAGAGAGTGGTAGCTGTGTGGAATGAGCTTCCAGTGGAAGTGGTGGAGGCAGGTTCGATTTTATCATTTAAAAATAAATTGGATAGGTATATGGATGGGAAAGGAATGGAGGGTTATGGTCTGAGTGCAGGTAGATGGGAATAGGTGAAAATAATTGTTCGGCACGGACTTGTAGGGCCGAGATGGCCTGTTTCCGTGCTGTAATTGTTATATGGTTATATGGTTATTGACCCAAAATGTAATCTATTCATGTTCTCCAGAGATGCGTTTGACCTGCTGTTACATAAATTGATACGTTTTAGGAGCAGAATTAGGCCACTTGGTCCATCACGTTTATTCCGCCATTCAATCATTGGATTCATGTGGTGACATAGTATCATGAAAGCCAACAGTTTCAGGTATGGGTGAAAGATGATTTAGAATATTTAAAAAAAAACATCTCACTGTGGCAATGGAATAATCTCCCTCCTGCTTTCCTTCTTCACTTATTCCTTCTCTTTCACTTTTTCTTTATTGGTTTTTCACCCATGCTCACTAATCTATTCTTCACTTTTCGCAACCTCTTTTTCTTCTCTCCTTTCTCACTTCTCTCTTTAAAAAAAAAAAAGTGAAGTTGTACAGAGAATGTAATATGTTAACATCATTTTTGTACCAATGCATTGTACTCACTTCTAATAAATAAAATATTTAAAAAAATCATGGCTGATCTATCTCTTCCTCTCAATTCCATTCCCCATGCCTTCTCCCCATAACCCTCACACCCTTACTGATCAATACATTGGATAGTGGAGATACGCCTGTATTTTGTGTAATATTTTTGTGAATGCTTCCAAAATGTTTCCATTCATCAGAATTCCCCAGGACAGAAAATAATTTCAAAAAGCCTTAAAGTATAAATTCCGCCTGGTCTCTCTTTTAAATGGGCTAGCCCTTATTCTGAAACTACGTCCCTTAATTGTAGAAACTCTATCCTACAGGTGTCATTAAGATCACTTCACATTCTCCTAAACTTCAATCAAAGTAGGACAAACTGCTCACCATTTCTAAATATGTCAACCTCTTAATCTCAAGAATCAACCCCATGAACCTTATTTTTACTATCTCCAATTATTGCAAGTTGTCCTTTAAGTCTATGAACCAAAGCTGTACACAGTATTTCAGGTGTGGTTTCACTAATTCTCTCAAGGTTATGTTATATTCCATGCCCCTTGCCATGAATGAATGAACGAATGAATGAATGAATGAATGAATGATTGAATGAATGAATGAATGAATGAATGAATGAATGAATGAATGAATGCTTTATTGTCACATGTGACAAGTCACAAATGAAATTCTTTGCTTGCATACCAAAGGTATGCAAATAGTCGCCACATAGAGGGCGCTTTCAAAGTTACAAAGTGCCCCTGCGCCAGGCCCCCCTTCGTTCTCCCCCTCCCCCCTCCCCCACGCCGGGTCCCCATTGTTCTTCCCCCTCCCTCACGACAGTCCCCGCCACGCCAGATCCTCCTCTGTTCCTCACTCCCACGTGGTCCATCCTCGACTGTCGCTCGGCGCCATCATCGACCGCCGCACCGAAGATTCCATTAACATTCCTCATTGCTTGTTGCGCCTGCTCGCTAAACAGTTCTGCTCAGGACCCCGAAACGTCACCCATTCCTTCTATCCAGAGATGCAGCCTGTCCCGCTGAGTTACTCAAGCAATTTTTGTCTATTTTGCATCTATCTTCAGTGTAAACCAGCCCCCTGCAGTTTCTTCCTAAATATTTGTGCTTCATGTATTAGGACACCAAATCCTCTGGAGTGTAAAGCACACTTCCTGTAAGATCAAGGAAGAGAATACACAGGAACAATTCTGCATCTGTCAAACTGCTTCTGAAAATATCCCCAAACATGAAATCTAGAATCACTGCAGATGCATTAAACAATTACCTTCCGTACTGTAAGTCCTCAGATTAATTTTTGGAAGTATAATTCCCTCGACACAAAGTTTCAAATGCCATCTGTGGATGCTGCTGTGATACATCAGTCAGGGAAATCAGACCATCAGCAACATTTTCCTCTTTAGAATCACTAATAGGTTTTGTTATCCATAATGGTCACAAATAAAAGAAAGACAAATGTTACAAACTGGCCAAGGGAGTAACAAAAATCAACACGATTAACATGTTGGGATTTCTCGCCATTCAACACTGAAATTTGCTTCAGGCAATGCTTATTAGCCTGTTAATTTCACCAAAAAAGAGTTTTCATTAATGCTCCCTGTGTAAGTAACCTATGCCATTCTCAATCATAATTACTTTCCGCGACTAATATTGTAATGTTGTGCCGTAGACGTCTGCAGTAATCACGTAATCTGTGGGCACTGAAGTAGTGGAAGGTTGATTGTATAATGTCACTTCGATTCAACGGTGGTAACAGTTTTCAGATTTTCAGCAAATTCCGTCACATTTCACATTTCACTTTGGTATTAGGTTCAGGTTGGGGGCATTTAATTTTATAATCATATATAAATGTCACACAAACTCACGACGGCCCTTGGTTTGATTGTCTGCTCGTAACAAGAATTACATTCAATAAGTTGTTAATATTCAGCTTGGCCATCGGAACCCTGAAAATAATTGTCCTGTACATTTCATAATTGAAGCAAATCACACATTGATTTCCAACCAAGCAGCTATTAACATTATGCTTTAAACAACACAACCCCCCGATAAATCACCAGTCTTGACAATATGATAAATAATTGCCTATAGAAGATGATTCTGAATGAATTTCAAACATGAAAGCATAAATGTCAGGGTCAATGACCTGAAATGTCAATGTCATCTTACACAGCAGCACAGCAAACGACAGAGGGAAACGGAGAATTTGATTTAAACACGGCATTGTTTATAAATGTGTAACGCAATATAAAACTGCCATCAAAAAGGATTATTGGGGGATCTGTCCCAGTAACTGCAGCAACCATAAATGTACCCAAAATACCCCAACAAACAGGGTAGGAGTGTAAGTAAATTTCTGACCTTGAGTCGCACAAGATACTATTAGAGCAGATGAAGTAAGTTCTAATGAGCATCTTTAAGAACATAGAACAGGACAGCACAGGAGCAAGCCCTTCAGCCCACTATGTTAGTGTGAAACATGATGCCAAGTGAAACTAATCTCCTCAGTCTGCACTGATCTATGTCTCTCCATTCCCAGCAAATCCATGTGCCGATCCAAAAGCCTCTTAAATGCTACTATTGTGTCTGCCTCCACCGCCACCCCTGGCAGCACGTCCCAGGCACCCATCACTCTTTGTGTAAAATAGTTGCTCCTGCACATCCCCATTAAACTTTGTCCCTCTCACCTGAAAGCTGTGCCCTTGACATGTCCACCCTGGGAAAAAGGTTCTGACTGTCTACCCTGTCTATGCCTCTCAAAATGTTCTATACTTCTATCAGGTGTCCCTCAATCCCACTGGAGAGGAATGAGAAATACAGGCAGAGAGATTTTGAGAGGGAATTCTAGCATTATTGAGTTTAGCCCAAGTATCTGCCTTAAAACGTCAGAGACCCGGGTTTGATCCAGACCATGGGTGCTGTTTGTATGGAGTTTGTACGTGACCCACGTGGGTTTTCTCCGGAAGCAACGGTTTCCTCCCACACTGCAAAGACGTACAGGTTTGGAAGTTAATTGGCCTGGTAAAAATGTAAATTGTCCCTAGTGTGTGTCGGATATAACCATATATAACCATATAACCATACAACAATTACAGCACGGAAACAGGCCATCTCGGCCCTTCAAGTCCGTGCCGAACACTTATTTTCCCCTAGTCCCATCTACCTGCAATATAACCATATAACAATGTGCTATTGTACAGGATAGTGCTAGTGTACAGGGATCGCTTGTCGGCGCGGACTTGGTAGGCCGTAGGGCGTGCTTCCGTACTGTACCCCTAAGCTAAAAAATAATAATCTGAAGGAAAAACAATAATGCACTGAATATTACAGGGGATATTCAAGAGCTCAGAAGTGCAATCGTGCAGAGATCATGGACAACAGGAGGCTACAGAGTTAAAGAGAGGTGTTGAAAACATGGGTGAAAATTTTAAGATTAGGGACTGGGAGGTGAAGGTCCAGAACAATTCAAATAAAAGATTATATCTCCAATTAAAAGTGGGGCAGAATGGTGAGAAAATAAAGCTTTTTATATGAAAGCACATTGTGATTGTAACAAGATAGAAAAAATAATGAAGCAACTAAAAATGTAAATGAGCGAACAAGCACTACAGAGCTGTAGTCGCAGAGTCATCAAAGCTGAGCATTATATACTCCAGAACAGTTATCTTTTGGAAAGAAAAAGAAGGAAAACCCTGATAATAAGGAATAGAATAAAGGCAGTAGATAGAATACACTTTTATTCAGAAAGTCATGAAGTAGAATCAACTTGGACAGAGTTAAAAAATGGTGTGTGGGGAAAAACATGGGTATGCATTGTCTATAAGACCCCATTCATAAAGGAATTGTACAAAATCGGGACATGAAAGTCAAATGAAACAAGGGTTGTAGAAGAATCAAGGCAGACTTGAATTTACTTACAAAACTGGGAAAACTCTATGCTACTATTGTGTTTGCCTCCACCACCACCCATGGCAACACGTCAGATTAGAGTGGAGGCCGAATTTATGGAATGCTGAGAAGATGGTTTGCGAGATCAGAATGTGAAAGAACGAGCCAGAGAATAGGCTATTTAAAAGTTAGTATTGTGAAACGAGTAAAGGTTAATCAATAATCTCTCAGTTACGAGGCCTTTAGGCAAGCATGGTCGTAATCTGTGGGAAATGTGTACATGGATTGAATGCAACTTAGTTCAATAAAGAGCAGGATCATAAATCTGAACAAAAATAGGAGGCTATGGTGTATTGGGACAATAGATTAAAAGTTACGACAGGAAACGAGGGATAGCTAATGTTAAAACAATTAATATAGAGCATACAGCAAATGCATATCCCTTTAAGAGAGTAAAGCTCAAAATGAAAAACTATCTGACTGTGAAAACTAGAAAATTAAAGATAGTATTAGATCAAAAGGAAAGGCTAAAAAAGAGCAGAGAGCCTGAGGAATGGAAACATTTCTGAATTCATCAAAGCGGGACCAAAGTATTGATAAGGAAACAGGGAGAAGAATATCAGAATAATCTAATAAAATAAAGAAACAGACTGCAAAAGTTTCCCTTGACACATAAAAAGAAAAGGCTTATCAATTGTCATAATTGATTCTTTACAAACCGAGATAGAAAAATTATATATTGGGAAATCATGGCAGATAAATTAAAAGTAATGTCAAGAAACTGCTGATGCTGTTTTACTAAAGAATGATAAAGTGCTGGGTTAAATCAGCGGGTCAGGCAGCATCTCTGGAAAACATGGATAAGTGACATTTTGGGACTGAAAAAGGATTCTGACCCAAAATCACACCTACCTCTCCAGAGATGCTTCCTGACCCATTGAATTACTCCATAATTTTGTGTCTTTATTGGTCAGAAAATATAATCAGATATCATGTAAGGAGCGGGCGGGTGATCGATTGGCCGCAAGGACTCAATGTGCCGCAGCATTGCTTGTTTCCACACATTAAGTTGAGGTAGTTGAGGCCAGTTCATTGGCTATATTTAAGAGGGAGTTAGATGTGGCCCTTGTGGCTAAAGGGATCAGGGGGTATGGAGAGAAGGCAGGTACAGGATACTGAGTTGGATGATCAGCCATGATCATATTGAATGGTGGTGCAGGCTCGAAGGGTCTATTTTCTATGTTTCTATGTTTCTATGTCTATGTTAACTTTGAACTACTATACCATGTGTCTGATTTCACAGAAGGAACAATATTGCTTTTGGAAATAGTAGAAGCCAACAGATCCAGAGTTAACGAGGAAATGAAATAAATTAGCTTTGGTTTAAAAAAGCAATGGAGGTTAATGGGGTTGAATAATGATAAATGCCCAGAAGTCGATGACTTACATCGCTGTGTTTCCAAAATGGTGGTGAAGGAGATAATGAATGATCTTGTCGTCATCTTTGATTCCATGACTCCCACAGATTCAAAGGTAGTAAATGTAACTCCACCATTTAAGAGAGGGGCCAGCGTAAACGCCTGACATCAGTATAAGGGAAATTGCTGGAATCTATTGCTAAAGAAGAGCAATAGATTCTCTTATTTGCTGATAATAACAAGACCAAGCAGTGTCAACATGGATTTATTAAACTGAAATCATATTTGACAAATCTGTTAGAGCATTTTGAGATTGTAACTAGCAGAACAAATAAGGGAGTGATGTGGTGTATTAGGAATTTCATAGGCATTAGTTATTAAATAAAACATCAAAGGATTTTTTAGTTAAGATTAGAAATAGGGCCTTCAGCCCATAGAGTCTGCGCAGACCAGTGATCCCCACACTCTTACACTATCCTACACTCATTAGGCACAATTTACAATTATACCAAGCCAATTAACCTACAAAACTGTACATCTTTGGAGTGTGGGAGGAAATCGAAGATCTCGGAGAAAACCCATGCAGATCACGGGGTGAACGTACAAACTCCATACAGACAGTACCCATAGTCAGGATCTAACCCGTTTCTCTGGCACTGCAAGGCAGAAACTCTACTGCTGTGTCACCGAGCAGGATAATAAATAAAATATTGGGATGGACATTGGATTGGTTAATGAGCTAAAAGTGGGGAGCTGGAATAAAGAAGTCATTTTTGCATTAAGAAATTGTGAGCAGTGGGAAGGAGGGGCCCCAACTGATCGCAGTCCAGACCAATGAGTTGGAGGAGAAGACAAATGGTCTGAAGAAGGGTCCCGACCCGAAACTTCACCCATCCTTTTTTTCTCGAGATGCTGCCTGACCCGCTGAGTTACTGCAGTACTTTGTGTAATTTCTCCAAGTTTGCTGATGATACAAATCTAGATGGCAGTGTATGTTCTGAGCAGGATGTAGAGAGGCATCACAGTATATATGGGCCGGGTACATGAGTGAGCGTACAACAGATGAAATATATTATTGGACAACGTGAGTTCATCCACCTTGTCAGTAAAAATTGAAAAGCGAAATGGGAAATTGAAAGATGTTGAGACACTTGGGTGTCCTTGAGCATAAATCACTGAGAATGATCGTACAGGTGCACCAAGCGATTTAGTATGTCAAACAGAATGTTGCCGTTATTTGCTAGAGGATTTGTGTACAGACGTGTGTACAGACGTGCCGCACGGCAGACTGTGGTGCTATATCTCTCCTCCGGCAGCAATCCTCACTCGCCAGCCAAGGATCAGCAAAACCCGTCCTCGAGCCCAGCTTGTCCCCGATGACCGGAGAACTGAAGAGGAGGGTGGAGAGAGATGGGGGCGTACGCAAAGAACAAAGAGATAGTTGGGGGAACCTCATTAAAACTTACCAAATATAGAAAGGTCTGGATAGTGTGGATGTGGAGAGGATGTTTTCACTAGTGGGAGAGTCTAGGACCAGAGGTCATAGCCTCAGAATAAAAGGACGTTCCTTTAGGAAGGAGATGCCGCGGAGTTTCTTTAGTCAGAGGATGATCTGTGGAATTCATTGCCACAGACGGCTGTGGAGGCCAAGTCAATGGATATTTTTCAGGCAGAGATAGATAGATTCTTGATTAGCACGGGTGTATAGGATTATGAGGAGAAGGCAAGAGAATGGGGTTGGATGGAAAAGATCGATCAGCTTGATTGAATTGTGGAGTAGACGATGGGCCGAATGGCCTAATTCTTCTCCTATCACTTATGAACATACGTTATTCACCCTCAAGGTCAGCTGCGAGAGGCAGCACTGGGGCACAAAGAGGGACGACGGCATGAGACGAGGGCTGGAGGCCCTGCAATAGCCTGGGGTTCGACTAGTTCTGGCGCCGCTCCTAGAGACTGAGCGAGCCGACAGGACGCGGCCTGCAGCAGCATGGAGTGGTGGAGCAGTGGTGGAGAACGGCGCCTACAACTTCACTTGGCCGCTCCAAGAGACCCTGCAATGCCGCCAGGACGTATGGCCTTTATAGTGAGCTGCACTTAAATAAACTTGGACTTAGAAAATGGCACCAAAACCTGGCAACTCTCGTATATTGTCTCAGTGGACTCTTTCTATACACTTTGTACTTAAGCTAGCATTGTGCTTATGTGTAGAAATACTTTGCTGAACTGTATGCAAAAAATAATAGTTTCACTGTACCTCGATACATGTGACAATACAGAAACCATTGAACCATTGTCATGT
Source organism: Amblyraja radiata (assembly GCF_010909765.2). Classification (NCBI taxonomy): domain Eukaryota; kingdom Metazoa; phylum Chordata; class Chondrichthyes; order Rajiformes; family Rajidae; genus Amblyraja; species Amblyraja radiata. The sequence goes on along the minus strand of NW_022630641.1, from coordinate 98,735 downwards.
TGAGGTCAGGCCTTAGTACCAAAGGAGTTATGAGTCAAGAGTGTTTCATTGTAATATCCACCAACAATAAAATTCTTACTTGCAGCAGTGCAATATGCCTGTAACGCAATAGACACAGATAATATATAATAAACAAAAAAAATAACAATTAATGACCCCAAGGTTAGGTCGCATATTGCTGGGACTATTGTAGATGGGACATGTTGGGCGGTGTGGGCAAGTTGGACCGAAGAGCATGTTTCCACACTGTAAGTCTCCATGACGTCATACAAGAGCCTAAAAAAGCCAAGAATCCTGAGTGCAACTCTAGATAATCCACCGTTCACCGCTTGGTGTTGTGTGGTATTCAAGAGTCTCATGGTTGTTGTGAGGAAGCTATTCTTGAACCTCACGGTTTTCGGGTTCCTACGCCTTCTTCCCGATGGTAGGAATGAAATGAGAGCGTGTGTCCTGGGTGGTGTGGGTCTTTGTTAAAGCTGGCTGTCTTTTTGAGGCAACACCTCCTATAGATCCGTCCTATGGTGGGGAGGTCTGTACCCATGAGGGCGGCATGGTGGCGCAGTGGTAAAGCTGTAGCCTTAACACTGCTTGCAGCCCCGAAGACCCGGGTTCGATCCCGACTACGGGTGCAGTCTGTACGGAGTGTGGAAGTTATTCCCGGGACCGCATGACCTTGCTCTGAGATCTTCAGTTTCCCCCCCCCCCCCCACACTTCAAAGACGTACAGGTTTGTAGGTAAATTGGTTTGGTATACGTGTAAATTGTCCCTAGTGTGTGTAGGATAGTGTTAAAGTGTGGAGATCGCTGGTAAGTTCGGACTCATTGGGATGAAGGGCCTGTTTCCCAGCTGTATCTTTAAACTAAATGAAAAGTTGTATGCGATAGAGGATGTGCAGCAAATATTCACCAGATTAATTCCCAGGATACGGGAATGCCTTATGAGGACTGTATGCGTGGACTACTGAGTTTGGAGAAGTGAGATATCATAGAGCCATAGAGTGATGCAGCGTGGAAACAGGCCCTTCAGCCCAACTTACCCACAACGGCCAACATGTCCCAGCTACACTAGTCCCACCTGCCTGCACTTAGTCCATATCCCTCTAAACCTGTCCTATCCATGTACCTGTCTAACTGTTTCTTAAACATTGGGATGGTCATAGCCTCAACTACCTCATCTGGCAACTTGGTCCATACACCCACCACCCTTTGTGTGAAAAAGCTACCCTTCAGATTTCTATTAAATCATTTCCCCTTCACCTTGAACCTATGCCTCTAGTCCTAGATTCCCCTACTCTGGGCAACAGAGTCTGTGCATCTACCCGATCTATTCCTCTCATGATTTTGTACACCTCTATAAGATCAGCCCTCATCCTCCTGCGCTCCAAGAAATAGAGATCCAGACTACTCAACCTCTCCCAATAGCCACACCTTCCAGTCCTGGCAACATCCTCATAAATCTTCTCTAAACCCTTTCAAGCTTGACAATATCCTTCCAATAACATGGTGCCCAGAACTGAACACGATATTCCATATGCGGTCTCACCAACATCTTATACAACTGCAACATGACCTCCCAAATTCTATACTCAATACTCTGACTGATGAAGGCCAAAGTGCAAAAGCCTTTTTGACTACCTTATCTACCTGCGACTCGACCTTCAAGGAACCATGCACCTGCTCTCCTAGATCTCTCTGCTCGGCAACACTCCCCAGAGGCCTACCATTTACTGTGTAGGACGTCCCAAAATGCAAGACCTTACATTTACCTCTATTAAATTCCATCAACCATTCCTCAGCCCGCCTGACCAATCGATCCACCTTTCATAACCATCTTCACTATCTGCAGAACCACCCACTCTTGTGTCATCAGCAAACCTGCTAATCTTGCCCTGTATGTTCTCATCCAAATCATTGATGTAGATGACAAACAGGTTGGGGCCCAGTACCAAACCTGAGGCACACCACTAGTCACCATCACCCTCTGCTTCCTTCCATGGAGACAATTTGCTATCCATTCAGCTATCTCTTCTTGGATCCCATGCGATCTAACCTTCCAGAGCAGTCTACCGTGCAGAACCTTGTCAAATTCCTTATTGAAATCCATGTACATAACATCTACAGCTCTGCCCTCATCGACCTTTTTGGTCACATCTTCAAAAAATCATGTTGACTATACCTAAACAGCCCTTGGCCATCCAAATTCCTGTGTAAGCTATTCCTCAGAATACTATCTAGTAACTTTCCAACTACAGATGTTAAGCTCACCGGCCTATAGCTCCCAGCATTTTTCCTGCAGCCCATCTTGAAAAGAGGCACAACAATTTCCACCCTCCAGTCTTCCAGCACCTCTCCTGTATTTAAGGACCTCATAAATTTCAACTAGGTTGAAACTAGGCCGAGGTTCCTTTCCCCTCAAATAACCTGTTCCAGTCCACTTGAGCGAGACCTTCTTTCATACCCTCAAAGTTGGTCTTACCCCAGTTGAGCATTTTAACATGTGGGCCCTCTCTGTCCCTATCTATAACTATCTTAAACCTAATCGAACTGTGGTCACCAGTCCCAAAAGGCCTCCACAAACACTTCATTAACTTGCACTTCCCAATGACCCAACACTAGATCCAATGTTGCCTTTTCACATGTGGGGGCCTCTATATACTACTTGAGAAACTCTCCTGAACACTTTTGAGGAATTGCACTCCATTTAAACCCTCATCCCATTGAAACATATAACAAATTTACAGAGCACAAGATAGATGCAGGGATAATGTTTCCCTGGCTGGATTAAATCCAAAGGATATATCGAAAAATAATGGGTTGGCCATTTGTTACTGAGCTGAGATACAATTATTTCTTCCAGTGGACATTTAATCCTGAGGGTGCTTACTGCGGTCTTTTCACGACAGAGAACAATTGCATTTCTGGATATTTAAGGGCATGAAAGCAGTCTCATTGTCTGTAACACGTAACTCAATAGATATTTTTAAGGCACAGACAGACAGGGTTGGCGGCGCGACCGACGTCGCAGCGGCCTCTGCAGTCCGTCTGTCTTTATTTATTTTATTGTCCTGTTGAGTGTATAGTTTGTGGTGGGTTTTTGACTGTGTATGTGTGGGGGGCGGGGGGGGGGGGTGGGTGGGGAAAACTTTTAGATCTCTTCCCTGTACGGGGACCCGACCTTTTCCCTGTCGGGTCTCCGTTGTCGTTGGGGCCTAGCACCGTGGAGCGGCTTCCAACCGGAACGACAGCTCAAGTCACGGAGCCGGCGGAGCTGCGGACCTACCATCGTGGAGCTGGCCGGCTTCGGAGCGTGGAGAGCTGCGGTGACGCGCTGTTGCGACCCGACTCCGTTGCCTTACATCGCCCGGCGCGGCTTTAAATGGCCACGGACTTGCTAGCGCCCGCCGGGGGCTCCAACATCAAGACCCGGGGCAGGGCCTTACATCGCCCGACGCGGCTTTAAGTGGCCGTGGGACTTGCTAGCGCCCGCCGGGGGCTTTGACTTTGACTTTGGGAGAGGAATGGAGAGCAGGGAAGAGAGAGACAAGACTTTGCCTTCCATCACAGTGAGGAGGAGATGCACTGTGATGGATGTTTGTGTAAATTGTGTTGGTGTGTGTCTTGGTTCTTTTCTTGTATGACTGCAGAAACCAAATTTTGTTTGAACTTCATGTGAGGTTCAAATGACAAATAAACGGTATTGTATTGTATTGTATTGTATTGATAGATTTTTGATTAGTACGGGTGTCAGAGATTATGGGGAGAAGGCATGAGAATGGGGTTAGGAGAGAGAAATAGATCAGCAATGATTAAATAACGGAGTGGACCTGATGGGCCGAATGGCCTAATTTTATCCCTATCGCTACAGTTAACCATGCCTTGTCTCCTTTATCATCGCTACTTTTTTGCATGTCATTCATTCATTTTTTCTAAATCTCTCTATATCAATACCTATATCTCTCATTTCCCTTTCCCCTGACTCTCAGTCTGAAGAAGGGTCTCTACCCGAAACGTCACCTATTACTTATCTCAGCAGATGCTGCCTGACCTGCTGAGTTACTCCACCTTTTTGTGTCGTTCTTCCGTTTAAATCAGCATCTGCAGTTCTTTCTTACACATTAAGGGATAGAAGACAGGTGCAAGAAAGTGGTGTGCAGATAAAATATCAGCCATGACTTTATTGAAAGGTGGAACAGGCATGAAGGAATGATAATCCCCTTCTTCCATTTCCCATGTTTCTTGCACTCATTCCAATAATTACATGTTTTAACATTTATATTCTGAACTTTCATTTATTAATGGGATCAGTGTTATCTTATTTTGCTACAAGTGTAAAGAGGAGGTATAAAATTGCTCAGAGCAATTCTTGACAAGTATTACCATTTTCATGGGAAAATCTTTCACTCTATTTTGAAGTTAATCCTTTCATTTTAAATGGGTTAGTGCATACATTAAATAGGCCACAAAAAAAAGGCTCTCACAGAAATAACTTTAAAATCGTGCTATCTTCAAAATGAAGTCTGAATGCCATAATGCATTCTGTTGATGACATGTTTGGTTCAAACTCCCAGCACGCTACTGCTCCCAAGTTAATTATAGATTTTTTGAAGGGCATTTTATACACTAACTTCATGTTATGTCACTTATACAAAATTCAGTTTCCAATTGTTATTCAGTGTCAAACATAGCAAACTTGTAAACTGTAGAGCACCGTATCTATACGGGCACTGTAAATATAAAATGCAATTAGGATTTTACTGTTAAACCGAGGTATGCTAACCTTAATACGACGGTAAATATGAAAGCAGGTCTCAGTTTATGGGAGATGCAGTGGAAGCTGTCACCTTGAGATATAATGTTGGAAAATCACTATGGGAAGCAACTGTTCAGGTACTAACCATCCTCAAAGATGACCATGGAAGGACCTTTGATGGATTCAAGTGCATTTGGCAAACCATGCCTACTTTGGGGAGGAATTGAAATGCGTCATAACAAGGGCACTTTGAAGCCTATTAGGGGGCTAATTGTTCCTTCAGTTGTCTGATGGCGTTTATGAAGGAGAGTCAAGAGTGTTTTATTGTCATATGTCCCAGATAGAACAATGAAATTCTTACTTGCAGCAGCACAACAGAATATGCAAACATAGTACACTGTAAACAATATGATAAACGAGAAAATAAAATGTCCATGTGTGTTTATATACACATGTTCACATATAAACATACATATATACATATATAGACTAATATTGTTATTATTGCACTATTATTGTTTGTTTGTTTCTTATGTGTACATATGTGTGCATGTATTTGTGAATATATGTATAGATATATATATATTCACACATATATATATATATATTCACACATTCACACTCACACATTCAAGATGGTGGCGCTGCCTTAGCAGCTGCGGCTCACCTGCAGTCCGTCTGTTTTTTTCTTTTTTTTGTTGTTCTTTTGTCCTGTTTTAGTTAATTTTATTTTTATTAGGTTGTGTATGTGTGTGGGTGGGAGGAAGAAACATGTTTTGGTCTCTTCCTTCGGGGGGATGCGACTTCTCTTGTCGTATCCCCCGTCTCCGTCTCCGCCTGCGCCGAGGCCTAATAGCGGAGCTGGCGGCCTCGGAGCTGGGGCAGCGGCAGCGGCGACCCGGCCACGGAGCTGGGGCAGCGGCAGCGGCGACCCGGCCACGGAGCTGGGGCAGCGGCAGAGGCAGCGGCGACCCGGCCACGGAGCTGGGGCAGCAGCAGCGGCGACCCGTCCTCGGAGCTGGGGCAGCGGCAGAGGCAGCGGCGACCTGGCCTCGGAGCTGGGGCAGCGGCAGCGGCCACCCGGCCTCGGAGCTGGGGCAGCCGCAGCGGCCACCCGACCCGACCGCGGGCCCAGTGGACGACATCGTCGGGAGCTCGCAGGTCACAGGTTGGTGACCTGTTCTCCGGAGCTCCCTAAACAACAGCTGCGTCCGCTGGACTGGAGGGCGGCAGCTTCGGCAGCTTCGACCACCCCGGGCCGTGGAGTTGAACCGGCCCGTTCGCGGAGCTCGGATTCAGCCGCGGGACTGACAATACATACCATCGCCCGGCGGGGTCACAACATCTGAAGCCTGGATCGCCTCGGCGGAGAGGGAGAATAAGAAGGGAAGAGACAAAGACTTAAGACTTTTGCCTTCCATCACAGTGAGGAGGTGCCTGGTGAACTCACTGTGGTGGATGTTAATTTGTGTTTATTGTGTGTTTTTGTCATTTTTACTATATGTAGGACTGCAAGGCAACACAATTTCGTTCAGACCGCAAGGTCTGAATGACAATAAATTCCTCTTTGATACACGCACACATGCCTACAAATCAGAAACAAACAATAATAGTGCAATAATAACAATGATAGTCTATGTAGTTCAGAGCTTATTTGGAGGTTGAAGTGTTTAATAGTCTAATGGCTATTTGTTTGCAATGTGCACGCCCTAACACTTGCCCCTAACAGCAACCAACAGAGGTTTTCGATATGGACCAGTAACACTACTTAAAGGGACCCTTCAGTTTTTCGTTCTGTTGCAATTAAAGGGACCCCTGAAGCAATGGGTGACATTTCGTGACATCCCATCACGATTTCATCTAAATTATCACCACTCACTCCACAAATTTTCTGAACATCTCACTTTACAGAAGTTGGGGTGGCACGGTGGCACAGCGGTAGATTTGCTGCCTTACAGCGCCAGAGACCCGGGTCCGATCCTGACAACGGGTGGTGTCTGCACAGATTTAGTACCTTCTCCCTGTGACCAGCATGGGATTTCTCCGCGATCTTTGGTTTCAACGCACACTCCAGAGACGTATAGGTTTGTAGGTTAATTGGGTTGGTTAAATTGTTCCTAGTGTGTCTAGAATAGTGTTAGTGTGCAGGGATCACTGGTCGGTGAGAACTTGGTGGGCCAAAGAGCCTTGGCCCGCCAAGCTGTATCTCTAAACTAAAGTTAGATGGTGTGCCGGATTCTAACCCTGATTCCGATCATGAATGTGGGTCCAGGCATAGTTGACCAATTGCCCAGAGAGGGACAGGAAGGCAGCGTATTGTTCTTCAAGGTGGTGTTGGCTTATGAGGATTGGACATCTCTCCTTCTTGACAAAGACCCCTGACACCACTTCTGAGAATCTTATCCTCAGACCTTGAGCACACCATCTAACTTTGGAAGGATGAGGGGAAACCCCATTGAAACTTATCAAATAGTTAAAGGCCCGGATAGAGTGAATGTGAAGAAGATGTTTTCATTAGTGGGAGAGTCTAGGACCAGAGGCCATTGCCTCAGATAAAGCCGAATGGCCCCATACTGCTCCTAGAACTTATGAACTGATGAATACTAGTGGAGATGGACAGGAGCAACATCTACACCTGTCCATATACTCATCACGGAAGCTAATCAGCCTGATTTATCACCAACTATAATTGTTGGAAATGGGATCAGAATTATTTGATAAACTCAGTGCTGTTGGTTTGGATAAACTTAAATACAGCTTTCACCATATCAGGACCTGTCTGAACCGTTGCGAGATCCTACTACAGAGAACACAAAAAATTATTATCACCCTGATCTCTTCCTGGTTTACATTCCTCATCAAACAATGTCACAAGGCAGTTCCAGATAAATGTACTTGTAATTTGTGAAACATTGCTGACGACACCAATGACTGACGTTCAAAGCTAATCCACCATATGCTAAGATATTTAAGCAGAGTAAATCATCACAGGAAGAGAAAATGTGCCCACTCTTTCCCGGTTACCACAGTCAATGTTTCCTGTTACTCCTGCCCTATCGAGTTTTGTAGGCAAAGAACATAATAATTAATAGGAAGACCCTTAACAGCAATGATGCACACTATCAGGGAGTTATGGACTTGGGGATCTTGGGGTCCAAGTCCATAACTCAGTGAAAGTGGCAACACAAAAAGAAAGGGTGGCAACAAATGCACATGGTATGCTTGCCTTCATTGGTAGGGGCACTGACTCTTGGAGTCAGGAAGTCATGATGCAGTTTTATCGGACTGTGCTTCGGACACATTTGGAGTATTGCATGCAGTTCTGGTCACCCCCATTGCAGGAAAGACTTGGAAACTTTGGAAAGGGTGCAGAAGAGGTTTACCAGACTGATGTATATAAGGAACCACTGATGCTGGTTTATACCGAAGTAAGGCATAAAGTGCTGGTGTAACTCAACGGGAGTTCCAGCCTGAAACGTCACCCATCCTTTTTCTCCAGGGATGCACTTTGTGCCTATTTTCGGTAAATACCAGAATGATGCCAGGATTAAGGGATATTAGCTGTAGGGAGTGTTTAGCTAGACTTGGATTGTTTTCTCTGGAACTCTGGTGGTTGGGAGCAGATGTGATAGAAGTATATAAAATGTATATATTAGGGAGATGGTCAGAACCTTTTGATTGGAATATTTTTAAAGAACCACAAAAGGTAACTTAAAGGACGATACGGATAGAAAATATGAAGTACTAATGTAACCTAGCCAATAATATTAAAAAGGGTGTCAAAGCTGCCACAGACAGACATAAAAACAGCTTTTTTTCCATGAGTAGTAGCTGTACTAAATAACCAAAAACTATAGCCTCCTTTTGCTCTGGTATTTTATTTAATTCACATCAATAATGTTTTATTATTAATGTATAATGTTTTATGTGTCATTCCTAACTGAGCACCAAGACAAATTCCAGGGGGTGGAAGTTAATGGAGTTGCTATTACTGGGGAGAAAACTGAAAGGTCTGGGGGTGGATATGTCACCTGGACTGGATGGACTGCACCCTAGGGTTCTGAAGGAGATGGCCTCAGAGATTGTGGAGGCATTAGCTGTGATATTTCAAGAATCTCTGGAGTTAGGAGTGGTTCCTGAAGATGGGAAAACTGCAAATATTACCCCGCTGTACAAGAAGGGAGCAAATCAGAAGTGCGGAAAATAGAAGCCAGTAAGCCTGACCGGTGGTTGGTAAGATTTTAGAGTCAATTATAAATGATAACGTTACGCAACACTTGGAGGTTAACGAAAAAATAGGCGAATGTCACCATGGTTTTGTGAAGGGAAGATCTTGCCTGACGAATCTGCTGGAGTTCTTTGAGGAAGTTAATAGCAGGACAGACAGAGGGGAGGCTGTAGATGTTGCTTACCTAGATTTTCAGAAGGCCTTCGATAAGGTGCCGCACGTCAGGCTGCTAGAGAAGATGAGAGCCCATGGTATTGAAGGGAAGATACTTGCATGGATAGCAGGTTAGTGGATGGCAGAAGGCAAATAGTTGCAATAAAATGTGCTTTTTCAGGTTAGCTGCCAGTGACTAGTGGAGTTCCGCAAGGGTTGGTGCTGGGGCCGCTTCTCTTCATGTTGTATATTAATGATTTGGATAAGGGGATTGAAGGCTTTGTGGCCAGGTTTGCAGATGATGCTAAGATAGGTGGAGGGGCAGGCAGTGTCGAGAAAGCAAAGACTGCAGAAAGACTTGGACAGGTTAGGAGAGTGGGCAGAGAAGTGGCAGATGAAATTCAGTGTAGCAAATTGCGGAGTGATGTATTTTGGTAATAAGAATAAAGGCGTAGATTATTTTCTAAATGGAGAGAGAATCCAGAAATCGGAGATGCAAAGGGACTTGGGACTTGGGACTGGACCATGGTGCAGGACTCCAAAAAAGTCAAATCAGTAGTAAGGAAGGCATATTCAATGCTTACATTTGTATCAAGAGGACTGGAATACAAAAACAAGATGTAACACTGAGGCTCTTGAAGGCACTGGTCGGGCTGCATTTGGAGTACTGTGACCAAATTTGGGCCCCATATCTGAGGAAGGATGTGCTGGCTCTGGAGAGGATCCAGAGGAGGTTTACAAGAATGATTCCAGGAATGAGTAGGTTAGCATATGAAGAGCGTTTGACAGCACTGGGCCGCTACTTGTTGGAGTTTAGAAGGTTGAGGGGGGACCCTCATTGAAACTTACAGAATAATGAAAGGCATGGATAGAGTGGATGTGGAAAGGATGTTTCCACTGGTGGGAGAGTCTAGGACCAGAGGTTAGAGCTACAGAATTAAAGGGCGCTCTTTTACAAAGGAGCTGAGGAGGAACTTTTTTAGTCAGAGGGTAGTTACTCTGTGGAACAGAGGGCTGTTGGAGGGCAAGTCAGTGGACAAATTCTTGATTAGAACGGTGTCAAGGGTTATGGGGAGAAGGCAGGAAAATGGGATTCAGAGGCAGAGATCAGCCATGATTGAATGGTGGAGTGGACTCGATGGGCTGCATGGCCTAATTCTACTATAACTTGGGAAGTTGTGAACTATGTAGAATATATATATATATATGTAGAATATATATAAATATATATGTAGAATATATATATATAAATATATATATATATATATGTGTGTGTGTGTGTGTGTGTATATATATATATATATATATATATATACATATAAAACAGACAAATATAACACGAACAGTGCAAAATCTAAAATAATGCCCCCAACTCTATATCGACACTGTTGCCATCCTCAACACTGAGGGCAGATTAAGGAGGCAAAAGTGCCCCACAGTCTTCCAGGTGTCGTCTCACTCAGGACTACATAATGGCAGCAAGACTTTCTTACTCTTGCATTCCAAAGATGCTTGAGTCAGCTCTGTAGTATTTATATCAACACATGCACAGAGGAGGTGGTGCACCCTTTCTGCACGTGCAAATTCTCTTTATTGTCTCACATCCACTGTCGGAAGGTGCAACTATCCCTCATCGATTTTTTTACAATGGACTAATTCCTGGAGTGAAGAGAATTATTTTCACTGGGGATTATGAAGGTGATTTCATTTAGGATTCTTCTTCAGTACTGCTGAGACTAATGAAGAAGAAATATTAAACTGATGAAATATTAAAAAGCAGATGTAATTACTTAACTTGGAGCCTGTACTGAAGTACATTTAACAACCTCATTTGCATTAAACATTCATCGTTACTCCAGTAATAATAGTAGATTGGAAAATGTGTTTATTATAAATTCACCAAGTTAATGCCTTGTCTATGTAATTGGATTGTTTCAAATTAGGAAACGTACGTTTTAAATATTTTATCCAAGGCAATAATATATTACATTAAAGAAATCTAAATTCTATCTGGAAATATTCTAAAATTCAAATAATTTGTTGAGGACTACATTGGACAGGCTCTTTAGCTTGTTTATGCTTTAATGTTTATGTTTCACTTAGAACTCTTCTAATTCATTTCATCTCACCCTCTTTGAACGCTAGAATATAAAAAACAGGGACTCAATGCAGAGTCTTTATAAGGCACTGTAGAATCTCCCTACAGCCACTGTTTTTAGTTTAGTTTAGTTGAGAGATACAGTGTTGAAACAGACCCGTCGGGCCACCGAGTCCATGCCGACCAGTGTTTACCTATTCTCAATTTCTATCCAACACACTAGGGACAATTTACAGAAGCCAAATAACTTACAAACCTGTACGTCTTTGGAGTGTGTGGGAAACCAGAGCACCTGGAGAAAACCCACTCAGGTCACAGGGAGAATGTAGAATCTCCCTACAGCCAGCACCCGTGGTCAGGATTGAAGTCGGGTCTCTGGCGCTGTAAGGCAGCAACTCTACCGCTGCACCCCAGTGCCACCCATCTTTTCCGTACTATGTTTACTTTGACTCTTTGGTTAAAATTTGGAAACTTGTAAGTCCTGGGCCCCTAAATGAAACACAAGGCCACAATTTCTCAAGCACTCTGAAGATTGTGAAAATATGAGCCATGTTTGGGGCAGATTGAGAGCTGAAAAATTCCCCCATGAGGAAACAGACATTCGAGACGAGACAAGGGGTTGGACAGACAAGGGGAAATGGAAGAGGCAGTAGGAGTCAGGAAAAAGTCCTAATACATCAGGCCAGAGCTTAAGGGAAAATGCTGAGTATTCAAAAGGAAATCACCATAAAAGATATAAAGGGCTAAAAATTGTGCTGCATAGTGCAAAATCTTAATTGACCATCAACAAGCGAATTTTACCTTGAACATGATCTCAGATGCTTTACCTGATGCATGTAATGTATTTCTAAAACCTCACTCAAAGCACACTGTCCAGGTAAAGCATATATATAGAGGGGCCACACGCATGCACTGTGATTACAATTGGCAAGCAGTGCACGATAAATAACATATATATCACAGATAGATCAGCCATGATTGAATGGCGGAGTAGACTTGATGGGCTGAATGGCCTAATTCTACTATTACTTATAATCTTATGATCTTAACCCAATCATCCCCGTGATCATTCTGGTAAACCTCCTCTGCACCCCCTCTGACACCAGCACATCCCTCTTCAGATATGGGGCCCAAAACTGCTCACAATATTCCACATGCAGTCTGACCAGTGCCTTATAAAGCCTCTGCAGTGAGTCCCTGTTTTTTATATTCTAGCACTCAAAGAATGATACTGACATCAAACACTAGAGCAGAGTTTAACTGCAAGATATGTTTGTGTTCATCTGGGCTATTTTCAGGGAAAGTGAAGCATCAACCTTCTTATGGATAGGTTCCTGTTTCGCCTTTTTTTGCTTGTTTACCCTAATCCTTAGCAACTTCACCGCATCCCCACTCTCTGAAAATGCTTCAATATCTTCTGCAACAACCCCCCGCATGACACCCACTGATCTCGTCACCCATCCCTCCACCTTTACTCTATCTGACTCCATGATGCCCTATTGACTTTCTTCCCAACTTCTCCAGCTCCCACTGTTCTCCTCTTTTCCAATCATTTCCCTACACAAGGGGTTATAGGGAGGAGAATGGGGTTGGAGGGAAAGATAGATCAGCCATGATTGAATGGCAGAGTAAACATGATGGGCCGAATGGCCTAATTCTGCTCCTAACACTTATGACCTTATGACCAAATACCACCCCTTAACTAACGTACCTGACCGGAATATTTACCAATCCCATCCCTGGTCTAAATGTGTATCATTTCCACCATCTCCCCATCCTGAACCCAACCATTCATCTGGTGATCTCCCATCGAAGGATATCTTGGAGAAAAGACCACTGAGCATGATTTCATGCATCGTGCCTGTTATATCATGCAAAGTATTTTGTGGATCGCTCCTTGAAGGATATCAGAACTTTTAATCAAGGCCTTTTTTTCCCCTCTCTATCCTGTGCCGATTTCCCCATCCCGTGTGCTCTAATCTCTTCCATTATCGCGTCCCCTGCTTTCCCCTCTGCCCTGCCCCCTTTTACCTACATCCCTCCCTCTAGCTGCACATTTCACTCCTCCTGTCTCCTTATCTGACACCCAGTTCATAAGTTCATAAATGTTAGGAGCAGAATTAAGGGCCTGTCCCACGTGGTGATTTTTCCGATGACTGCCGGCATCATTGACTGACGTATCAGTTGCGACGTGATAACGTATTGACGCGTGGTGTTTCATCAAGTGTCGCAACATTTTATTTTGTCGCCGCTGGACTTTGAAATGTTCAAAATCTTTTGCCGACCCTAATACGTTAGTCAATGACGATGGTCAAAAAAAAAAACGCCAAGTGTGACAGGCCCTTTAGGCCACTTGGTCCATCAAGTCTACCCTGCCATTCAATCACAGCTGATCTATATTTCCCTCTCAACCCCATTCTCCTGCCTTCTCACCATAACCCCTGACACCCGTACTCATCAAGAATCTGTCAATCTCTGCCTTAAAAATAACATTGTGTATGCAGGCAAAGAATGTCACTGTGCCTTGTCACATGTGACAATAAAGTATTCCATTCAATTCCAATTGTCTTGGCCTCCACATCTGTGGCAATGAATTCCACTGATTCACCACCCTCTGACTAAAGAGATTCTTCCTCATTTCCTTCCTAATGGTAACGTTCTTTTATTCTGAGGCTATAGCCTCTGGTCCTAGACTCTCCCACCAGTGGAAACATCCTCTCTGCATTCACTCTCTCCAGGCCTTTTGCCTTCTTTTCATCATTAGACCTTTATCCACCCATCTGTCTATCAAAACACCCCCTCGCCTGTATCCACCTATTGCTTGCCAGCCTTAGTCCCATCTCCAACTCTTTTCCAGCTTTCTCCTCCAGATTAGTAGTCTGAAGAAGGATCTCAATCCAAAACCTCGCCTACCTACAACTTCCGACAACTTCCATAGGTGCTGCCAGTCATGCTGAGTTACTCCAGCAATTTATGTTTTACTCAGAGCCTTTAATATTTGCTTCAAGCTACCTGGGATTGAGGGTGAAGTTTTTAATCAAAATAGATTGAATTGAACGTTGTTAAGCAAACTTTGCATGAATAAAACTCACAAGGAAACAGAATAAAAAGGAAGTCAAATAAAATGAAGGAAGAGTACGAACTTACATTACACTCTTCACAACCCTGGGATACCTCAAAGCACCTAAGTACTTCAGAAGTATATTTATTATGACACTCGGCCAACCTTAACTAACCTTCCCTCACTAGATGTTATTATTAATTAACTCTACTTAATTATGAAAAAAAAACACTTGACAATGTGTATGTGTGTGTGTATTTGTGTGTTTGTATATATATATATACAGTTGTTTTTTTTAATATATACAAAACTAGAAAATACATGAAAAATTTGCAAGGGTTCAGAGAACCGGGATGTTGCCAGAACTCGAGAGGTGGAGCAGGCTAGGTCTATAATCCCTGGAGCGCAGGAGGATGAGGGGTAATCTTACAGAGGTTAATAAAATCATGAGAGGAGCAGATCAGGTAAAGGCACAGAGTCTTTTGCCCAGAGTAGGGGAATCAAGAACCGGAGGACATAAGTTTAAGGTGAATGGGAACAAATTTCATGGGAACCCGAGGGGTAATTTTTTTTTACATAAAGTGTGATGGGTGTATGGTTGTAGCAGGTACTATTGCAACGTTTAAGAAACATTTGGACACGCACATGCATAGGGTAGGTTTAGAGGAATATGGGCCAAAGGCAGGCAGGTGGGACTAGAGTAGATGGGGCATGTCAGTTGTCGTTGGCAAGTTGGGCCAAACGGCCTGTTTCCACGCCGTTGATTCAGTAGACCAGGCAGCATATACAGAACTGAGAGACAGAGTTAATGTTTCAGGCCAAAAGACTCCATTGGAATTGGGAAAGAGAAAAAATATACAGTAGCTTTATTTTGCTGAGAAGTTGGGGGAGGATTGATAGTTCAAGAGGAATATCTGTGACAGGTTGACACCAGTGTCACAGGGGTATAAGTTGTTAAGTGAGGCAGTTAGGATGGCAAAGAAGTGTGATGTGTTGCAAATAATGAATGAATGAATGGATGAGTTTATTGGCCAAGTATGTTGACATACAAGGAATTTGCCTTGGTGTTCTGCTCACAAGTGACAACATGACATGCAGTGACAATTAAGAATGACACATAAAACATTAAACATCAATAATAAAATAGTAAGATTAAACATGTGAATTAAATAAAATACCAGAGCAAAGGGAGGTTACAGATTTTTGGTTATTGAGTAGAGCTACTACTCGTGGAAAAATGCTGTTTTTATGTCTAAGTTAATAGAACAGGAAGTGATAATGGAAACAGGATTTTTTTTTAAATGTGCCTAAATCACAAATGCTTGACTTACAGCAGAAATGGCCAATTCTGATATAGACCGGGAAAGCAATTGGAGAATTCGATATTGTCTAGAGACTGCAATGTGCCTGGACTGTAGATGAGGCGATGTCCCTCAAGCTTGCATTTGTCCTCCTTCCAACAGCACAGGAGGTCACAGATCAGTGTGGGAGTGGAATAGGAAATTAAAGTGGCAGACAACAGAAACCTCAACCTGGTCTGTGCAGACTGATTGCAAGGACTCCGTAATGCTGGCGTCCAAACTGAATGTGGTTTTACCAATGTACAGGAGATCATGTTGTGAACACTGAATGCAAGAGATTAGCAGAAACGCAAGTGAACAGTTGCTTCATGTGGAAGGATACAACTTATTTTAGGCAGCAGAGAAATTAAAGCAGGGCGATAGGTGAAACAAAGGGCATTTAGGCAGCCCCCCCCCCACTAACAACTCATATCTACATGAGCCACATCCTTTCATAGATGTTGTCCTTATGTTATCCATCTCCCCACCCCCACACCATCCATTTCAAACTAACATAAAATCATGATCAAACTGTAAAGGGTGCTGGTGTTTAAGAAGGAACTGCAGATGCTGGAAAATCGAAGGTACACAAAAATGCTGGAGAAACTCAGCGGGTGCAGCAGCATCTATGGAGCGAAGGAAATAGGCAACGTTTCGAGCCGAAACAGTCTGAAGAAGGGTTTCGGCCCGAAATGTTGCCTATTTCCTTCGCTCCATAGATGCTGCTGCACCCGCTGAGTTTCTCCAGCATTTTTGTCTACTTTGGAAAGGGTACTGAGAAGATTTACGAGGACAGGCTGGAAAGGGTACAGAGATTTATAACGATGTTGTCAGGACTAAAAGTTTCTGAGCTATAGGGAGAGGTTGAGTAGGCTGTGACTCTATTCCTTGGAGCGCAGGAGGATGAGGGGAGCTCTTATAGAGGTCTTTAAAATCATGAGACGAATAGATCGGGTAGATGCACAAAATCTCTTTTGCACAGAGTAGAGGAATCGAGAACCAGAGGACATGGGTCTAAGGTGCAGGGAAGAAAGATTCAATAGGAATCTGAGGGGAAATCTTCTTCACCCAAAGGCAGGTGGGTGTATGGAGCCAGAGGAAGTAGTTGATGCAGGAACTATTGCAACGTTTAAGAAACAATTAGACAGGCGCATGGTTAAGACGGGTTTGGAGGGATATGGGCCAAACACAGGCAGGTGAGACTATTGTAAATGGGACATGGCGGGCATGGGCAAGTTGGGCCGAAGGGCCTATTTTTACGCTGTGTTACTGTATGCCTCTATGAACTTGTTTTGCTCTCTTTCCAGAATCTGATGAAGAGCCATTGACTTGAAATGTTTCTCTTGCAACCGATGCCGATTGTTTCAAGTATTTTAGAACAGTGAAGCACAGGAACAGGCCCTTTGGCCAACAATGTCCCCGCCAGGTTAAGCTGATCTCCTCAGCCTGAGCAGCATCCATATCCCTCCACTCCCTGCATACCCATATGCCCAGCACAAACCCTCCCAAAAGCCACTATCATAACTACCTCCACCACCAACCCTGGCAGTGCATTTCAGGCACTCACCAGAACTGTGGCCACATTACTGAAAATAATTTCCCGTTTTTATTTGAGAATTCCAAACATGTGATTTTGTGATTTGGTTTAGTTTGGTTTACATCAGTGACACAGCGTGGTAAAGGCACTTTGGTCCACTGAATCTGCGCGGAACAATGATCAAATTGTTCCGCGGGATAAAATTGGTCCATTAGAGAGTCAGAGTGGCCAACTATCTGCAGAGCCAAAAGAGATGGGGGAGATATTGAACAGTTTCTTTTCTTCGGTATTCACCAAGGAGAAGGATATTGAATTATGTGAGGTAAGGGAAACAAGTAGAGTAGCTATGGAAACTATGAGGATCAAAGAAGAGGAAGTACTGACACTTTTGAGAAATATAAAAGTGGATAAGTCTCCAGGTCCGGACAGGATATTCCCTAGGACATTGAGGGAAGTTAGTGTAGAAATAGCAGGGGCTATGGCAGAAATATTTCAAATGTCATTAGAAACGGGAATAGTGCCGGAGGATTGGCGTACTGCGCATGTTGTTCCATTGTTTAAAAAGGGGTCTAAGAGTAAACCTAGCAATTATAGACCTATTAGTTTGACGTCAGTGGTGGGCAAATTAATGGAAAGAATACTTAGAGATAATATATATAAGCATCTGGATAAACAGGGTCTGATTAGGAACAGTCAACATGGATTTGTGCCTGGAAGGTCATGTTTAACTAATCTTCTTGAATTTTTTGAAGATGTTACTCGGGAAATTGATGAGGGTAAAGCAGTGGATGTTGTGTATATGGACTTCAGTAAGGCCTTTGACAAGGTTCCTCATGGAAGGTTGGTTAAGAAGGTTCAATGGTTGGGTATTAATGGTGGAGTAGCAAGATGGATTCAACAGTGGCTGAATGGGAGATGCCAGAGAGTAATGGTGGATGGTTGTTTGTCAGGTTGGAGGCCAGTGACGAGTGGGGTGCCACAGGGATCTGTGTTGGGTCCACTGTTGTTTGTCATGTACATCAATGATCTGGACGATGGTGTGGTAAATTGGATTAGTAAGTATGCAGATGATACTAAGATAGGTGGGGTTGCGGGTAATGAAGAAGAGTTTCAAAGTCTACAGAGAGATTTATGCCAGTTGGAAGAGTGGGCTGAAAGATGGCAGATGGAGTTTAATGCTGATAAGTGTGAGGTGCTACATCTTGGCAGGACAAATCAAAATAGGACGTACATGGTAAATGGTAGGGAATTGAAGAATGTAGGTGAACAGAGGGATCTGGGAATAACTCTGCACAGTTCCCTGAAAGTGGAATCTCATGTAGATAGGGTGGTAAAGAAAGCTTTTGGTGTGCTGGCCTTTATAAATCAGAGCATTGAGTATAGAAGTTGGGATGTAATGTTAAAATTGTACAAGGCATTGGTGAGGCCAATTCTGGAGTATGGTGTACAATTTTGGTCGCCTAATTATAGGAAGGATGTCAACAAAATAGAGAGAGTACAGAGGAGATTTACTAGAATGTTGCCTGGGTTTCAGCAACTAAGTTACAGAGAAAGGTTGAACAAGTTAGGGCTTTATTCTTTGGAGCGCAGAAGGTTAAGGGGGGACTTGATAGAGGTTTTTAAAATGATGAGAGGGATAGACAGAGTTGACGTGGAAAAGCTTTTCCCACTGAGAGTAGGGAAGATTCAAACAAGGGGACATGACTTGAGAATTAAGGGACTGAAGTTTAGGGGTAACATGAGGGGGAACTTCTTTACTCAGAGAGTGGTAGCTGTGTGGAATGAGCTTCCAGTGAAGGTGGTGGAGGCAGGTTCGTTTTTATCATTTAAAAATAAATTGGATAGTTATATGGATGGGAAAGGAATGGAGGGTTATGGTCTGAGCGCAGGTATATGGGACTAGGGGAGATTATGTGTTCGGCACGGACTAGAGGGGTCGAGATGGCCTGTTTCCGTGCTGTAATTGTTATATGGTTATATGGTTATATGGTTATATCACTTGTGCACTAGTGGGGACAATTTAGACAGGCCAATTAACCTACAAACCTGCACATCTTTGGGATGTGGGAGGAAACCAGAGCACCTAGAGAAAACCTATACAGTTGTAGGGATTAGAGTTAGAGTACAAACTCCACACAGACAGCACCCAAGGTCAGGATTGAACCCGGGTCTCTGGGGGTGTGAGGTAGCAACTCTACCGCTGCGCCACCGTGCCGCCCCTGCAATAATTCTGGATTTTCAAGAAAATATTGTTAAATTTATATAAGTAGACCTTAACTGTTTCTCTTTACAAAGAAAATAAACCATGCATCGATAGACAAAATTTAATAACCTCTCTGGAGTAATCACAGAGGTAACGTTGGCAAATTGGCCTGCCAATTATTATAATGCAAGATCTCAGAAACAGTCGTGAAATAATTAGAACAATCTGCTCTTACTGTTGTTTAAGGTATGTTTATGGAGAAAAGTACCAGGGTGGAATATGATGTATTGCATCCAAGCTGAAAACAGCAGATGTGGCCTCAACTTAACGTCTTAATTGAAAGACAGCTTTTCCTAGACACACTATTGTTTCAGCCTGGATTTACGCTCAGCTCTCTGGGGATCCATTCAGAGTGAAAGTGCAACCACTAAGCTGACACCTAATAAAATGTAGTAAAAACAGAGAGACTGAAAACAGGAAATAGAAAATTAAAGCAAGAGAAAATATATGCCACACGGGTGGAATGGAATGAGTTGATGGGCTAAAAGATAACATCAGAGAAAAAGCTAAATGGAAAATCCACATCTGCAGATAAAATCCTGCAGTGGGTATGAAAATGCTTCTAGAAATGATTAACATCTATATACAGCAGCTTTAGTCACCTGGTCAGGTGTGATATTGTGACTGGTGAGATAATGTAGCTTCAACCTGCCGTTAGAAAGTAATTAAATAGAGCCTCAGCTTCTCCAAACTGTATGCTAACCTTCAATTATCAGTTGCATTGGTAACGCCTCAGATTACAAAGCATTCCATGTCTGCACATGGCGGGAACTAGAGAAAATTAAGGCATGGACTGATTCGTGCCACACAAATCCAGGCAATGACCATCTCCAATGATAGAGTGCCTGAATACCTACCAGCAGCATAATCAAGGATGAGTCATACCCTGGCCACTCCCTCCTCCCCTCTCCCATCGGGCAAAAGGTGTAGGAATGTGAAAACGCACACCTCCAGATTCAGGGACAGTTTCTTCTCAGCTGTTATCAGGCAACTAAACCATTCAACCACAAGTATAGAGCAGTCCTGATCCACTATCTACCTCACTGGAGACACTCGGACTATCCTTGATGGGAATTTACTGACTTTATCTTGCACTAAACGTTATTCCCTTTATCATGTATCTGTACACTTTGAATGGCTCGATTGTAATCATGTACTGTCTTTCTGCCGACTGGTTAGGACACAACAAAAGATTTTCACTGTCAGGAAAGAGCGCATGAACACCTACCATCAGCACCATCAACATCCCAGGAATCTTCATTGACCAGACAATGAACTAGAACAGTCACATTGATTTAATGGCTGCAAAAGCATATCAAACCCAAACTAGATGCAAAATCATGGAGTAACTCAATGGGTCAGGCAGCATCTCTGGAGAAAAGGAATACGTGACGTTTCGGTTCGAGACCCTGCTTCAGAGTGAGAGTCAGGGGCGAGGGAGACTAGAGGTATGAAAAGGTTCAGAACAAATCTGAGCCCGCATTGGAAAGATTACTTACCTGGGTGAATAGCGCTTCAACAACACTCGGGAATGTGGATCGCATCCAGAATATACTGTAGCCCTCACTTTGACGGACTCTCTGATGATACTTATAAAGTGAGGGCTATACTCTGGATGCTACCCACATTCCCAAGTGTTTTTGGAGCGCTATTGGGGCGGAAATCCCGGGGGAGATGGGGGGGGGGGGGGGGGGGGACCACATCCCTCCCATGTTTTGAGGGGTGAGGGACAATCCCCCCCATGTTTAGTAATCCGGATTTTGAAATTAGGTGAAAAAAAATCTATTAAAATCTCCGAGACAGTGGGGGTGTCACTGTTAAGCGCTTGTTAAATGTCTCTATTAACATTATATTAACACAATGTGTCACCAATTGTGTTTTGACCTTCAAGTATTACTGAAGATATTCACGGAGAATTTCTTAAAGCTGTCTGATGCGGGTACAAGTACCGTTTGAACTAATTGGATGGATTGATGGATGGGAACGATTTAAATGGGTATCGGATTTAAACGGGTCAGTTCATTAAGGGGTCTGGTCGAACAGGTTTCCTGGCTGGCTTACAGGTAAGTCCCTCATTCACGGTCACTCACGTTATTTAGTATTTTTTTCCCATCTCTCTCTCTCTCCCCCCTCCAAGGTTGGTTCTTCTATTTGCCTTTATTTGCTTCAATTATATTTGTTTAAGTGTTATTTATCACATTGTAGCTTTTGAAAGATTCAAGTGGGTATCAGACGCTTTCTAAGGGCCAAATCAGCCTGTTCACAGGGCCTTTCATTGCCCGGAGCGGCTTAAAATCAAACAGCTTCGTCGAGGTGATCGAGGCTCCTGATGTTGAAGCCCCCGCCAGCCGATTTTAAGCCGCGCCGGGCGATGAAAGGCCCCGCAAACGGGACGATTCAAGCCCCGCGATTCGGGGCGGACGAAGCTGCTGTTGCTGGAATTCGGAGTCAGTCACCAACCAGGTCAGCTCCCGATGTTACTGTTCACAGAGCCCACGGGGGGTGGGGAGGAATCTCAGCTCTCCCATGCCGGGCGATCTGACCCCAGGTCAGGGCTGGTCGAACCTTCTGCGTCGTTTGGAGCTTCCCGACATCGGTCTCTACCCGAGACTGCGAGCTCCACGATGGTGAAATCCGCAGGCCGCGGTTGGAGTGTCGATCCCAGGCAAGGAATCGGCTCCAATGGTGAGTCCACATCCCCACGGTGGGGCTCAAAGTCGGTCTTGAGCAAGGCCTCGAGCTCCATGATGTTAGACTGCAGAGCAACTGGAGATACAATCCCTGTGGTGGGGCTCAAAGTCAGTCTCGAGCAAGGCCACCAGCTCCACGATGTTAGGCGGCAGAGCGACCGGAGATACGATCCAGAAAACAATCGCATCTCGGGCAAGGTAAGAGATTGAAAAAAAGTTTCTCCAACCCCCACATAAAACAAACAAGAGAACATTAACACAAACTTTTAAAACACACTACAAATAACAAAAAATATGAAAAGACAGGCAGACTGTTGGCAAGGCTGCCATCTTGCAGCGCCCCCTTGTGGTACTATATGACAGTAAAGCACTCGACCCTCTGCAATGCCTCGAAAATCCTGGACAACAACTCACAAGCCTTATTTGACATCACCTCCCAAACCACCACCTATGAGGCGGCACAGTGGTGCACAGGTAGAACTCGCAGGGCTGGAGACCCAGGTTCAATCCTGACCTCGGTTGCTGTTCCTGTGTGGAGTTTGCACATTGGGTATAAAAGTATGAGAGGCACAAATAGGGTCTGAATGCTAGAGAGCATGTCTTTATGGTGAGAGGGTTAATGTTTAAAGGAGATGTGCGGGGCAGGATTTTTACACAGAGGATGGTGAGTGTCTGGAATACGCTGCCTGGGGTGGTAGTTGAGGCATAAAAGAGGCCTTTGAATAGGCATATGGATATGTAGGGAATGTAGGTATATGGATTATGTGTAGGCAGATAAGAGTTGGTCTTGGCATCATGTTCGGCATGGACATTGTGGGCTGAAGGCCCTGCTCTTGTGTTATACTATTCTATGTTCTATGGTCTACCACCTTCAAGCACTAGGGCCACAGGCACATGGGATTGCAGCTGTTTGCGATCTTCTTCCGTCACCCACCATCCTGACGAGGAAATTGCTGTATCTCCATTATCAATGGATCTGAATCCCGAAACACCGGTTGATAAGGTGGCTCATCATCATGTTTTGAAATGCAACTGGGGATTGGTAATGTAGAAACAAATACGTACCACGCGCCCACGCGGCCATGGGGAGAACGTACAATCTCTGTACAGACAGCATCTATAGTCAGGATCAAATCCTGGTCTCTGGCACTGTAAGCGTTGTAAAGCACCAACTCTACCCCTGTGCCATCATGCCGCCATTTAAGTAAGTAGCTTTGGTATTACAGGGAAAACATTCAACCTATTCTCATGGCTTTATAAAGGGAAGAAAAACAAAAATAATATGCACACACGCAACTAATAGGAACCTGATCTAATTTAATAGGAAGCTGATGGGTAACCTTTTCATATAAAAGGTGGTGGGTGTATGGATCGAGCTACTGGAGGAGATAGTTGAGGCAGGGACTATCACGATGTTTAAGAAATATTTAGACAGGTACATGCATAGGACAGGTTTAGAGAGATATGTCCCAAACGCAGACAATTGGGACTAGTGTAGATGGGACATGTTGATGAGACTATTGTAGATGAGACATGTTGATCAGTGTGGACAAGTGGGCTGAAGGGCCTGCTTGTACACTGTATGACTTTATGATTCTATGACTATGAAAGATCAGCCATGATCTTGTTGAATGGTGAAACAATTATAAGGGACTTCTGTGGGGCAAACACAGGCAGGTGGGACTAGTGTAGATGGGATATGTTGACGGTTGTGACTCTAAGACTATTTACCGGAAATCTGAAATAATTGTTTCCCACAGTTCCTGCTTGGATTAGAGGGTTTCAGCTACAAGGAGTGGTTGGGTAAACTTGGATTGTTTTCTCTGGAACTTCGGAAGTCGGGGGGAGACGATAGAACTATATAAAATTATTAGTGGCACAGATAGCGTAGAGAGTCAGAGTATTTTTCCCAGGGATGGAGATGCACTAAATGAGAGGGCACGTGTAGGAAGGAACTGCGGATGCTGGTTTAAACCATAGGTAAAGACAAAAAGCTGGAGTAACTCAGCGGGACAGGCAGCATCTCTAGAGAGAAGAATTGGGATCCCTAACTAGTCTGACGAAGGGTCTCGACCTAAAACACCACCCATTCCTTCTCTCCAAAGATGATGCCTGTCCCGCTGAGTTACTGCAACTTTTTGTGTCCACATTAGAGGGCATAGCTGTAGAATGAGAGCGGGAAAGTTTAATGGAGTTGTGCATGGCAAGAATTTCACACACGGAGTAGTGGGGGTCAAGAACCCATTGCCAGGGGTGATGGTGGAGGCAGATACGATAGTGGTTTAAGAGGCGTTTAGATAGGCACATTGAAGTGCAGGGAATAGAGGGATATTGATCGTGTACAGCAGACAAGATCAGCTTAACGGCACCATATTTGACATAGACTTTGTGGGCCGATGGGCTGTGCTGTTGGGCTCTATATATGTTCTAATGGGTTGTTTTTGTCTCTCTCCCCTTTCATCTTCCATTTTACCTTTTCTGAGATAGATCACCTTCAGTTAAAAAAGTTTTTCAACCTCTCTCAACTGATGCCACCATCTTTTACTGTCTTTTACCCCAATACTGTAATGGGCCTGTCCCGCTTAGGCGATTTTTCAGGCGACTGTGAACGGCGGCGACTGGAACGGCGACTGTCAGAGTGGAACACACACACACATCGCTTCCTTCACCAGCCCGTTATACAGGCGGTGAACTGGGCAAGCGGGGGGGGGCGCTGTCTGTGTGAAATTCACAAGGTGCAAAGCCGAGGTGTTACAGACACACACCGCGATGAACAGGAAGGTTGGCGCTGTAATTAAGGCGGTGAAAGCACAGTGCACGGGAGGGGTCACAATTCCTTTCAAAGAGGGGGGGAGGGGGGGAGGGGAGGAAGGGGGGGGCGGGGGAAAGGAGAAAGGGGAGAAGGGGGAGAAGGGAGAGATGGGGGAGAGAAGGAGTGGAGACAACTTTTAAGAAGCCAGAGATACACGGCTGTGAAGCTCGGCGGACATTTAACATTACCGGTCGGTTATCCTTGGTTCTGAAAATGACTGCTTACGTTTTTTTTCTTTGTGTGCTCGTGACAGAAGTGGATCTGCAATCACGCATTACAATCACTCCACTCTTTTAAATCTCTACTCAGACAGCAACATTTATTCACATTATTCCCTTTATCATGTATCTGTACACTGTGGATGGCTCGAATGTAATCATGTATTGTCTTTCCACTGGTTGATTAGCATGTAACAAATAAACCATATTTACATTCCAGATACGGACAATCATTAAGGGCACACAGAGGCAAACAAATTGTTGCTTTGCTTTATCCCAAAGATGTGCAAATTGCCTCTGACTACAAACCAAGAATCTTTTGAATCCTATTTGATCTGTCACTTTGAAGGGATTGATTAATTGAAAGATATAGCATGGAAACAGATCCTTTGGCCTACAAAATCAAGGCTGACCATTGGTCACCTTTTCACACTGGTTCAAACAGCAATCAGTCTGAAAAAGGCTTCTGACCCAAAACATCATCTAGCCATGTTCTTCAGGGATGCTGCCTGAACCGCTGAGTTGCTCGAGCATTTTGTGTCTTTTCACAAAAATGCTGGAGAAACTCAACGGGTGCAGCAGCATCTATGGAGCAAAGGAGATAGGCAACGTTTCGGGTCGAAACCCTTCTTCAGACCCAGGTCTGTGTACCTTTGATTTTCCAACATCTGCAGTTCCTTCTCCTTCGCTCCATAGATGCTGCTGCACCCGCTGAGTTTCTCCAGCATTTTTGTGTCCATTCGATTTTCCAGCATCTGCAGTTCCTTCTTAAAAACATTATGTCTTTTCACGCCAGCTCTATGTTATCCAACTTTCTCATCCACTCCCTAGTTTAGTTCAGTTTAGTTTATTGTCACACGTACTGAAGTACAGTGAAAAGCTTGTTCCTTCCTTCCTTCCTTCCTTCCTTCCTTCCTTCCTTCCTTCCTTCCTTCCTTCCTTCCTTCCTTCCTTCCTTCCTTCCTTCCTTCCTTCCTTCCTTCCTTCCTTCCTTCCTTCCTCCCTTCCTCCCTTCCTCCCTTCCTCCCTTCCTCCCTCCCTCCCTCCCTCCCTCCCTCCCTTCCTTCCTTCTCTCCTTTTCTCCTTTTCTCCTTCCCTCTTTTTCTCCTTCCCTCCTTTTCTCCTTCCTTCCTTTTCTCCTTCCTTCCTTTTCTCCTTCCTTCCTTTTCTCCTTCCTTCCTTTTCTCCTTCATTCCTTTCCTCCTTCCTTCCCTCCTTCCTTCCCTCCTTCCATCCCTCCTTCCTTTTCTCCTTCCTTCCCTCCTTCTTTCCCTCCTTCCTTTTCTCCTTTCTTCCCTCCTTCCTTTTCACTTCCTTCCCTCCTTCCTTTTCTCCTTCCTTTTCTCCTTCCTTTTCTCCTTCCTTCCTTCCTTCCTTTTCTCCTTCCTTCCTTCCTTCCTTTTCTCCTTCCTTCCTTCCTTCCTTCCTTTTCTCCTTCCTTCCTTCCTTCCTTCATTTTCTCCTTCCCTCCCGAGGGGCAACTTATAGAGGCTAATCATCTTGCACCACCACACGTCTCTGGGATGTGGCAGGAACCCGTAGAAAAGCCCATGTAGTCACAGGGAGAATCTGCAAACTCCACACAGACAGCACCCAAGATCACGATCAAACCCGGGTGTCTGGCACTTGGCGGCGGCAGCTCTACCAGCTGCGACACTGTGTCGCCCACAAAACTTATAAAATACATAATTAGTAAATCACAGTTGAATATCAAACGAGGAGAGAGGTTTTGAAATTAGTTTTGTTCTTTATGTTTCCTGCTTGTTGTATCACTGTGTGGAAGAACAATGATGAAGGCTTTCAACAAAGCTCCATGCACTAAGGTATTTTAAATGCTGTGTGTAGCTGTAAAAAAAGACCATTTTACTTCGGAGTCACGTGAGTGACTACGTGAAGAAGCCCGCCAGGACGCATGCGTGCATTGCGCTACACGCATTGCAACTCGTCATTGTCGGGAGGAAGGACGTTCCTCCCAAATGGCAGGATTTTTGAACCTGCAACAGTAGGTAAGGGAACGTCGTTTTCTTACTTACCTTTTTTCTACAGAAGGCTGTTGAAAGCTGGCGGGGGAGGAGTCTGCAAGCAGCAGGCAGCCAGCAACGGCATGTGGCACGACAGTCTCCCTTATCGGGAGTTCGTGCGACTTTAGCTCCGGGAAATCGACAAGGGAGTACTCCGGAGCCGTCAGTCCGACAAACTCGGACAACAGCCCCAAGGACCTACGCTACATGGGTCCGTGGGGCTGCGGAAATCACAGCGGGAGGAAGGACGTTCCTCCCAAACGGCAGGTTGACAACCAGCAACAACAGGTAAGAGAATTTTCCTTACCTTTTTTCTTGATTGAAGAAAGGCTGCCGAGCTGCCGCTGAACAGCAGCAGGCAGCCAGCAACGGACGTCGGCACCACTATCTCCCATAACGGGAGGGAGTGCCAAACTTCACCCCAAACGGGTGGAGGAAATCGGAACCAACAACCCACAAAGACAGTGGGTTGTATTTGTGTTCTGTCCCCCGTTAAAGTCAGGGGACAAAAGGAGAAAAGCTGCTGCAAGAGGCTGGGGCAGACAGCGGCGTCCCAGGCAGCCGGCAGCAGCTTAAGGCACGTTTATCTCCCGTAATGGGAATAGCTGTGCCCGACTTTCTCTCCCGACGGGCGGGAGAGGGAGCAAAACTAATGTTTTCCCCGCACTGGGTCTGTACAGGAGGGAAAGCTGGACTAAGGAGTGTCCACAAGTGCTGCTAGTGAAGCTGGCTGGGGAAGACAGCAGAGTCGCATGCAGCCGGCAGCAGCTGAAGGCACGTTTATCTCCCGTAATGGGAAGAGCAGTTCCGACTTTGGTCCCGCGCCGGCCAGAACACCAGAGCCGGGCGGGAGACCATTCAAATGGGGCCGTGCAGAAACAACGGGCTGCGACAAAGCTGGTGGGCTAGATGGGATCAGCTGTGCCAGATGTCCTCCACACCGGCCATATCCACTCCACGGAAGGACAGTAAGGACAAAGCTGGAGAAGGAGGACCGTGGAGCAGCGGGCAGCCAGCAGCAGCCAGCGGCACTTGGATCACCCGTAGTGGGATCAGCTGTGCCCGATGTCGCCTCCGCACCGGCCAGATCCACGCGGCCCGGCGGAAAGGCTAGACACAAAACAAACAAGGTCGTGGACTCAGAGGAGTCCGACTTTGAATCACCGCCGGCGGCCAGCGCCCGAGAGCACTGGAGCGGGAAGAAGCGGTGTATGGAGCTTTGCTCCAACGTGACAGACTCCGGGACATGGAGTCGGGTCACTGTGGGCCCTATGATAAACCTACAGCAGTACCTCTTTGAGGGCTGCACAGTGCTTCTACCTCATCAGAGGGAAGCACTGCGGGTCAGTTCTGGGCTGACCTGGAAGAGGGGTCCGCAGAAGAAAGTGTGCAAGGGGGTGCAGGAACAAGAGAACCTACTGGAACCTAGCACCCCCACGCACCCACCAGCAAAACTGGTGAAAGCTCGAAGGACCGGTACTCAAAAACATGAGTCTTTTAGGCCATGGCCCAGACCGGCCTTCTCGGAAGATGCGGGACCTCCAACGCCAACCAAACCGAAAATCCAGACCCCAGAGCTACAACAACAGCGAAGAACCTACGAAAAGTAAACCTGCCACTGGTAACTATAGAGGTAGGTGGGTCTGGTTCCCTACAATATACAGTGGGCACGGAGATTGGGTGGAGATTACACTCTTGAATGCATGAAGCATGATTAAGCAGTATCCAGGGATATACAACAGAGTTTATACACAAGTACAGCCCTCCAGTTCAACATATACTGAACCGAATATTCGTGCTTTTTGATAAAGGGATATCAAAAGCGCAAGCTGAACTGAAGCGGCTTCACATAAAAGGTGTAATTGAGAAAACTCAACACGAACCATTAGAATTCGTGTCCAATATATTTATCAGAACAAAAAAGATGATGGTCATCGCATCATCATAGATCTGACAAAATAGATACCTTTGTTACTGCTTAACAATTAATTCCCTAAGGTTACTTCAATGGCCAGCACCGATTTAAAAGATGCTTACCATTCAGTGCCTATACGAGGTGACCACAGATGTTACTCAAAAATTTAACTGGATGGGACAACTCAGACAGTATAAAGTATTGCCAAATGGGTTATCATCAGCCCAGGCTGTTCACAAAAAATTTGAAACCAGCCCAAGCGTTTCTATGGAAACGTATACACATGGTCATGGCATATTTAGATGACATACTCATTATGGGCATAACTTTGGAATTGGCCAAACAAACTAACAGCCACAAAAAAAGTTATTTGGAAAACTGGGATTCATTTTTCATCCAGTTAAATCTAAACTAATGTGTTCCACTACTATGGACTACCTGGGGTTTCACCATTGACTCAGTTCACATGTCAGTGACTCTGCCTAAGGGAAAGGCTACAGATTTAATAGAGGCTTGCAATAACCTCACTGACATCAGCAAACCATCCATCAGATTGGTAGCTAAAGTAATTGGCATAATGATGGCTGCCTTTCCAGCCACACAATTTGGACCTCTACATTACCAAAACTTACAGAGAGCAAAATTCAAGCACTCTAAATTATGCAGGTCACTTTGACAGATCTATGAAACTACCAATCAAGCTAAAATGGAACTAAAATGGTGGATAGACAACATCTGGCCTTGTTCCTATCCAAGCATTGTCAGTAACCTTTCCATGGTACAGGTGCACAACCTTTTATCCGAAAGCCTTGGGACCAGACACTTTTCGTAATTCGGAATTTTTCGGCTTTCGTAATGGAAGATTTTTAGCGTAGATTTTAACGGCTGGCTCAGTGGTAGAGTGCTCGGCTCATATCCGCAAGGTCGCGAGTTTGTGCCTCGATCCCGGCAGTTACTCGATCGCGATTTTGAGTCTTCAATGTAGTTTTTTCTTGCAGAATAGGAGAGAATAGGGAGGGTTAGGCTGGGATCATTCTCTGCAAGATGGTCTTAGTGCGGGAGACAAGTGTAGGAGAGGTGTACTGCCTGTGTGGGCAGAACTTTGGAAGTGATTGCCCACCATTCTCAAAAGCCGCTGTGTCTCCCTGTCCCTCCAACTCCAGAGGAATCCGCTCCCCGATGGGCCGCTACGGCGACAAGTGGCAATTCGCCCACAGCCCGAGCTGCGCCACCCCAAGAACAAGACGTACCTTGCACACCATCAGCTTCTGCCCCTACTGTTCCTCTGGAGTTGGAGCGGGGCTAGGCTGGAGTTGCTGATCTGGGATCTCCGTGCTTGCAGTGGGCCTGGGGGTCGGTGTCCCGATGAGGGGGCGCAGCTCGGGCTGTGGGCGAACTGCCACTTGTCGCCGTAGCGGCCCATCGGGGAGCGGCTTCTGGTGGTCCTGACGTCTCTCAGCTCCTGTCCAGGGGGGTGGCCGGAGACGTCAGGACCAACAGGAACCCGCTCCCCGATGGGCCGCTACAGCGACAAGTGGCAGTTCGCCCACAGCCCGAGCTGCGCCCCTTCATCCGCAACCCGGGTTCCTCTGGAGTTGGAGCGGGGCTGGGCTAGAGTTGCTGCTGGCTGTGAGTCTCTGGGATCTCCGTGCTTGCAGTCGGTGTCCCGTTGGTCCTGACGTCTCCTGTCACCCCCCTGGACAGGAGCTGAGACTGGGAACTGTACCGCCCTTGCCCCCTCTCTCTGCAACTGCAAACAACCCCACTCTCCTGCTCACCTGCAAGGGCGGTACAGTTTCTGTTCCTACGGGGAGCGTGTTCCTCTGGAGTTGGAACGGGGCTGGGCTGCTGCTGGCTGTGGGTCTCTGGGATCTCCGTGCTTGCAGTGGGCCTGGGGGTCGGTGTCCCGTTGGTCCTGACGTCTCCGGTGACTGGCACTGACCTGCTGGCATCGCCGACGTGAAGACAGTGCAAAGCCCCCGCGCCGATGCAATGGGCGGGGAGCTGGAGAGGGGAGGGAAGGGGTCACACACATGGCCGGGAAGCAGAGGGGTGTAGGTGGGGTGCAACTGAAGGGAGCGACAATCTGCTGCTGCATCGTGAGTCTACTGTGTATCGTGAGTCTACCGTGGGAACTTTTTAACTCAGCGGGCAGGCAGCAGCAGATTGTCAATTATTTACCCTCCCGCGCAATATACCCTCACCTTCTCTTTTATAAATGGGGATTTAGTTCCCCTTTCTTCGAGGACCGACCGGAGGTTCCAGTGTCACCTCTGCGGGCCGCCCTCGGTGAACGTCTTCAAGGACCTTTCTTCAAGGACCGAAAAAATGACCGCTATTCGGAGCTTTTCGTTATTTGGAATTTCAGATAAAAGGTTGTGCACCTATACTACAAACTGATGCCAGTACACTTGGATGCGGAGCCACCAATACCATACCACCGTGGTAGCATACATTAACCACAGGGTGGAAACAAATCGACGTCATGTGACAATCTGGCTATACAAATCGGCAATGGTGTATCCAGAGAGATATTTGGATACCAGCCACTTACCTACCAGGAAGACTAAATTCATTGGCAAACACCAGGTCACACAAATTTAATGAACAACACACAACCATGGTTCCCAGTGGTATCAAACACGGAATCAGACACATGAACATCCAATCTGTTCTGGAATATCTGGCAGGCCTCCACTATGATGAGGGGCTCAGTTATAGTGCCATCAACTGCGCCAGAAGTGCCCTATCGACTTACCTATGGCAGGGGACAGACCATTACACTGTTGGGACTCACCCACTGGCACAAAACCCATGAGGGGAACCAGAGACTCCCTAATATGGGATGTGAGAATAATCCTGAAGATGCTCAGGAATTGGTCTCCAGCAACAGTTCTGTCCCTACACAGACTGACATTAAACAGTCATGCTATTGGTATTGGTCACGGCACAAAGAATTTTTAAAATCTTTTTCCACCAGGGCTGCAGCTACATCGGCAGCATACAGTTGGATGTACCAATGGACCAAATCCTCAAGGCAGCAGGATGGTCTGGAGGGGAAACATTCCAATTATTTTGTAATAAACCAGTAATGAAACCTGGAACGTTTGCAGAAACAATTTAAGTTCTGTAAATTAATTTAAACCCATAAATGGGGTTATAAACTTGTGTTAAACATTTTTATGATTTCAATGTCGAATTCATGTCCAAACTATGTTAACACAATTCCTCCCACAGTCAAGGCAGACGTGATGCATGGACTCGTTCCACGGCATGAAATCACAGTGCTTTAAAATCCTCACGTAGTCACTCACGTGACTCCGAAGTAAAATAGTAAGATTAAACGAGAATTTACCAGTTTGAAGTTTGATCTGTATTTTATGAGGAGTTACGATGAGGGATTACGTGCCCTCCGCTCCCACCCTGATCATATACTTAACTGGTACCTCTTCTCTAATCTTACTATGTTTAGTCATTACAGTTATCTGTGATTTCACACCGCTGCTTTGAAGAATGACACGCATGCGTCCTGGCGGGCTTCTTCACGTAATCCCTCATCGTAACTCCTCATAAAATACAGATCAAACTTCAAACTGGTAAGTTCTCGTTTAATCTTACTATTAAATCCCCTTCCTTCAGTTTGAGAGATGAGCAGTATATCCTGCATTTTCCCAGTGTACAAGTCATTGGTACAAGTACAAATTACCAACAAGAAATCCAGGAGTTACGCCAAAGAGAGAGTCCATTTAAACCAGGTTGGAGCCCTCTATTCTTGTGAGAAATGAGTTCCATTCGGATCTATCCACCTGTTTTCTTATTCCCCCAGGCACCACACAACTGGATTCAGACACTTGCACAGCCACAATTTAAATTGTGTTCTTTTTAGATTTCTATATAGATTGTCTAGACATAGGACAGAAAATCCAAGAAGATTCAGCTCGGAGGGATCAAGGGTTTTCAATTGAGGCCGACATTTGCACTGGTTATGAAAATGGTTTTCAAAAGGTAATGTTTGTCTGACTGCTGTAGGAGTATTGTGTGCAATTACGAGCACCCCATTACAGAAAGGCTTCTATAGCCATGGGTAAGGTGGAATTAGATTCACTGGGATAATTGCAATGCTGACAGATATAATTATGATGACAAACAAAAATCTAGGCTCTGTTCAATGCAGAACTGAAGGCTAAGTGGGATCACATTGAAGTGTTGAAAATGTTGATAGGATTTGAGTTAGATGCTGAAAAACATTATTTTCAGTGGTCAGTAAATCAGCATCAAGGAAATGTGGACGTAAGATTACATTAAAATCAGAAGGATGATATTGCAAACTGTTCGACAAAGCATTTTCTCAACGACCTTTTGGTGAATTATCAAAACATTTTAGGGAATTAGTGATCATTTAAAGGAATGTCTATGGAAATGAATTAAGTTGGAAAGGGTGCAGGGAAGGTTTACGAGGAGATAGATAGATAGATAGATAGATAGATAGATAGATAGATAGATAGATAGATAGATAGATAGATAGATAGATAGATAGATAGATAGATAGATAGATAGATAGATAGATAGATAGATAGATAGATAGATAGATAGATAGATAGATAGATAGATAGATAGATAGATAGATAGATAGATAGATAGATAGATAGCCTTTTATTGTCATTCAGACCGAAGTCTGAACGAAATTGCAGCAGTTATACATACAATAAAAAACAACAATAAACACATATTAACATCCACCACAGTGAGTCCACCCAACACCTCCTCACTGTGATGGAGGCAAAGGTCTTAGGTCTGCAGTCTCTTCCCTCCTCTTCTCCCTCTGCGCTGAGGCGATACCCCCCGGGCGATGTTACAACAGTCCCGCGGCTCAAACACCGCGGCCCGGGGTGGTCGAAGCTGCCGCCCACCAGTCCTGCAGACGCAGCCGCTGGCCCGCGGCCGAACCCCGGACTCAGGCCACCACCACCAGAACACCGTCCCAGCCACCCTCACGTGAGTATCGTGCCGACTTCAGCCTCGGGCTGGGCCGCCCCGATATGGGCGCCGAACCTCTCCCCCGGGCCGGGCCGCCCCGACTTGGGCGTTGCTTCTTCCCCGGGCCGGGCTGCCCCGACTTGGGCGTCGCTTCTTCCCCGGGCCGGGCCGCCCCGACATGGGCGTCACTTCTTCCCCGGGCCGGGCGGCCCCGACTCGGGCGCCGAACCTCCCTCGGGCTGCGAGCGCCGCACCTCCTCGAGCTCGGCAGCTCCGACGGCAGCCTCGTTCACACCTGGCCGCACGTCTCCTGAGCCGGACCACCCTCACGGGAGCGAGCTCAGGGCGAGTCCTGACGGGCTCTGCCTCCGGAGCCTGGAGGTCGCCAGCTCCATTAGGACTCAGCGCTGACGGAGGCAGAGAAGGGGAATACGATAAAAAAAAAGTCGCATTCCCCCGCAGGGAGAGACTGCACACCCCGTTTCAACCCCCCCCCCCCCCCCAAAACACCACTAAAAAACAAAAACTAGACTAACCAAACAAAATAAACAACACAAAAAACACAAAACAAACGGGACTGCCGATGAGCCGCTGCAGCCAGAGCCGCGCCGCCACAAGAACGTGCCAGGAATGGAGGGCCTGAGCTACAGGGAGAGGTTGAACAGGCTAGGACTTTATTCCTCAGAGTGCAGAAGGATGAGAGGTGATCTTACAGAGGTGTACAAGATCAAAGGTGGAATGCATAGGGTAAATGACAGTCTTTTACCCAGAGAAGGGGAATCAAAAATCAGAGGACATCGGTTTACGGTGAGGGGAGAAAAGTTTAATAGGAATCCGAGGGGCAACTTTTTAATGCAAAGGATGGTAGTTACATGGAACAACTTGCCGGAGGAAGTATTTGAGGCAGGTACTATCAGAACACCCACAGGAAACCCATTGGAGGTCAGGATCGAAGCCTGGTCTCTGATGATGTGAGGCAGCAGCTTTACCAGGTAATAAAAGAAATGGTGAGAAACATTGGAAAAGAAAATTGAAAAGAGATAAGGGGTATGAAAAATAAATATATTAAATCAGCAAAATGGAGAAACTTTGCACAAAATATATTGGAGTCAGAATTGTGTTTAAATCAAAATGTCAGTGTTTGAGTTGTTAATCACCAAAGACCAACATAGTAGCTATTATGGAGATGTCCATCACGAAGATCGAAACAGAACTAGAAACTTTGAATTTTGAAATAAAATAGTAAGATGCAATGCGGTAGAGTTAGTGATGGACTCTATCACACTATTAAAGTTCATAGGTGAGAGAAGCAGAATTAAGCCATTCAGCCCATCAAGTCTACTCCGCCATTCAATCATGGCTGATCTATCTTCCCCTCTCAACCCCATTCTCCTGCCTTCTCCCCATAACCCCAGACATCTGTACCAATCAAGAATCTATTTTTGTCTGCATTAAAAATAGCCACTGGCAGCCTCCACAGCCTTCTGTGGCTATGAATTCTGTGGCATAAGAATATCCTGAGAAAAAAGACACAAAGAGCTATGCTCAGCAGGCCAGGCAGCATTCTGGACATTAGTTTGAAGAAAGGTCCTGACAAACTTCACCTGTCCATGTTCTGCACAGGTCCATAGATAGGAAAGGTTTAAAGGAATATTGGCCAAATGCAGGCAGGTGGGATAACCGTAGATGGGCCATCTTGGTTAGCATGGGCATGTTGGGCTGAAGGGCCTGTTTCCATGCTGTAAGGCTCCATCACCATGACTCTACTTGCTTAGATAGGAGTGGAGTTTGAAGAAAGGCCCCAATCTGAAATGTCAACTATCACTCTTCAGGTATGCTGCCTGACCCTCTGAGTTCAGCGCTTTGTGTCTTTTTGAAAAATAAACCAGCATCTGCAGTTCCTTGTGTCTCCAGAATATCCTGAGGGTTGGGTCAAGACATGACTTGCAGGCTCAGAGTTTGAAAATGAGGAAAGGAAGCATGATAAATCGTAGAAAGACACAAAAAGCTGGAGAAACGTAGCGAGACGCAGCATCTCTGGAGCGAAGGAATGGGTGACGTTTCAGGTCGAGACTCTTCTTCAGTCTGATAATTGGGCACCTACAGAGATAAGTATCTGCAGGCATCTCAGGAAGAAATACATCAGAGTGATTTTAAATATCCTGGTCAGCTGGAACAAAGGCAACAAAGAGAACACTTTTTAAAATAGTGTCATAACTGCTTCCAGATTTAGCATGCTCCAACCCAGCAAATCGCGGAAGGACAATAGTGCAGATGGTGGATTGAAACATGAAAGTGTGAGAATTGCTGAGCAGGTGAGGTTGCATCTGTGCAGAGGGAGACACATTCATGGCCTGACTCTCTGTTTCTTTCATCACAGGAAAGACGCACGGCTTGAATTCATTCTTGGAATTGGGGACGCCAGGTTAAAAACACTTTGTAAACAACGGCCGCAAAATGGTCAGGCATAATGTAATGCAATGATGGGGATAACAATGAAGTTTTGAATGAAAACAGCTTAGTGTTTGAAATAGTTTTGGTAGCATTAACTTTAGGCAGTGTTGTGGGTCACCCGAATGGTTTCATGAAAGATGTAGGATAAACGAGAACACTAATTTCAACAGACAAAGATAGGGGCAGCACGGTGACGCAGCAGTGGAGTTGCTGCCTAACAGCGCCAGAGACCCCGGTTCGATCCTGACGATGGGTACTGTCTGTATGGAGTTTGTACGTTGTCCCCGTGACCTGCGTGGGTTTTCTCCTGGATCTCCAGTTTCCTCCCACACTCCAAAGACGTGCAGGTTTGTCGGCTGTTTGGGTTCAGTAAAAATTGTAAATTGTCCCTAGTGTGTGGGATACTGCTAGTGTACAGGGTGATCACTGGCCGGCGCGGATTCGTCGGGCCGAAGGGCATGTTTCTCTGCTGTATCTCTAAACTAAAGCGTCAAAAGCATCGTATTGGGCTGCATCACTACTTGGTCTGGAAACAGCTTTGTCCATGACCACAAAAAATTGCAGGCAAAGGAACAAAGTGCCGGAGCAACTCAGCAAGTCAGGCAGCATCTGTGGAGAATATGGATTGGTGACGTTCATGTCGGGAATCCTTTGCAGACTTTTCCATTGAGAGTTGGGAAGATTCAAACAAGAAGACCTGAATTGAGAATTAAGGGACATGTTTAGGGGTAACATGAGGGGAAACTTCTTTACTCAGAGAGTGGTAGCTGTGTGGAATGAGCTTCCAGTGGAAGTGGTGGAGGCAGGTTTGATTGTATCATTTAAAAATAAATTGGATAGGTATATGGACGGGAAAGGAATGGAGGGTTATGGTCTGTGTGCAGGGAGATGGGACTAGAAACATAGAAACATAGAAATTAGGTGCAGGAGTAGGCCATTCGGCCCTTCGAGCCTGCACCGCCATTCAATATTATCATGGCTGATGATCCAACTCAGTATCCCGCACCTGCCTTCTCTCCATACCCTCTGATCCCCTTAGCCACAAGGGCCACATCTAACTCCCTCTTAAATATAGCCAATGAACTGGCCTCGACTACCCTCTTTGGCAGGGAGTTCCAGAGATTCACCACTCTCTGTGTGAAAAAAGTTCTTCTCATCTCAGTTTTAAAGGATTTCCCCCTTATCCTTAAGCTGTGACCCCTTGTCCTGGATGAGAGTAAGTGTTCGGCATGGTCTAGAAGGGCCGAGATGGCCTGTTTCCGTGCTGTAATGGTTATATAGTTATATGGTTATATGACTTCCGCACTTTGGAAAGCAGCATTTGCATTTCTTTGTGCTTAGAAATTGCAGAGAGTTGTGGGTGTAGCCCAGTCCACCACTGACTTCATCTACAATTCAAAGATCGGAATCACAGACAATATAATCAAGAACCATTTTCACCCCAGTCATTCCTTCTTCTCCCCCCTCCAGTCGGATACAAGACACAGAGGCCTGAAAGCGAGCACCACCAGACTCAGGCATAGCTTCTTCCCTTCTGGTAGCAAGCTTCTGAACAGTCCTTCCATAAACTAGAGTACTGTCTGATTCACCTCAACCCCACCGAGGACATTGGACTTTGTCCATGGAACTGATGCACCACAATGTTGAGAACTATAATCTTCACTCTGGAATGTACTAAGGTGCTGGGAGCTAGGAAACTCAGAAACATGCAAAAAATTGCTCCGTTCTGGAATATATCCTTGTTCAGCAGCACAGTTCTTTTGACTTTGGACTTGATTGAAGAAATTCTAAGGCTAAATTTCAACCAGATAAATAAAGATTGCAAAGAATGTGAAGGAAGAAAGTGATTTATCTGTACACTGGTACCATACTGTAACTTATTCTCCACTACATCAAATGAGTGCATGTAGGGATTGAGTGCATGTAGGGATTGA
Organism: Amblyraja radiata; assembly: GCF_010909765.2. NCBI lineage: Eukaryota > Metazoa > Chordata > Chondrichthyes > Rajiformes > Rajidae > Amblyraja > Amblyraja radiata. Next base: position 60,284 of record NW_022630641.1, on the reverse strand, counting down.
GTGCATGAGAACTTGTCTATTTCATCAAATTTACACTACAGGTGCACAACCTTTTATCCGAAAGCCTTGGGACCAGACACTTTTCGTAATTCGGAATTTGTCGGTCTTCGGAATGGAATTTTTTTAGCGTAGATTTTAATGGCTGGCTCAGTGGTAGAGTGCTCGGCTCATATCCGCAAGGTCGCGAGTTTGCGCCTTGATCCCGGCAGTTCCTCGGTCGCGAGTTTGAGTCTTCAGTGTAGTTTTTTCTTGCAGAATAAATGTCTGTATGAAATGCAGTGTGTTGAATGAATTCCTGAATTTATAAATGTGACCGCAGCATTGAATCACCTCTCGCACTCATGTCACCCTAGCGGGGCTACATGCCCTTAGGGGACATTTTCACACTCTTATATCCGTGTGCAGCAGAGGCGACGTGCGTTTGGCGCCAAACGTGAGCTTTGGTGAGCTTTGGTGTGCAGACGATATCCTGGGGGAAATGTCCGGTTACTTCCAGGTAGGCGATATACCCTCCCGGGCAATATACCCTCCACTTCTCTTTTATGAAGGGGATTTAGTTCCCCTTTCTTCCAGGACAGACCGGAGGTTCCGCTGTCACCTCTGCGGGCCACCCTCGGTGAACGCTCACTCAACTTTGTCTTGGGATTCCTACTCTCCCGCGCAATGTACCCCCACCTTCTCTTTTATGAAGGGGATTTAGTTCCCCTTTCTTCGAGGACCGACCGGAGGTTCCGCTGTCACCTCTGCGGGCCGCCCTCGGTGAACGTCCTGTCTCCCTGTCCCTGGGATAGCAGGCAGCGATCAAACAGCACAATACCCCCCTCCCCCTCCAACTCCAGAGGAATCCGCTCCCCGATGGGCCGCTACGGCGACAAGTGGCAGTTCGCCCACAGCCCGAGCTGCGCGACCCCAAGAACAAGACGTACCTTGCACACCATCAGCTTCTGCCCATACGGGGAGGGTGTTCCTCTGGAGTTGGAGCGGGGCTGGGCTGGAGTTGCTGATCTGGGATCTCCGTGCTTGCAATGGGCCTGGGGGTCGGTGTCCCGATGAGGGGGCTGTGGGCGAACTGCCACTTGTCGCCGTAGCGGCCCATCGGGGAGCGGCTTCTGGTGGTCCTGATGTCTCCGGCCAGTTTGCAGTTTTCCTCTGGAGTTGGAACGGGGCTGGGCTGCTGCTGGCTGTGGGTCTCTGGGATCTCCGTGCTTGCTGGGGGTCGGTGTCCTGTTGGTCCTGACGTCTCCGGTGTCTGGCACTGACCTGCTAGCATCGCCGACATGAAGACAGTGCATAGCCCCCGCGCCGGTGCAATGAGCGGGGAGCTGGAGAGGGGAGGGAAGGGGTCACACACATGGCCGGGAAGCAGAGGGGTGTAGGTGGGGTGAAACTGAAGGCAGCGACAATCTGCTGCTGCTGCCTGCCCGCTGAGTTAAAAAGTTCCCACGCAACACTCACGATACACTGTGTATCGTGCTACCGTGGGAACTTTTTAACTCAGCGGGCAGGCAGCAGCATATTGTCAATTATTAACCCTCCCGCGCAATATACCCTCACCTTCTCTTTTATGAATGGGGATTTAGTTCCCCTTTCTTCGAGGACCGACCGGAGGTTTCGCTGTCACCTCTGCGGGCCGCCCTCGGTGAACGTTTTCAAGGACCTTTCTTCAAGGACCGAAAAAATGTCCGCTATTCGGAGGTTTTCGTTATTTGGATCTTCGGATAAAAGGTTGTGCACCTGTATGTTCAAATTCACTAGGACTACCTCAGCCACTTCTTTCCCCTTTCTCGATCTCTCCATCACAAGGATTAGACTCTCGACTGACATCTACTATAAACCCATTAATTCCTGGTTGTCTGGACCTCACCTCCTCCCACCCTACATCGTGCAAAGACAAGATCCTCTCAATTGCTCCGTTTCTGCTCCATCTGCTTTCAAAATGAGACTTTCCACACAGTTCTCCTCTCACTCCCCTTCCCCTGAGACGGAACAAGGATTGAGTTTGGTCCACAAAGGACATGGGCCAAATGCAAGCAATTAGGACTCGCCCAATATGCCAACTAGGTCGACAAGGACAAGGTGGGTTAAAGGGTCTGTTTCCATACTGTGCAGATACAAGACTCTAGTTAGACAGTAAACATTACTCATTATAAAAGATGAAAATTATTTCAAATTATGGCATTTTCTATAGACATTTATAAGTTACTAGACCGTTGGGTCCCATTCCCACAACATGCGATTGCGGGGGAGAGGCGACCTGTGGCATCACACGCACACTAACCACCCCCACACACACACTAACCACTCCCACACAGCCACTAACCACCCCTACACACACTAACCACTCCCACACACACACACTAACCACTCCCACACACACACTAACCACCCCCCTTGATATAATATTAATATTATTCATTCACTTCTTTTACCCCATCCCCGCCCTATCCACTCACGCATAGCCCCCAACTCATAAGCGTGGCTAGAGAGGGAGAGAGAGAGAAGGCAGGGGCAGAGAGAGGGCAGGGGCAGACAGAGGGCAGGGGCAGGAGCAGAGAGAGGGCAGGAGCAGTGGCAGAGAGAGGGCAGGGGCAGGGGCAGAGAGAGGACAGTGGCAGAGGGTAGGGGCAGAGGGAGGGCAGGGGCAGAGGGAGAGAGAGGACAGTGGCAGAGGGTAGGGGCAGAGGGAGGGCAGGGGCAGAGGGAGGGCAGGGGCAGAGGGAGGGCAGGGGCAGAGGGAGAGAGAGGGTAGGGGCAGAGGGTAGGGGCAGAGGGAGGGCAGGGGCAGAGGGCAGAGGGTAGGGGCAGAGGGAGGGCAGGGGTAGAGAGAGGGCAGGGGCAGAGGGCAGAGGGCAGAGGCAAAGGGGCTGGGGGCAGAGAGGGAGTAGTGGCAGAGAGGGAGGGGGGTATGGTTTGAGGGGTGGGGCACAGTGTCACAGGAGATGGCTGGTTCCCAAACGCAATACTCCATCACTCCAGCTCCAGCTCCGGGCTCCAGCTCCAGCTCCAGCTCTAGTTCCAGCTCCAGCTCCAGGCTCCAGCTCCGGGCTCCAGCTGCAGGCTCCAGGCGCCAGAGCGAGGCCGGGGTGAGAGAGTCTTCAGCTATGATCTTTGGTCTCAGTCCACGGCCCGACTTGTTCGTTCTTTGTGCGGCTCTTTTGAATAACGTTGGGGAGGGGGGCGAGGTGGGGGGGAGGACATCACTCGCTGCGCATGGAACATAGCTCAGCAGGCCGCTCGGAGCAGCCCATTGTGACGTCATCAGCGAGACCATCTCGTTTATTTCAGATTTGTGAACATTTTCATAAATAACTCGAGAAATAAAGCACAACATTTTCAGATAAGACGATATTTGACTTCATGGGATAAATCTCTGTCGGAATATGTAATCATTTTACCGTTGGCTCATTGCTTTTTTCGAGAAGATGTGATTATACACCCACAAACACACACGCACATATACAAGATCAGAGTTTTATAGTTATAAGGATAGGAGCAGAATTAGGCCACTCAGCCTGTCTCATCAACTCCGCCATTCAACCATGGCCGATCTATCTTCACCCAATTCACCTTCCTTCTCCCCTTAACCCCTGACACCCGTACTAATCAAGAATCCCTCAATCTCCGCCTCAAAAAGATTCATTGACTGGGCCTCCACAGCCTTCTGTGGCAAAGTTTGTCAAAAACAACACTAGCCTAGAGATTGGATTTCACCGATTTCTGATGTGTTAAATGGGTGCCATGCCTTGTCTGATGCAAAATGGGGGATCACCAAAATAAACAATGACAAGGTTGGGGCACTGTGCTTTTGACAAATCTCATGTTGGTTTTCTTCATTTCAAATCGTTAGAAACACTCTTGCATGTTCACAGATGGCATCTGCTGCCGAAGAGCGCAGCTGCTGCCCCATTTGTGCGCTGCCCTCTTGGGAAGCAGGTCAGTGCGGTTAAAGTGATCTCTCCCTGGCAGACATACAGGTTTTGTAAAGGGAAATGTGTGTTTGACAAATCGATTAGACGTCTTCGAGGCAACAAACAAGCAGGGTGGATGAAGTTGAGCAAATGCATTTTAGGAAAGACACAAAGTGCTAAGTAACTCAGCAGATGAGGCAGCATAAGTTCATAAATTAGAGGAGCAGAATTAGGCCATTCGGCCCGTCAAGGCCACTCCACCATTCATTCGTGGCTGATCTATCTTTCCCTCTCCATCCTAGTAAGGGTGTCAGGGGTTCATAAGGTCATAAGGTCATATGTGCAGAATTAGGCCATTCGGCCCATCAAGTCTGCTCCACCTTTCAATCATGACTGATCTATCTCTCTCTCCTAACCTCCTTCCCCTGCCTTCTCCCCATAACCTCTGACACCTGTACTGATCAAGAATCTGTAAATCTCTGCCTTAAAAATATCCATTGACTTGGCCTCCACAGCCATCTGTGGCAATGAATTCTACAGATTCACCCCCTTCTGACTCAAGAAATGTGTCCTCATCTCAGGAGAACGTGCATAGGAGACATTTCAGGTCTGGACCCTTCCGCTGAGTAACTCAGCAATTTGTGTCTCCTTTTGTAAACCTCTGACGGATTGTGGTGGGGGGGGGGGGGGGGGGGGGGAATAGAAAGAGGAGGGACCGGGCAAAGCGCAGAGATGAAAAGAAAAAAGTGTGAGAAAAGGATGAAGTGTGAACTGTGAAGTCAGAGGAAGGAATATAGGTAGAAGGGAAGGGAGATGGGAGAAATACTGTAGGTATGAAGCCAGTTGGAGCTCGGGAAGGGGGGTGGGGGGTGTGATAAGGAGGGAAGAAGTGGGTGAGTTTAGGTTAGTTATCTAAATTGGTCTTTACTTTGGACTTTAGAGGTACAGCACGATACAGGCCCTTTGGCCCACTGAGTCCATGCTGACTAGCGATCATCCCATACACAAACATATGCTATACACTAGGGACAATTTTACCAAGCCAATTAACCTAAAAATCTGAAGAAAGGTTTCGGCCCGAAACGTTGCCTATTTCCTTCGCTCCTTAGATGCTGCTGCACCCGCTGAGTTTCTCCAGCTATTTTGTGTACCTTCGATTTTCCAGCATCTGCAGTTCCTTCTTAAAAACCTAAAAATCAATATGCCTTTGGGGTGTGGGAAGGAGCCGGTGCACCCAGAGAAAACCAATGTGGTCACAGGGATGACGTACAAACTATGTAAGACAGCACCCATAGTTAGAATCGAACCCAGGCCTCTGGCGCTGTAAAACAGCAACTCTACCACGGCACCACTGTATTGGGCACTAAAATTCAATGTTTATAACATTGGGCGGGAAATGAGGTGTGTATAGGAAGGCACTGCAGATGCTGGTTTACACCAAAGATAGACACAAAATTCTGGAGTAAATCATCCATTCCTTCTTTCCAGTGATGCGGCCTGTCCCTCTGAGTTGCTCCAGCATTTTGTGTCCATCTTCGGTGTGGATGGGTGATGTTTCGGGTCGACACCCTATGTATTTAATCAAAGGATGTCACATGAGACCTCTTTACAGAAAGTCAGAGATCATGGCATTGCTGGTATTGGGTAAAATATTAACGTAGAGGTCTGACTAACCAATAGAGTAGGATAAAGAATCCTGTTTAGTTCTGCGAGCTGTAATTAGCAGGGCGCCCCAAGGATCATTGCTGCAGTAGGACTTCAAGGAATACTGTATAAAATCATGAGAGGAATTAGATGCACAGAGTCTCTTGCCCAGAGTAGGTGAATCAAGGACCAGAGGACATAGGTTTAAGGTGGAGGGGAAAAGATTTAATAGGAATCTGAGGGGTAACTTTTTCACACAAAGGGTGGTGGGTGTATGGAACAAGCTGCCAGAGGAGGTAGTTGAGGCTGGGACTATCCTAACATTTAAGAAGCAGTTAGACAGGTACATGCATAGGACAGGTTTGGAGGAATATGGACCAAAAGCAATCAGGTGGGACTAGTGTAGCTGGGTTTTGTCGGCCGGTGTGGGCATGTTGGGTCGAAGGGCTTGTTTCCACACTGTATCACTCTGTGACTCTATGATTCCAAGGTGCAAAATGTACAGTAGACATATTTGCTGACCATACAAAAGTAGTTGGGAAAGCAAGTTATGAGAAGGATGCAAAAAACCCATAAAGGGATATGAACAGGTTAAGAGAAAGGGCAAAAAAAATAAAAATTGCAGACTGTTTAATGTGGGGAGATGTGAAACTATCTACCTAACAGGTGGAGCTGAAATGTAGTATAGTGTTAAAATGGAGAGAGGTGATAGGATCCTGCTGTTCAGACAGATATGGTGTCATCATGCATGATTTGTAGAAAGTTAACATGCAAGTAATTAGCAATGCAAGTAAAACGAAGTTGAAGCAGGAGGAAGCAATTCAGCTTTGTGTGCCTCCTCTACATTCAATAATATCCAGGTTGATATTTTGTTTACTTCAACGCAACTTTCCGGCAATAACCCCATGCCTGAGTGGCAAAGTCTAAAGGAGATGTGCAGGGCAATATTTGTATTGGGGGGAGGGGGAAAGGGTGGTGTGCGCCTAGAACGCACTGCCAGGAGTGGTGGTTGAGGCAAATACAATAGTGACATATAAGAGACTTTCGGATAGGCACATGGATATGCAGGGATATGGATTATGTGCAGGTAGATAAGTTGGTCAACATCATGTTTGGCACAGACAATGTGGGCCGAAGAGCCTGTTCCTGTACCGCCCAGCCCTATGTTCCAAATGTTTGAGTAATAAAGAGAGGGTGGAATACACTAGGTCTTTTTTCCCTGATGTGTGGAAGGCTGAGGGGGGTGACCTAGTAGAGATTTATAAAATCTTGAAGGGCACAGAAGTCTTTTCTTCTGGTTAGGGGTAAACAAAAGTAGAGGGCATAAGTCTGTGAGAGGGGAAAGGTCTAAAAAATCAGCAAACTTTTCACAAAGAGGTATTTCGCTCAATTTCCCACCGAAGTCCGACATAATTAGATCAAGATATCTCCAGTTTGAATGTTGCCTATGCGGACCCAGTTGGCACCTGGGCCTTTTCCATTTGCCAGTATTTGGTTCATATCCCTCTGAACTAGGTAGAGGGATAGAGGCTTGGATAGAGTGGATGTGGAGAGGATGTTTCTACCAGTGGGAGAGTCTGGGACCAGAGGTCATAGCCTCAGAATTAAAGGATGTTCCTTTAGGAAGGAGATGAGGATGAATTTCTTTAGTCAGATGGTGGAGAATCTGTGGAATTAATTGCCACAGAAGGCTGTGGAAATCAAGTCAATGATATTTTTAAGGCAGAGATAGATAGATTCTTGATTAGTACGGGTGTCAGGGGTTATGGGGAGAAGGCAGGAGAATGGGGCAAAGAGAGAGATAGATCAGCCATGATTGAATGGGTCGAATGGCCTAATTCTGCTCCTACTCATGAACCCTTCATATCCATAAATTTGCCAAAATGCCTTTTGAAAATCATAATTGTTTCCACATCCATAGCTTCGTCTAGAAGCTCAGTCCAGATGCATATTACCCTCTGAATGAAAAGGTTGCCTCTGAAGTCCCTGTTAAATCTCTTCCCTCTCATCTTAAATGTATTCCTTCTCATTTTAGAATCATCTACCCTGGTAAAAAAGATGGTGAGCATTCACTTTCTCCATGACCCTCATGATTTTGTTACCTTATTCTTAAGTTCATAAGCTGTTGGAGCAGAATTAGGCCATTCGGTCCATTAAGTCTTCTCTGCCATTTAATCATGGCTCATCAATCTTTCCCGCAGTCTCTCCATAACCTTTGACACCCGTACTAATCAAGAATCTGTCAGTGTCTGTCTTAAAAATGTCTTGACTTGGCACCTCCAGACATTTACAGCAATGGATTCCACAGATTCACCACACTCTGAAATTCCTTCTCATCTTCTTTCTAAAGGTACGTCCTTTTATTCTGAGGCTATGGCCTCTAGCCCTAGACTCTCCCACTAGTGGAAACATCCTCTCCACATCCACTATATCCAGGCCATTCTGGGTGACACTAGGACAGATACGTGGAGAGGAAAGGTTCGGAGGGATATGAGCCAGGTACCAGCAAGTGGTATGAGTTTGGTTAGACAACTTGGTTAGCATGGACAAGTTAGGGCGCAGGGGGTGAATCCATGCTTTGTGGCTCCATGACTCAATGAGTCTGAGACTCGCTTAATTTCTAACCAGGGTCCGATGTAATCAGATCAAGATATCTCCAATTTTGCAATTAAATCCATTTGCAATAAAGGTTAACAAAGTGCCTAATGGCTGGCTATATCTGCACATTAACTAGTTTCTGCATATCTATTCTTAAAAAAAAACAGCTTTAGAAAACTGTCAAAAGTGATTTCTCTTTTGTAAATCCATCTTGACTTTTGCCATTCTGAATATTATTTTCTGAGTGCCATGCTAACATTTCCTTAATAATAGGTTCCAGCATTTTCCTCAGTGCAAATACCAAGATAAATGATCTCCAATTCCCCGATTCCTCTCTGCCCCCTTTCTCAAATAATGGGATTATATTTGCTACTTTCACATCCGTGAGAAGTCTGTAGTTTAGCTTAGTTTAGTTTAGAGATACAGCATGGAAACAGTCCCTTCGGCCCAACGAGTCAGCACCGACCAGCGATCCTCATACTCAGCTACTCTTGTTATAAAGGCCAACATGCCATTCGCTTTCTTCACTGCCTGCTCTACCTGCATGCTTAATTTAATTGACTGATGAACAAGGGTTCCCAGATCCCATTGTACTTCCCCTTTTCCCAACTTGACACCAATTAGATAATAATCTGCCTTCCTGTTTTAGCTATCAAAGTGGATAACCTCACATTTATCCACATTAAACTGCATCTGCCATGCATCTGCCCACTCACCCAACCTGTCCAAGTCACCCTGCATTCTCATAACACCCAGCTTTGTGTCATTTACAAATTTGCTAATGTTACTTCTAATCCCTTCATCTAAATCATTAATATATATTGTAAACGGCTGTGATCCCAGCACCGAGCCTTGCGGTACCCCACTAGTCACTGCCTGCCATTCTGAAAGGGACACGTTAATCCCTACTCTTTGTTTCCTGTCTGCCAACCAATTTTCTATCCATGTCAGCATTCTACCCCCAATATTATGTGCCCTAATTTTGCCCATTAATCTCCTATGTAGGACCTTAACAAATGCTTTCTGAAAGTCCAGGTACACTACATCCGCTGTCTCTCCCTTGTCCAGTTTCCTTGTTACATCCTCAAAAAATTCCAAAAGATTAGTCAAGCATGATTTCCCCTTCGTAAATCCATGTTGACTCGAACCGATCCTGTTACTGCTATCCAAATGTGCCGCTATTTCATCTTTTATGATTGACTCCAGCATCTTCCCCACCACCGATGTCAGGCTTACTAGTCTATAATTCCCTGTTTTCTCTCTCCTGCCTTTTTTTAAAAGTGTGATAACATTACACCTGTACATCTTTGGAGTGCGGGAGAAAACCGAAGATGTCTGAGAAAACTCACGCGGTCAACGTACAAATTCCATACAGGCAGCACCCGCAGTCAGGATCGAACGCGGGTCTCCGGCGCTGCAACCGTTGTATGGCAGCAACTCTATCACTGTGCCACCGTGCCACCCCAACTGTGTTGTTCCCCTTCTCTGTTCCCCCCTCTCCCATCAGGAAGAAGATTGAAAAAGCTTCAAAGCATGTACCACCAGTTCAGAACTACTTCTTCCCCACTGTTATCAGACTATTGAATGCTTATAAAGTAAGGATATATTCCCAATCTCTCAACCAACCTCACTGTCACCATCGCACTTGTTTTAACCTGCACTCTCTCTGTCGCTGCAACACTCTATTCTGTACTCTGTCTACTTTTGTTTTTGTACTAGTTGTTCACATGAATGGTTTATGCTCATGTATGGCATGATTTACCTGGATAACACACAAAACAACATATTTTCACTATATTTCAGTACAAGGGGAAATAATAAACCAACTATTACATTTGTTTTAGAAGATTATCCTCCTGGGGACTTGGGGCATCAGATCATAAAGGCATATAGTTAAAAAGATATGCAGCAAAGAAACAGGCCCTTTGACTGAGTCTGTTTCTCAACCCGAAACCACACCTATCCATGTTCTCCAGGGATGCTGCCTCACCTACTGTTACTCCAGCGCTTTGCTCAGTTTTGCCCATGGTGACCAGGCTTGCACCTGGGCCGTTCCCATTTTCTGGGAACAGCTCCATCTAAGAACGCAAGAAATTGCAGAGGTTTGTGGACGTAGCCCAGACCATCACACAAACCAGCTTCTCTTCCAGTGACTCCATCTGCATGTGCTTCGGAAAGGCCGCCAGCATACTAATGGACCAGTCTCATCCAGGTCACACCCTCTTCCCCCCTCTCCCATCAGACAAGAGGTACAGTACTGTCTTGAATTTCCTTCAAAGCTTTGTTTTCATTTGCCCACCAGCAGCTCATAGAGTCAGTCATACAGCAGTGAAACAGGCCATCCAGCCCATCGTGCTCATGCTAACCATCAAGCAATTCTACAAAGAAAGCCAACACTTGGTCCATAGCCTTACATGCTCTGGCAATTCCACCTGTGTGAGCTTACGAGCCCTTTCTAAACCCTTATCTTTTGGCATAAAAAGTGGTGAATCTGTGGAATTCATTGCCACAGATGGATGTGGAGGCCAAGTCAATGAACATTTTTAAGACAGAGATTTACAGATTCTTGACTAGTACATGTGTCACGGGTTATGGGGAGAAGGCAGGAGAATTGAGGTTGAGAAGGAAGGATAGATCAGCCATGAATGAATGGCAGAGTGGACTTGATGGGCCAAATGCCCTAATTCTACTCCTATAACTAATGAACCGATGAAAGCAGTGCTTAAAGTACACAGATATATAATTCAAAGTCTGGTGTAATTAGGTGCTTCTTTTGGGAATTGACCTTACAAGCTTTAATTATCATTTTGAATCATTCTGAATCTTGAAGCCCTATTCATTCCATTTATTAGGTTTCACAATTCAATTGCTTCAAATCTTGTAAGAAAATAGAGCAAACATGAACAAGTGGTGTTTTGGAAAATATACAACAAATTCAACCAAGCCTAATTTTATCAAGTGAACACACTGGTGCTTAAGTCCTAGCCATTTTAGCTCCTTCCAATAATGCTCAACAACTGAACACACCATTTTTTACAGTGAAATATATTCCTTTTTATTTTCATGCTAAATTACTTTGCACTTCTCTGCAATAGATTTCATTAGCCATGCATCGGTCCATTTCAGCGGTGTGCCTGTCTTCCTGGATATTGATATTTTCCTTGATGTTGCTTTATTTCCACGCTTCTAGTTTAGTTTAATTTAATTTATTCTTTTCATGCGTACCAAGGTACAGCGAAAAGGTTTTGTTTGCATGCTATCTGGTCAAAGAAAAAACCTACACATGAATGCAGCCAAGCCGTCCACAGTGCACAGAGAAAAATACTGGATTTAGTACAAGATATAACATTGAAGTCTGATTAAATATGGTTCAAAGGTCTCCAATGAGGTACATGGGAAGGTAACACCACACACTAGCTGATGAGAGGACCATTCAGTTGCCTCAAGTCCAAGTCAAGTGAGTTTATTGTCGTGTCCCAGATAGCACAATGAAATTCTTGCTTTGCTTCAGCAAACAGAACATAGTAGACATTTACTACAAAACAGATCAGTGTGTCCATATACCGTAATATAAATATATACACACATGAATAAATAAACTGATAAAGTGCAAATAAAAGATAATTGGTTATTAATAATCAGAGTTTTGTCCGAGCCAGGTTTAATAGCCTGATGGCTGTGGGGAAGTAGCTATCCCTGAACCTGGTTGTTGCAGTCTTCAGGCTCCTGTACCTTCTACCTGAAGGTAGCAGGGAGATGAGTGTGTGGCCCAGGATGGTGTGGGTCTTTGATGATACTGCCAGCCTTTTTGAGGCACCGACTGCAATTAATCCCCTCGATGGAAGGAATGTCAGAGCCGATGATGGACTGGGCAGTGTTTACTACTTTTTGTAGTCTTTTCCTCTCCAGGGCGCTCAAATTGCCGAACCAAGCCATGATGCAACCGGTCAGCATGCTCTCTACTGTGCACCTGTAGAAGTTAGAGAGAGTCCTCCTTGACAAACCGACTCTCCCTAATCTTCTCAGGAAGTAGAGGCGCTGATGAGCTTTCTTGATAATTGCATTAGTGTTCTCGGACCAGGAAAGATCTTCAAAGATGTGCACGCCCTGGAATTTGAAGCTCTTGACCCTTTCAACCATCGACCCGTTGATATAAACAGGGCTGTGGGTCCCCATCCTACTCCTTCCAAAGTCCACAATCAGTTCCTTGGTTTTGCTGGTGTTGAGGGCCAGGTTATTGTGCTGGCACCATATGGACAGTTGCTCGATCTCTCTTCTATACTCTGACTCATCCCCATCAGTGATACGTCCCACAACAATGGTGTCATCAGCGAACTTGATGATGGAGTTCGCACTGTGACCGGCTATGCAGTCATGAGTATAGAGTGAGTACAGCAGGGGGCTGAGCACGCAGCCTTGAGGTGCTCCCGTGCTGATTGTTATCGAGGCTGACACATTTCCACCAATACGAACAGTATTAGGAAGAAGCTGTCCCTGAATCAGGCATTATCAGGCAACTGAACCATCCTACCACAGCCAGAGAGCAGTCCTGAGCTACTAGCTACCTCATTGGGAACACTTGAACTATCTTTGATTGGACTTTACTGGCTTTACCTTGTACTAAATGTTATTCCCTTATCATGTATCTGTCCATTGAGAATGGCTTGATTGTAATCATGTATTGTCTTTCCGCTGGCTGGCTAGCACGCAACAAAAGTGTTTCACTGTACCTCGGTACACGTGACAATCAACTAAACTGCAGCTGCAACTGAACTGACCTGAATCTGGAGGTATACATTTTTAAACTCTTGTCTGTTGGGAAAGGGGAGAAGAGGGAGTGACCGGGGTGAGACTGGTCCTTGATTATGGCGACCTTGCCAAAGCAGCGTGAAGTGTAGATGGAGGCAATAGAAGGGAGGGTGGTTTGTGTGACGGTCTGGCCATGGCTATTGTAAGTTTGTACATTTTAAATAAGGCACAGAGTACAAAAGCAAACTGCAATGGTAAGCATAAGATATTATTTGTCAGAGCTGTATTATTGTAATCAATTTGGATCATCACGTTGAGGAAGCAGAAGGGCCTTAGAGAACAGATTTACAGGACAGCATCAGAAACAAAGGCTATATACAGTATGACCAAGCTAGGACCCTTTGTGGAGCAGTTATATGGAGATTTAATTGACTTGTTTGGAATAATGATTGGAAATAATGATGGGGAGACAATGTTTCCAGTGGCAGTAAGATGGTTTAGTATCAGAAGATAACTGGGAAAAAATCCAGGAAGAAAATGAGGAGAAACATAAACATAGAAAATAGGTGCAGGAGTAGGCCATTCGGCCCTTCGAGCCTGCACCGCCATTCAATATGATCATGACTGATCATCCAACTCAGTATCCCGTACCTGCCTTCTCCCCATACCCCCTGATCCCTTTAGCCACAAGGGCCACATCTAACTCCCTCTTAAATATAGCCAATATGCTATATTTAGCCATATGCTATATATAGCCATATGCTATATGAAATATAGAAATGCTGCACAAAAATATACATTATGATCTGGCTGATGCTGCCTGAAAGCATGGTGGTAGACAATTCAATTGTACCTTCCAAAAGGGGAACTGTGCCCGCATTTGAATCTGCAAGGCTGTGGGAAAATAACAGAGCAGTTGAACTGTTCACCAAGGTGAAGGATGTGGAGGATAATGAGTTGAGTTTAGGGAGGGGAAGATCCTGACTCCCAAACACAGGCAGGTGGGACTGGTATAGATGGGGCTTGTTGGGCGGCTTGGGCAAGTAGAGTTTTTGAGATGACTTACACTTCAGACACCAAGGTTATTTCAAACTCGGCCATCCACCTGAGATGCATGAATCGAGGTGAATTTATCAACGATACAGAGGCAGTCAATACTTGATGGAAAGAACACTTTGAACATCTCATCCATAACCTCACCTTTAATATGGACACATATTAGTGTAGCACTAGAACATGCCCGTTGGCCCACAATGTCTGTGCCGAACCTGATGCCAAGACAATCTCTTATCTACCTGCATGTAATCCATATCCTTCTATTCTCTGCGTATCCATATGTCTATCCAAAGAACTTTTGAATGATATTATCATGCCTGCCTCAAACACCAACTGTTTCAGTGCATATTATTTTTATGTATTTTATACGGTTTCCTGCGTTCCAGCGAAACAATCTAAATCTGTCCAACTTCTCCCTCTAACTAATGCCTCCTGATCCATGCAACATTTTGGTAAATCTCCTCTGCACTCTATAGAAAGCCTCCTCAGCCTTCCCGTAATGGGCCGACCAGAACTCCATGCAGTATTCCAAATTTGGCCGAACCAAAGTCCTATAAAACTGCATCTTGACATCCTGACTCAATGTCCGATCTAAGAAGGCTGTCATACCATATGCCTTCTGTAATACTTTACCTACTTGTGTTGCCATTTTCAGGGAGTATCCTAGATTTAATCTTACCCTCGAGTTAATCCCATTACAGCTAATAGGTTCAGTTTTACCACTATTCTTGACTGACAATTTGCAGATGATATGAAGATAGATGGAGGAGCAGGTAGTATAGAAAGGGCAGGGACTCTGCAGAATTACTTGGACAAGTTGTGAGAGTGGGCAGAGAAGTGGCAGATGGAAAATAGTATAGCATAAGTGTGGAGTCATGCATTTTGGTAGTAGGAATAAAGGCGTAGGCTATTTTCTAAATGGGGAGAGAATCCAGAAATCGGAGGTGCAAAGGAACTTGGGAGTGCTGGTGCAGGATTCCCAAAAGTTAATCTGCAAGTCGAATCGGTTGTAAAGAAAGCAAACTCAATGCTAGCATTTATTTCAAGAGGGCTTGTGTACAAAAACAGGGATGTAATGCTGAGGCTCTAGAAACTGCTGGTAAGGCTGCATTTGTTGTGAGCAATTTTGGGCACCATATCTGAGGAGGAATGAGGGGCGACCTCATTGAAACATACAGAATATTGTAAGTCTTGGATAGAGTGGATGTGGAGAGGATTTCCACTTGTGGGAGAGTCTAGGAATAGAATTCAAGGCCTCAGAATTAAAGGACGTTCTTTTAGGAAGGAGATGAGGGGAAATGTCTTTAATCAGAGGATGTTGAATCTGTGGAATTCTTTGCCACGGAAGGCTGTGGAGGTCCAGTGGATATTTCTACGACAGAGATATATAGATTCTTGATTAGTACAGGTGTCAGAGGCTATGAGGAGAAGGCAGGAGAATGGGGTTAGTCAGGTACATGGATAGGGCAGGTGTAGAAGGATATGGGCCAAATGCAGGCAAGCGGGATTAGTGTAGTTGGGACATGTTGGTCGGCACGGGCAGGTTGGGCCAAAGGGCCTGTTTCCACACTGTATGACTCAATGGCTCTACCATTCTAAGGTGATTTCAAGCATAGTGTAATCATGATCATGACTTTAATTTTAGAATTTGGAGATACAAATTAAATTAAATTAAATTAAATTAAATTAAATTTCTTTATTTATATAGCACATTTTTAGTCAACTTGCATTGACCCCAAAGTGCTTCACATAATTACATCCACACACACAGGCAAAGGTGGGTGAAGTGTCTTGCCCAAGGACACAACGACAGTATGCACTCCAAGCGGGATTCGAACCAGCTACCTTCCGGTTGCCAGCCGAACACTTAGCCCATTGTGCCATCTGTCGTCAGGTCCGTCAGCCCACTGAGTCTGCATGACCAGCGATTACCCTGTGCACTAGCACTATCCGAAACACGAGGGACAATTTTCAATTTCTGAGAGCCACGCTAAGATTTCCTTAATAATAGATTCCAGCATTTTCCTCAACTCTTGGTCAACCAGGCATCACTAATTCCTGTCCTTTGAAATGCTCTTGAGACCTGAACCACTTACAGTCGACACCACAAGGCAGCGGAAAGATTAATCTTCCCCCAAATACTCCTCATTGTCTGGAAGGATAAGTGAACCCGTGTCATTGTCCTCTCCTGGGAGAACCCCCCACAGTGGCCCTTGTTACACTCCACTGGCTCCATAGAGCAGGTCTCATTGTTCACTTTCCTAATGCTGGACTCGCTTATCCTTATTCTAAATTCTGTTGCAGAAAGAGATGATCAAGTAACAGAGCAAGAGATTTCAAAGAAGGGGTGAAAGCCTTCTGGAAAAATTGTAACATCCCCACTGAATCTCTAGCCCATGATGGGCTGAGGAATGGTTGATTGAATTCAATAGAGAAATGTGAGGTGTTGAATTTTTGGAAGTCTAGCATGGGCAGGGTTCTGGAGAGTGTTGTAGAGCAGAGGAATTTAGGAATGCAGGTGCATGGTTCCTAGAAGGTGTAGTCACAGGTAGATTAGGTGGTCAATAAGACTTTTGGCAAATCTTTTGGCCTTCTTCAGTCAGAGTATTTAGTATAGAAGTTGGGAGGTCATGTTCCAGTTATATAAGACATTGGTGAAGTCGCATTTAGAGTATAGTGTTCACTTCTGGGTACCATGTTAAAGGAAAGATGTTGTCAAGCTGGAAAGGGTATTGAGAAGATTTACAAGGATGTTGCCAGGACTTGAGAGTCTGAGCTACAGGGGGAGGTTGAGGAGGCTGGTACTCTAATCCTTGGAGCGCAGCAGGATGAGGGGCGATCTCATAGTAGTGTATAAAATCATGAGCGGAATAGATCGGATAGATGCACAGAGTCTCTTGCCAGAGTAGGTGATTCGGGAACCATAGGTTTAAGGTGAAAGGGAAAAGATGTAATAGGAATCTGAGGGGTAATTTTTTCACACAAAGGGTGATGGGAGTATGGAACAAGCTGCCATTGGAGGTAGTTGAGGCTATCCCAACGTTTAAGAAACAGTTCAACAGGTACATGGATAGGACATGTTGGAGGGATATGAACCAAACGGAAATGGGTAGGACTACTGTAGCTGGGACATGTTGGCCAGAGTGGGTGAATTGGTGTAGCTGGGATGGTATTCAGAAGCTCATGTCCATACATCAGGAGCACAGAGAAACTCTATCTGAACAGTGGAAGGAGTGCAGCACCTCACCTGTCCAACCTATGGTGAACTCTTTGGTTGGAAGAGTGGAAGCACATCTTCCCCAATGTCAAGCAGCTGTCTAGAAAAAGACCTCAAGTACAATTCCAGTCAAACTGGCTCTAAAAGATAAATATATTTGCCTCACTGTCTCCAAGTGGCTGCCTCGCCAACAGCCTGTCTGTCCTTTCTTCTTTTTGTCATTTTTAGTATGTGTTAAAAAAAGTATGTTTTAGTGTTCCTTGGTCTGTTTTAGGTGAGGGGTGGGGAGACTTTTTTTCAAACTCTTCAACCTTGACGGAGATGCAGTTTTTTTCCGTATCGTGTCTTCCTCCCCACTGCGGCCTAATATCATGGAATTGGCGGCCTTTCCTGGAGACCGACCCGGCGCTCCAAGCTGCAGGAATCTGCGGGACTTTAACATCGCAGAGCTTGCGATCCCTTTGCCGGGGATCGAAGCTCCAACTGCGGGGCCCGTGGACTAACATTGTGAAAAGAAGAGGCGGACTCGGGAGCTGTATGCCGCGGAGAGAGTTTCAACTCCCCCGATGCGGGAGTTTCAATCACCCCAACAAGGGCTTTGATCGTTGGCTGCGGGGCCTTTGATCGCCCGGACTGTGGGTGGTTTGACTGCTCCAACTGCAGGAGAACAAGAGGAAGGAGATTGAATTTCATTGCCTTCCATCACAGTGAGGAATGTGGAATCCACAGTGGTGGATGTTTATGTTAACTTTTATGTGGTTGTGTGTCTTGTTGCTTTTCACTTAGTATGGCTGTATGGTAACTCAAATTTCACTGTGCCTTAATTGGTACATGGGGATCATGGCAGAAGCCTCCTTGTGGCGATCCCTGGAAACGATGACACGA
Organism: Amblyraja radiata; assembly: GCF_010909765.2. NCBI lineage: Eukaryota > Metazoa > Chordata > Chondrichthyes > Rajiformes > Rajidae > Amblyraja > Amblyraja radiata. The sequence goes on along the minus strand of NW_022630641.1, from coordinate 42,227 downwards.
TGAACTCAGTGACGCGTCGGGCGACCATTTCTGTCAACATGTTGAACGACGACGGAAGCCAACAGTGAGCTACACGTCGCCTGACACACAAGCGAACGAATTGGTACATGTGACAATAAATTGGCCTTGAAACCTTGAAATAAAGATGTCAGGAACAAAGAATTGCTCAAAAGGAGCAAATGACCAAGAGGGTTAATGGCAAGAAGAGGGATCAAAATATATTTTTCAGTCTTAACTTTCTTTAAAAGCTTCACGCGTGGAAATTTATCAAATGCTTTTGGAAATTACACCCAGAGATAGGCCAAGTCCTCTAATTGAGTTAGGGCCTCACAGAATTTCAGCAGATTCATTAGGCATGATTGATTGCTTCTACAATCCATGCTGACTAGTTCTTATGGCCTGAGTGTTCTATGGCTAAATGCTGATACTGTTTGTGGAAAAGTCTGAAGCATTTTCTCTCCCTGCAGATGTTACACTAACTAGCCGACAATTCCCCATTTCAGGTCTCCTCTTCCCTCCCTTCTTCCCATGACTATCAGGAAAAACAAAACATCAATTCCCAGGAAAAGTAGTTACTTAGCTCTTGAAAACATCAACCACTGTTGCTTATTTCCTTCTAAAACCCGACGGTGCTGTCCATCTGCTTAAAATGCTCTGTGGAAGAGTTGAGCTCCCGCTTTGATTAAGCTTTACTGATCTTCCCCTGAGCACGTACTGACTGCTGCATCAAACCGAGCTGGAGTACGATTGCATTCACAGTATTAGTGTGCAAAATGAGTTGTTGCATAAGAAACACAAGTAATTTCAACTCAACCCTGGACTCTGCAAGGAAATTCAATGAAAGGCTGAAGAAATAATGGAAAACTTACAAGAGAGCAAAGACCTACGGTTAGCAGCAGAAATGTACTTTGCAGAAAGATATAGGAAGGAACTGCAGAAGCTGGTTTAAACCGAAGATAGACACCAAGAGCTGGAGTAACTCAGGCAGCATCTCTGGAGAGAATGAATGGGTGACGTTTTGGAAATGTATGGTATCTTGATTTTCTGTAAAAACTTGTGGGCGGCACTGTGGCACAGTGGTAGAGCTGCTGCCTCACAGCGCCAGAGACCAGGGTGCCATCCTGACTACAGGTGCTATCTATATGGAGTTTATACGTTCCCCCAGTGGCCGCATGGATTTTCTCTAGGTGCTCCCGTGTCCTCCCACACTTCGAAGACATGCAGGTGTGTGAATTGTCCCTGGTGGACAAGGCTAGTATACGGAGGATCGTGGGTTGGCGCGGACTTGGTGGGCCGAAAGGCCTGCTTCCGTTTTGTATCTTTAAACTAAACTTGGGGAAAACTATTAAACCATTTTAGAAATAATATCCTCAGATAGCCCTTGTCTTGAAGATGAACCACTTAACTGGGTGAAACACCTGCTGAGATCCTCAAAGAACAAGTCCCAGAGTTTTATTATTTTCGAAGCCTCATCAAAAGCAAAGACGTAATAATATTTCCACTCTTGAGGTTTTTTGATGTTATACCAATATCATAAAATTCACAGGGATTAATCAAAGTCAGTCAGCAGGGCTTTGTCTGGAGGAGATACTGTACGACCAAATTGGATTGAATTTTTCAGAGGCAAGAAAATATATATTTTCAGGGCAGTGTTATTGATGCAGTTTACATGAACCTCAATCAAAAAAGGACTTTGATTAGGTCCTACATGTGAGATTGATCCTTAAGCCTACACAAAATCGGATGAAAAGCAAGTTATCAAATTGGATGTAAAATTGGCTTGGTGGAAATAGGAGGCAGAAGGTAAGGGTGATTGTGATTTTTGATTGGTAGCCAGTGAACAAGGTTTTACTGAGGGATTGATGCTGGGAACCTTAATGCTTGTAATATAGGTGAATAGTTTAGAACATTTAAAGGATGTTTGGATAGGTACATGGATAGGAGAGGTTCAGAGGGATAAGGGCCAAATGTGGGCAGGTGGGACTAGTGTAGATTGGGTATCTTGATTGGCATGCACAAGTTGGGCTGAAGGGCCTGTTTCTATGCTGTCTGACTCTGTGACTCTACGTGAAAATACAAGGATTGATTGCAAAATTCACAGATGATGTGGAAATTGGTGATGCGGATGATGGTGGGGGGGATATTAGTCACTTGGTAAGATCACAGAGTAATGGAGTGAAATTTAACCTTGAAACATTTTGGGAGTTGTAATATGGATAGATTAGAAACAATGAATATGTTAGGGATCTAGAGAGGATAGAAGAGCTGAAGAACCTTGTTGCATGAAGAACCTTGACTAGTGTAGCTGGAACATGTTGGCCGGTGTGGGCAAGTTGGGCTGGAAAGCCTGTTTCCACACTGTATGATTCTATGACGTGAGTCCAATCTGTGACCGTGGACCGTGACCGAGATAAATATAACAGCAAGAAAGTTTCTGGGTGACTGCATGTATAGAATGTAAGAGCAGATCAGGGCTCTGAGGGAGGATTTAAAACAAATCCAGATGGTGGTTTGGAATTTCGAATTCACTGCCCAAATCGCTAATAGAGGAAGATAGCGTTATGGAGTCATACAGCAGGTTCTTAGGCCTACTGTGTACATGTTCATCATCAATTATCCATTCACGTTAATGATGCCTTCTATGCCGTGGCAATTTATTTACACATCCAGATACTTCTTACAATGAGAGTACCTGCTTCTCTACCCAATTTGACGTTGCACTCCAGATTCCAACCATCTTCTGGGTGAAAAATTTCCTCCTGAGAGTTCCTCTACAATTTTCCCTCTTTACTAATCATAACACGTACTCTCATAACATTTAAGTGGTATCTGGACATGCACTTGATTTACCAAGGCATAGAAGGTTACAGTCTAAGAGCTGGCAAAAGGGATTATTATGGGCACTTGCGTTTGAGTTTAGTTTATTGTCACATGTACCTCGGTACAGTGAAAAGCTTTTGTTGCGTGCTAACCAGTCAGCGGAAGCACAATACATGATTACAATCCAGCCATCCAGCAATCCGCATGATAAAGGGAATAGCATGAATAACGTTTAGTGCAAGATAGAGTGCCAGTCATGTCCTATCAAAGACTGTCTGGGGGTCTTCAATGAGGTAGGTAGTAGTTCTGGACTGCTCTCTAGTTGTTGGTAGGATGGTTCAGTTGCCTGACAGCAGCTGGGAAGAAACTGTCCCTGAATGTGGAGGTGTGCATTTCCACGCTAAATAGTTGGCTTTGGTGGACCAGCAGGTTTGTTTCAATATTGCATAGGTCTATAAAGAATGAGGAGTTAGTTGGTGCATTCACAGGAGAATGTTGTTAGGTTTCCCTGCAAACATCATGCTGAAATTCCCTAATGGTGTGTTGTAAGTTTTCACGGTTGTCAGCATGTAGCTCAGCTGGTGTGAGATTTGGAGCCAGCTCTTAAAGGGACACAGCAAAATGCAGGCAACATTCTTACAGCAGCAGTGTTCACTAGTCATAGAGCTGCACGTCAGGGAAACAGTCCCTTCAATCCAACTTTATTTGGTCGATGAGTAAATGGAGAGAGTCAGAAGATGAGAAAATGGACAAAAGAATCAAAAGGTCATAAGATCATAAATGATAGGAGTCGAATTATGCCTTTCGCCCCATCAAGTCTACTCCGCCATTCAATTAGGGCTGATTTATTTCTCGCTCCTAACCCCATTCTCCTGCCTTCTCCGCATAACCTCTGACAAAGAATCAAGACAAAAGAACTGCAGGACACAAGGGACTGATGATGCACTAATCTGGAGGTTACTGAATGCATGAAAACTGAAGAGGTGAGGGAGGGTGGGATAGTGCTCCGTAGACAATGAAAGGAACCTGATAAAGGACAACAGAGAAACAAGGAACTGGTTTGCAAAACAAAAAGTGCTGGAGTAACTGAGTGGGTCAGTCTCTGGAAACCATGGACAGGTGATGTTTCGTGTCAGGAGGGATGAGTAAAGAACAGTGCCTGCCAGAGACATCTCTGTGCAATGGAATCATGGATGTCCTGCAAGGTTCATGACAACCTCTTGCCAGAAGGTCTGAAGTCCCAACCCAAAACATCGCCTGACTATTTCCTCCCCAGATGCTGCCTGACCCACTGAGCTCCTCTAGCACTTTGTGTTTTGGTCTCTGTAAAAACATGGCTGCATCTACAAATACTTGCATTTTGGGAAAGGATGCAATGCAAGCATATGTTTGAAAGAAATGGATGATGGCTTACTTCTATTAAGTCGGAGTAAAGTTCTATATTAGACTGAGGTACATGTCACTAAATTGAGAAGTAAAATGGAAGCAGCTACTCAGGTGAATCAGTTAGGAACAATAAGAGGTATTTAAGGAGATTCAGAATATTCAGCAAAGATATTCTCACAAAGTAAAAGAACAAGATTACAAATCTGCAACCCCCAATGTGACATGTATCGAGAGGGTAGAATAAAGCAAATAAGGGAAGCTTGTATCAGACACAAAGGACTTAACGTAGCAAAAGTCTGAAAAGGTTTTAAGTGTAGGCGTGAGATTAAAGGGAAAATTGGAGCAAAATAAAAGGAACAAATTAAAATTAATGATAATAATAGACAATACACAATAGACAATAGGTGCAGAAGTAGGCCATTCAGCCCTTCAAGCCAGCACCGCCAATAGATAGATAGATCCTTTATTGTCATTCAGACCTTTCGGTCTGAACGAAATTATGTTGCCTGCAGTCATACACAGAATCAATAATAACAAAACATACAATAAACACAAATTAAACATCCACCACAGTGAGTTCACCAAGCACATCCTCACTGTGATGGAGGCAAATTCTTAGTCTCCGTCTCTTCCCTCCTTGTTCTCCCTCTGCGCTGAGGCGATCGATCCAGGCCGAAGCTGCCGCTCTCCAGTCCAGCGGACCTCCGTGGTGATGTCGCCGCCGCCGAAAGCCGGAACGCCGTCTCCGCTCCGAGACGGCCCGCCACAGCATCAGCTCCGGGCCGCCGCCCCAGCTCCAGGTCCCGCAGTCTCCGCTCCAGGGGCCGCCGCCCCAGCTCCGGGTCCCGCAGTCTCCATTCCGGGCCGCCGCCCCAGCTCCGGGTCCCGCAGTCTCCGCTCCGGGCCGCCGCCCCAGCTCCGGGCCGCCGCCCCAGCTCCGGGTCCCGCAGTCTCCGCTCCGGGCCGCCGCCCCAGCTCCGGGTCCCGCAGTCGCCGTTCCAGGTCCCGCAGTCTCCGCTGCCCCAGCTCCGGGCAGCCGCCCCAGCTCCGGGCAGCCGCCCCAGCCCCAAGGCGCTGCCCCAGCTCCGGGTCCCGCAGTCGCCGTACCAGGTCCCGCAGTCTCCGCTCCGGGCAGCCGCCCCAGCTCCAGGCCGCTGCCCCAGCTCCAGGTCCTGCAGTCTCAGCTCCGAGCCCCGCTGCATCAGCTCCAGGCCGCCGCCGAAAGCCAGAACGCCGCACCAGCAAGTCAGGCCACCACTGCCTCAGCCCCGAAGACGGCCAGCCTCTCGTTGGTAAGTCCTGGCTGGCTCTGCCTCCGGAGCCTCGGGGTCGGTCGCAGGTTGGAGGCCGCCAGCTCCGCCATTAGGCCTCAGCGCAGACGGAGGCAGAGAAGGGGGATACTACACGAAAAAGTTGCATCCCCCCGAAGGAAGAGACAGAGAACATGTTTCACCCCCTCTAACACAACCCAACAAACTAAAACTTAACCAAAACAAGACAAAAAAAACAACAGAAAAAAGTAAAGACAGACGGACTGCAGGCGAGCCGCAGCTGTTAACAGCGCCGCCACTTCCGGATCAATGTGATATGGCTGATCATCCACAATAATTCCAAAGAAAGACTTGGTGAGCAAGAGGAGAGCCAAAGAAAGATAATCCATGGCAGGAGGTGGAGCATAAGTTCCCTTGTCAATACTTTGTAAAGGTCTTCACAAAAGACAAGGATGATGCCGAGGCAAATGAGACTGAAATATTGGATAATGGAAATCTAGTGAAAATAGATGCATTAAAGTTTAAAAATTGAATTAAAAATATGGTCACAGGCCCAGATGAATATATCCCCGTACATAAACAGCATGGTGGCTTAGTGGTAGAGCTACTGTGGGTGCTTGTACGGAGTGTGTACGTTCTCCCAGTGAACAGCGTAGTTTTTCTCAGAGATTTTCTGTTTCCTCCCACATTCCAAAGACATACAGGTTTGTAGATTATGTAGGAGAGAACTGCAGATACAAAAAGCTGGAGTAACTCAGCGGGATCGGCAGCATCTCTGGAGAGAAGGAATGGGTGATGTTTCGGGTGTTGACCCGAAACGTCACCCATTCCTTCTCTCCAGAGATGCTGCCTGTCCCGCTGAGTTACTCCAGCATTTTGTGTCTACCAGGTTTGTAAGTTAATTGGCTTGATGTGAATGTAAAATTATTCCAAGTGTGTGTAGGGTAGTGATAATGTGCGGGGCTCGCTGGGCGGTGCGGACTCGGTGGGCCGTGGGGCCTCTTTCCGCGCTGTATCTCTAAACTAAATTAAACTAATAGAGACAAAGGAACAAATTGCAAAGGCTTCGATTTTTAAATCTTCACTGGCTACAGCAGTTGTGCCAGAGGATCGCTATCTTTACGCCATTGTTTAAAAAGGGTGGAATGGACAAATTGAGTCATTTCTGGCCAATTAGTTTAACTTCAGTTAAGGCTAAATCATTGAAATCCTTTACATAGGATGGTATTAATCTTGAATTGGAAATGCAAAGATGAAGAAAGATAGTCAGCACAGCTTTACTAAAAGAGGTTTGTGCCTGATTAACGCTTGAATTCTTTCGGCATTTCACAAAGAGGACCAATGAGCACACTACATTTGATATTTGATATTTTTGATATATTTGATATTTGCCAGTCAAAAAAGTAAAGAGTTAGTTAGAGTTTATTTTATTGTCACGTGTACCGAGGTACAGCGAAACATTTTTGGTTGCGTGCTATCCAGTCAGCAGCAAGACAATTCACGATTACAATCGAGCCATTTACAGTGTGCAGATACACAATGAGGGAATCTGAGAGGTGTTTAGAAAGATCATAGTTAAAGTAAGAAATGTTGCTGTAAGAATAGAGATTTAAAAGTGTGGAACGATTGTAATATGTAATAGTAGATCTGCTTCTGTGGCTAGCATGCAAATAGTCGCCTGGGTTGGGCACCATCTTGGAAGCACCTGTGGAATCCAAGAAGTAGTTGTGAAACGGTTCCAAAGTTGGTTCATTGGCAGGAGGCAACGGGTAATGTCGATGGGTCTTTTATGATTGTAAGAATATTACAGGTGGAGTATCACGGAGCTCAGTACTTCATGGAACATAGAACAGTACTTAATATGAGCTGGGCTTTTGGCCCAAATGTCCGTGTTGACCATGGTGCCAAGTTAAACTAATCTTCTCTTCTTGCACTTGATCCATATCCTTCCATAGTGTGCCTATCCAAAAGTTTCTTAAATGCCACCATCATACCTGCCTCCATCACCGCCGCTGGCAGCGGGCACCAGGCACCTGCCTTTTCTGGATAAAAAAGCTAGCCCTTTACATCTTTTTTAAACATGGCCACTCTCACTTTACATTCATGTCCTCTATTCTTTGTTTCCCTGCGAAAAAGGTTTTGACTGTCTACCCAATCTATACCTCTCATCATTGTGTGTAGTTCTATCACTACTCTCAACCTCTAATACTCCAGAGAAAGCAATCCAAGTTTATCCAACCTCTCCTAATAGATAAAACCCTCTACTTCAGATAGCATCTGATAAACATCTTCTGCAAAGCCGTCTCCAAAGGCTCCATATAATTTCTGTAATGGAGCGACCAGAACTGCACACAATACTCCAAATACGATCTAACCATAGTCCTATAAATCTGTATCGTGATATTCTAACATATTCAATATCCTGACTGATGAAGGCAAGTATATTGTTAATTTTACTTCGGAGTCACGTGAGTGATTCCGTGAAGAACCCGCTCAGCATGCATGCGCGGCATTACGTCCAGCAGAGCAACAGCGGGTCTGAGCAAGGCTGCGGATGGGCATGAACCCGAGCGAGGCCCACCTCCCCCCCTCTCCTCCCCCTTTCCTCCTCCTCCTCTCCCCCCTCTGCTCCCCCTCTCCTCTCCCCCTCCCCCTTCTCCTCCCCCTCCCCCCCATCTCCTCCCCCCTCTGCACCCCCTCTTACCTCCTCCCTCCAACCCCACTTCCTCAAACCCACCTTCCTCCACCCCCCCCTCTCCCTCCCTCTCTCTCTTTCTCTGCCCTGGGGAAGGTGTAGAGAGAGAGAGAAGGAAGGGGAGTGGGTAGCGGCAGCACCTACCCAGGTCGTAGAGCACCAGCCTCCCCACCAGGTGCTGGGCCCGAGCGAGGCTGCGCCGGGCGTGGACCCGAATGAGGCAGGAGCGATGTGAGGATGGTTATAAGCAGCAGAGGGCTGGCCAATCGTGGCTTCTGCTAGGTGAAGCCCATCCACCCGTGTGACAGATGATCAGGTGGGGGAGATGCCCAGAGATCACTAGGTGGGATCGGGATCACCAGCGAGGAAAAGGCGTCACGATTCCCCGAGTACCTGCCTCTCTCAGAGGGAGTAATGGCCGCCACGCCACCATCCCATCGCTCTTCCCCGCACCCTTACCCGCGCCCGCGCGGCGATAACGGCCACCGCCGCCATGTTCTAGAACTTCAAGGAGCCCAGCGGAGCGTGCAGCATGACCTGAGCAGCATTTTAAAAACGCTAAGTGACAAATTTAAAGAAGTGAAAGTTAAGAAGCCAAGCAGTACAGAAAACATAACAGGGGTGACGTCACTCGCAGCACGAGCAGAGGCAGGCAGTCAGATCCATTGTGACGTCTTCAGCAAGACCATGTCGTTTATTTTCTAAGTTATTTGAGATTTGTGAATATTTTCATAAATAACTCAAGAAATAATACATGAAATTTTCAGATAAGGCAATTTTTGATTTCACAGGATAAATCTCTACCGGAAATGTAAAAAATTTCCCGTTAACGCATCATTTTTGGAGAAGATGTGATCGCACACAAACAAATAAACACACACACACACACACACACACACACACACACACACACACACATCCAATATCAGAGTTTTATAGTTATAACTAGACCAAGTGCAGACCCGTTGGGTCTGTTCCCCCAATGTGCGGTTGTGGGGGGGGGGGGGGGAGGCGGCATGCAGCCTCACACACACTAACTATCCCCCCCCACACTCACGCTAATTACCCCCCTTAATATATTAATATTATTAATTTGCTCCTTTTACCCCATAACCACCCTATCTACTGACGCACAGCCCCCAACTTGCAGTCACATCTAGAGAGGGGGATGGGGGGTAGAGAGTGAGGCAGAGAGTGAAGGGGCAGAGACAGAGACACAGAGAGAGGGGCAAGAGGGAGAGTGGGGTGGAGAGGAGGATAAGAGGGAGGGTGGGTGAGGGGGGAAAGGTGGGGGAGGAGGGGAGGAGAGAGAGAGGGTGAGAGTGAGGGGGAGAGAGAGGGGGTGCTGAGAGGGGGTGAGGGGAGGAGGTGGGAGAGGGAGGGGGAGGTAGGGGGAGGGAGGGGGGGGAGCAAGGGGGAGGAGGGGAGGAGGAGGAGGGGGGGAGAGGGGGGAGAGAGGGGGGAGAGGAGGGAGAGGGGGAGAGGATGGGGGGAGAGAGAGGAGGAGGGGAGGGAGGGAAAGGGGGGGAGAAAGGAGAGGGGGGGAGAGGAGATGGGGGGAGAGGAGGGGGGGGAGGAGAGGAGAGGGGGGGGGAGAGGAGAGGGGGGAGGAGAGGAGAGGGGGGGAGGAGAGGGGGAGAGGAGAGGGGGGAGAGGAGGGGGGGAGAGAGAGGAGGAGAGGGAGGGGGGAGAGGAGGGGGGAGGGAGAGGGAGGGAGAGGAGAGGGCGAGATAGAGAGAAAGGGAGGGGGGAGGAGAGAGGGTGGAGAGAAAGGGGGGCAGGAGAGACCTAAAAAACATTTTAGAACCAATAGACACATTCTGCAAGTGTTTTAGAACCACTAAGGACACTTAGATTTGAGTAGACATGTGTTCAGTGTTATTCACAGCTCAGAGAAACGTGACCCTCTGCCTTCCTCCAGCTTGCAGACACTGATTGAGGCACACCACTTCCTGGTTTTATAGTCCCTCCCCCCTGCCGCCAGCAGGGGCAGCAGAGAGAATGGGGAATTTTGTAACATCATTAATATCTCTGTCATTTTTCATCGACGGGAAAAATCCTCGGAACACATCCGGCGGAGGGGGGCTCTGAGCAAGGTGGCCAAAAATGACGGCCGTAGGTGGCGGCGTTCTCTCGGAAATCGCAGCACAGATGGCCAAAACCGGTCAAGAACAGACTTTTAGTAATATAGATAGAAGAAGATAGATAAGGATTGATGGACCAAACCCAGGCAGGTGGGACAAGCATTGATGGGACATGTTAGCTGGTGTGGACAAGTTGGTTCTAAGGTTTCCACACTGTAAGATTAGGCTCCATAACGTGCTACAGGGGAGAGTGGTTGAGGCAGATAAAATAGTTGCATTTAAGAGACTTTTGGATAAGCATATAGATATGCAGGAGTATGCAGAGAATGGATGGGTGTGGGTTATGTGCAGGCAGATCTGATTTGGTCTAGATATCATGTTTGGCATAGACATAATGGGTTGAAGAGCCTGTTCCTGTGCTGTGCTGTTTTATAGATAGACACAAAATGCTGGAGTAACTCAGCAGGACAGACAGCTCGATAGAAGGAATGGGTGATGTTTCGGGTTGAGACCCTTCTTCAGATTAAGAGTCAGGGTAGAAGGAGACATAGATAAGGAAATGTAAGGTGTAAAAATGTGATTAGATCATTGTTAGCTGGGAGAAGGTGACAACAAAGCAAACAGAGTTAAAATGTAATCGGGGACAATCAGACTGGTCAGAGAACTGGGAAGATGGGAGGGATGGAGAGAGAGGGAAAGCAAAGGTTACTTGAAGTTAGTCAAGTCAATAATCATGCCAGTGGGGTGTAAGCTGCCCAAACGAAATATGAAGTGCTCTTCCTCCAATTTGCGCTGGGCCTCACTCTGACAATGCTGGAAGCTCAGGCCAGAAAGGTCAGTGTGGTAATGGGAGGGGGAGTTAAATGTTCTGTGTTCTATGACACAAATCAGAATGTGGACAAAAAAATACAGTTTGAGTGGTGTGCACTTAAAATAGCATGGTTTCCATAGAAATAGGGTTAGCAAAACTGGATTGTTTTGTGAGTAAATGGAACTGTTGCTTTTCAGACCTATGGTATTAATACTCACACTGCAAATGTGTTTTGCACGTTGCACCTCTGCTGACATAATTTTAGAGGGATTTGTTTGCCAGGAAAAATGCGTTGGGAGAAATGACCAATCCGCAGAGAAAAAACAGAAACAATTTTCTCACAATGTGCACAAAATTGTATGGCGTAATAACACACATTTCAGAGATGTCTGAACCGACTTTTAGCCCCAAGTGTGTTAGTTGTTAGGAGGAAGAAAGAAAGTTATGGACTTGTAGAATAGTTAATAACAAGCAATGTGGCAGCAGTAGACACCGTGAAAAGCACTTTGAGAGTTCCCATAAACCTAGATTTCACACTAAATTTACACTGGAATAGATCTTTTAAATGGACCAATGTAATGTAAAACCTTCCAAGGATCTACTTATTTAGAAAGGTGATTTAAATCAGTGTTTTAAAGTTTTAACGTATTGGTCATACTAAAAAGGTACAGAAATCTGAAGAAGGGTCCCGAACCAAAAAGTCACCTATCCACCTTCTCCAGAGATGCTGCCTGACCTGCTGAGTTACTCTAACTCATCACATCTTTCTTTTGTAAACCAGCACCTGCAATTCCTTGTTTCTGCAGAAGAGAAATACCATATGTCCTAGGAGTACAGATGAAAGCATCTCAACCTATTTATAAATTTCACAGGGTAGGAGGAGGAGAAGCAGCCTAACAGATGTCATGAAATGGTGGAGTAGGTGACGTGATGGATATCCAATGTGCAACCATATATTTAAAAGCAAATAATGACACAGCCCCAAAAAACAACCAACTTGTTCAATCTCTGCTGTTGAAGTGATGATCTTTTAGTTTAGTTTAATTTAGTTTAGAGATACAGCGCGGAAACAAGCCATTGGGTCTACCGAGTCCGTGCCGACCAGCGATCCCCGCACACTAACATTATCCTACACACACCTACGGACAAATTACAATCCCGGAGAAAACCCACGCAGGTCACAGGGCGAACATACAAACAATTCAGACAAGCACCCATAGTCAGGGTCCCTGGCACTGTAAGGTAGCAACTTCACTGTACTGCACCACTGTGCTGCCCCAATTTCTTATTGGGAAAACTTATGAAAGTAGGCATCAAAAGCAGCAATGGACCATGTAGTTGCTTGAGTCTGTCGCACTAATCACAAAGGTCATGTCTAATCAAATGTTTCTAGATGACCTCCTATTTTCTTTGACTTCCTTAGTTTTCAATTTTCACACCCTGAATTTAGTTCTTGACAGAGGATGAAGTCTCCATCAGGATCCATGATTTCAAATGTTAATCGCTGCTAGCAAGAAGTAAGGAGCAAGGTAAACCACAGAAGCTGGAAGCGCCCAAGGACATCAATGTTAGATAGAGTAGGTGATTATACTGTATGGCAGAGAGGTGGAATTTGGTAATGGAGAGAATTGTGGGACTTAAAGTACAGCTCAGGATTGTGTTTCAAGCATTCTGATTCAGCCAATAACCTTGTACCTGGCCCCAAATTCACATTTAAATGAAGTATAGGTGGTTCTGTTTTAATGTGATAGTTGTATTCTGAAAGCTCACGTTATTAAAAATATATTTTAATAGCAGTAAGTTTATTTTTATTACCGGAAGCTAATAAAATCAAATGGTTGTGTATTTTGGTTTAATAAGTTATCATCGCATAGGTGTGAGGGACAGATTTAAATGGTGGGTGCCAGAGGATGAGCTGCCAGAGGAGCTTGTTAAGGCAGGTACAGTAACAACATTGAAAAGACATTTAGACAGGAACATGGGTAGGAAAGGTCGAGAGAGATATGGGCTAAACATGAGGAAATGGGATGGGCTTAGATGGGCATCTTGGTTGCAATGGACGTTGGGCCAAAGGGCCTGTCTCTGTGCTGTATAATGCTTTGAGTCAATTACTCTAAGCGTCAATAGACGCGACTGCTTGTTAGTTTCAATGGCCACCTGCAGTGATGGAGTCATAGACTCATACAGTGTGGAAACGGGCCCTACAGCCGAACTTGCCCACACCGGCCAACATGTCCCAGCTATGTTAGACCCATCTGCCCGCGTTTAGCCCATATCCCTCCAAACTTGTCCTATCAACGTACATGTCTAACTGCTTCTTAAATGCCACAATTACCTCAACTTATACTGACAACTGTGTTCTTAAGAGGCAATGGTGAATGATTACTGTGCCACGGTTACATGGAAACAGTTTTTTTTAAATCCTAGACTGATATATTTATCAAGACAACTGTTTTCTGTTTGTCAGACAATAGCCAATAGACAATAAACAATAGGTGCAGGAGTAGGCCATTCGGCCCTTCAAGCCAGCACCACCATTCAATGTGATCATGGCTGATCATCCACAATCAGTACCCCGTTCCTGACTTCTCCCCATATCCCCTGACTCCGCTATCTTCAAGAGCTCCATCTAGCTCTCTCTTGAAAGTTTCCAGACTACCGGCCTCCACCGCCCTCTGAGACAGAGAATTCCACACTCACAACTCTCTGTTTGAAAAAGTGTTTCCTCATCTCCGTTCTAAATGGCTTACCCCTTATTCTTAAATGACCCCTTATTCTTCAGCTTCTAAAGTAACTTTTAAGTGGTTCTCTTCTACCCAATTGAAATTGCATTATAAACAATTCATCCCGGTTAATACAAATAATATTCCCTAATTCATAATAGTGTTATATCTAATTCACGGTATGGAAAAACACATTATAAAAGACTACCTTGTGCCTCCCCACATAAGGCAGGCAAACTCATCATCTTCTGTTTCCACCCACCACCATGAAAATCATGCATGATGCAAATATCAAAATTCTCTTTAATTTCTGCTCTTAACTGCTTAATTTACATAGCAACAGCAGCCCCCTAATGGTACAAGGTATAGGACTAACAGTGAAGACAGACACAAAATGCCGGAGTAACTCAGCAGGGCATGCAGCATCTCTTGAGTAATTCTTTCTCCAGAGATGCTGCCTGACCCGCTGAGTTACTCCAGCATTTTGTGTCTATCTTCGGTCTAAACCAGCATCTGCTGTTCCTTCCTACACACAGGTCTAAATATTGTTAGCTTGAAAGTAAAAATGGTCCTAGCCCACGACACTATGTGAACTGGAACCATCCAGGCACTGCGGAGATCTGCCATCTTACACAGTTGACTGCTCAGTGAAGAGCCATTAACAAAACCTGTTCACTTGCTGCTCTGATTTTTCTGTTGCCAATACACATATTAGTCACTGAATAAAATTTAAGGTTTTTTGCATTGGAAGATTATTCAGTTTTCTCGGCGTTCCTCTGAATTATAACACTCATACTTTCCAAATTCCATGAAACATGCAACTGATGAATGGAGAGAAAAAAAGGATACTTGGTAAAATGCAGAATTTTAAAGCAATTGTACCATAAGTTCATAAATTCTAGGAGCAGATAAGGCCAGTCGGCCCATCAAGTCTACTCTGCCATTGCTGATCTACAGTACCTTTCCCTCTTTCATGGCTGATCTAACTTTTCCTGTCAACCCTATTTCCCTGCCTTATCCCCATAACCTCAGACACCTTTACTAATCAAGAACCTATCAATCTCTGCCTTAATCACAAATCTTTCAATCTTTGTCTTTTTTTTCCACATTTAATTAGAATTTAATTTCAAGTTTTAATGTACCTGTTGGGTGCTGTGTCTGTTGGCAGACCATTTCCATCCGGGGATGAATAAAGTTCTATCGTATCGTATTGTATCGTATCATAAGAATATATATTGACATCCCCTCCACAGCCGTCTCTGGCAATGAATCTGATACAGAGCCCTAGTGAGCAGTGCCGGAAATCCCGCAGGCGCCAGGTGTCTCCTCTGTGTTTTGAGAGGTGGGGGACGATCCCCCACCTCTCAAAACGAGAGATGTCGGTCAGCAGGCAATTGGGGCGGGACATGATGTTTCAGCACGATGATTGGAGGAGGGAGGTGTCGGTCAGAGTCGGATGTAGGGAGGTGGGACTGAGGGAAATGTGCCCAGGTCATAGGGTCACAACGGCTGCCCTTTGCCTCATCCACAGCCAGGATCGATCCAGGCCGGCTATCCGGTGCAGCAATCGCTGCCGAACCGCCACTGGACTATCCCCGTCCCCACCCGAGTGCCCCCCACGCCTGGGGGTGGCCAGAGACGTCGGGAGTCAGACGGGCGCGGTGCCCCCAGGCACACAGAAAGCACAGATAAGCAGCGCTAAACCCAGCTCAACTCTGCCTCTCCCGCCAGGTTGACCTACAGCCCTGCTTGGACTTAAGGGAAATATGGCCCAGGCTTACAGCCAGTGCAGAGAAGCCCACGGCTCCGGACTAGTATTCCGTCAGTCTAGGCAGGGCTGTAGGTTAACCCGGTGAAACAAGCAGAGTTGAGCTGCATTTAGCGCTGGATTGGGCTGTAATTACCGTTCACAGGGCCCACGGCAGAAGCCTTCGAAGCTTCGCGTGTGTGTGTGAGTGTGCGCATGCGAGCGCAGCCGCCAAAACATTGTGTCCCCCGGTCCCCTCCATATTTTGATAGCGATTTCCATCACTGCTAATGAGACCACACCTGGAGTATTGTGTGCAGTTTTGGTACCCTAATTTGAGGAAGGACATTCTTGTTATTGAGGGAGTGCAGCATAGGTTTACAAGGTTAATTCCCGGGATGGCGGGAATGTCATATGTTGAGAGACTGGAGCAACTGGGCTTGTAAACTCTGGAGTTCAGAAGGATGAGAGGGAATCTCATTGAAACATATAAGATTGTCAAGGGCTTGGACACGCTAGAGGCAGGAAACATGTTCCAGATTTTGGGGGAGTCCAGAACCAGGGGCCACAGTTTAAGAATAAGGAGTAAGCCATTTAGAACGGAGGCAAGGAATCACTTTTTCTCACAGAGAGTTGTGAGTCTGTGGAATTCTCTGCCTCAGAGGGCGGTAGAGGCAGGTTCTCTGGATGCTTTCAAGAGAGAGCTAGATGGGGCTCTTAAAAATAGCAGAGTCAGGGGATATGGGGAGAAGGCAGGAACGGGGTACTGATTGGGGATGATCAGCCATGATCAGATTGAATGGCGGTGCTGGCTCGAAGGGCTGAATGGCCTATTCCTGCACCTATTGTCTATTGAATTCCACAGATTCACCACCCTCTGACTAAAGAAATTCCTTCTCCTCTCCTTTCTAAAGGTGCGTCCTTTTATTCTATGGCTATGGCCACTTAATCTAAACTCGCCCACTAGTGGAAACATCCTCTCCATATTCACACCATCCAGGCCTTTCACTATTCGGTAAATTTCAATGAGGTGGCCCCTCATCCAATTGAAATGATCCCTCCTCTGCAAGAAGGTGGATCTTTGAGTTATTTTTCTATTTGTTTACTGTGTCACATTTCTAAACTGAATTTACAGTCATTTTACTTATTCAAGAGAGATGCCAGGAAATAACTCATCTTTTATTATGAAAGAAAACCTTTTCTTTCCATTTCATTCTGCAATCCTGCGTGGAACTGACAGCTACACGAGAACAGAGCCTCATACTGTCAGATTTTGACATGAAGCTTTGGAGAGGAAAAAAATCTACTTTAAGTGGAACAGCTGCAGAGGTGAGGTGAACGGGATAGGTCACAGTGAGTTGTGATTAGTCTCAGTCGGGGAAATTGAGTCACAACCTGAGGGTTTATTTTCTGTTCTTTGCCGAGGAATGTTTGTGCAACAGGACATATTCAGGCCTACCTGTTCCTATACTGTTAAACTAACTCTCATTACTGGCATGCGGCACGGTGGCCTAGCGGTAGAGCTACTGCCTTACAGCGCCAGGGACTATGGTTCGATCCTGACCACGGGTGCTGTCTGTTCGGAGTTTGTAAGTTCTCCCCGTGACCCGCGTGGATTTTCTCCGAGATCTTCAGTTTCCTCCCACACTCCAAAGACGGACAGGTTTGTCAGTTGTGTAAGAAAGAATTTCAGATGCTGGTTTAAATTGAAGATAACCATATAACCTTATAACAATTACAGCACGGAAACAGGCCATCTCGACCCTACTAGTCCGTGCCGAACACGTATTCTCCCCTAGTCCAATTCCACGTCGACCAGCAATCCCCTCAAATTAACACTATCCTACACACACTAGGGACCCTAACCCTTAACTAGTAGGCCGGAACAACCTACAAACCTGAAAATAGACACAAAATGCTGGAGTAACTCAGGAGGACAGGCGGCATCTCTGGAGAGAAGGAATGGGTGACGTTTCGGGTCGAGACTGAAGTCTGAAGATGGGTCTCGATCCGAAACGTCACCCTCCAGTTACTCCAACATGTTGTGTCTATTTTCAGGTTTGTAGGCTGTTCCGGCCTACTAGTTAAGGGTTAGGGTCCCTAGTGTGTGTAGGATAGTGTTAATTTGCGGGGATTGCTGGTCGATGTGGAATTGGTGGAACAAAGGGCCTGTTTCCACACTGTATCTCTGAACTAAACTAAACTATATCTCACCATCCTTACATATATAAAAAATGTTTCTATCCTCACCATCTCGCAGCTCTGACCTATGTGCTAAACTCCTGATTTAAGTATCTATACTACCTGGACTTACCACTAGTATTTTGAAGAGAGCGGCATGGTGGAGCCGCGGTAAAATTGCTGCCTCACAGCGCTCAAGGCTCAGGTTTGATCCTGGCCACGGGTGCTGTCTCTACAGAGTTCGTACATTCTCCCCGTGACCACGTGGGTTTTCCCCGGGTGCTCTGGTTACCTCCCACACTCCAAAGATGTACAGGTTTATAGGTTAATTGGCTTTGGTAAAGATTGTAATTTGGCCCTAGTGTGTAGGATAGTGCTAATGTGTACGGGGCTTGCTGGTCAGCGCGGACTCGGTGGGTCGAAGGTTTTTGGCCATCTCAGGGCGTGGACTGCTCAGGGGATGGAGATACATTACTGAAACATGGCTGAGAGAAGTGCAGGACTGGCAGATCGATGTTCCAGTGCACAGATGCTAAATGGATGGTAGAGATGCAGCTAAGAGATGAGAGAGGTGGGTTGCCTTGTTGGTCAGGGAGGAAGGATATAACTATTGGGACCATGTTCCTATTAGCGCGAATGGTAAGGCTGGCAATTTAGCAGAACTCTGGTTAATGAGAGATGTTGAGGGCAGGTAAGAGAAGGAGGCATGTGTCAGCTACAAGTAGTCGGGATCAAGCAAATTTCTCCACGAGTATAAGAAGCATAGGAGATAATAGCCAATAGCCAATAGCCAATTAACCTTCAAACCTGTACATCTCTGGAGTGTGGGAGGATACTGAAGATCTCATAGAAAATGGTGGTCATGGGGAGTACATACAAACACCTTACAGACAGCACCCATAGTCAGGATTGAACCCGGGTTACCGGTGCTGTAAGGCAGCAACTCTCCCGCTGCACCACCATGCTACCCATACATATTGTATATATTTCACTGAGATCTCTTCTCATCCTTCACTACTCCAGCAAATACATGCTAGGTTGACCCAATCTCTCATCATACAATAGCCCAGGAATCAATCAAGTGAAGCTAGAAACAAAAAGCTGGAGTAACTCAGCGGGACAAGCAACATCTCTGGAGAGAAAGAATGGGTGACGTTTTGGATTGAGACCCTTCTTCAGACTGGAGAATTGGGATAATAGAGAATTGGGAGGACGAAGGGAAGACACAAAATGACCTTCTTTTTGCAGAACCACAAGAGACAGGGTTGATATTAAATAAATATTTGTTATTAGAGGAAAAGATCATGGAAGCTGAGGAATTAAGGCATTTGAGAGGCAATGAATGACTGAAAAAGGAGGTATTGGTGGTGAAAGTGAATTCTGGGACCTGGCACGAAGCTCGTAGAGAAATTGTGGATGCTCTCGAAGAGATATTTGCAACATCTTTGGCCACGGGTGAATTTCCAGAAGTCTGAATCGTGGCAAGTGTACCGTTATTTAAGAAGGACAGCAAGGACAGGCCAAGGAACTACAAGCCAGTGAGCCTGGCATCAGCGGTAGGAAAGTTGTTGGAGGGGATACCAAGGGACTGGATATTCCAGCATTTGGTTGGGTGTTCTCATCAGGGACTGCCAGCATGGCTTTGTAGATGGGAAATTGTGCTTCAATAATCTGACAGAAATATTTGAAGAGGCCATCGTAAGGATTGATGAGGTAGAGCAGTGGACATGGTCAATATAGCAAGGCCTTTGATCAGAGCTTGCACTGTAGGCTAGTTTGGAAAGTTAGATGTGTAGGAAAGAACTCAAGGTGGTGGTTTAAATCGAAGATAGACACAAAATGCTGGAGTAACTCAGCAGGACAGGCAGCATCTCTGGATAGAAGGAATGGGTGATGTTTTGGGTCACAACCTTACTTCAGGCTGAAAAATCAGATCATATGCAATCCAAGACAATGGACAATAGACAATAGACAATAGACAATAGGTGCAGGAGTAGGCCATTCGGCCCTTTGAGCCAGCACCGCCATTCAATGTGATCATGGCTGTTCATCCACAATCAGTACCCAGTTCCTGCCTTCTCCCATACCTTTAAGAACCCTATCTAGCTCTCTGTTGAAAGTATCCAGAGAATTGGCCTCCACCGCCCTCTGAGGCAGATAATTCCACAGAATCACAACTCTCTGTGTGAAAAAGTGTTTCCTCATCTCCGTTCTAAATGGCTTACCCCTTATTCTTAAACTGTGGCCCCTGGTTCTGGACTCCCCGAACATCAGGAACATGTTTTTGCCTCTAGCGTGTCCAAACCCTTAATAATCTTATATGTTTCAGTAAGATATCCTCTCATCCTTCTAAATTCCAGGGTATACAAGCCCAGCCGCTCCATTCTCTCAGCAAATAACAGTCCTGCCATCCCGGGAATTAACCTTGTAAACCTACGCTGCACTCCCTCAATTGCAAGAATGTCCTTCCTCAAATTAGGGGAACAAAACTGCACACAATACTCCAGGTGTTGTACAGGGGAACAACTGCAGAAGGACCTCTTTATTCCTGTACTCAACTCCTCTTGTTATGAAGGCCAGCATCCCATTCGCTTTCTTCACTAGCTGCTGTATCTGCATGCTTACTTTCATTGACTGATGTACAAGGACCCCCAGATCCAGTTGTACTTCCCCCCTTCCCAACTTGACACCATTTAGATAATACTCTGTTGTCTTGTTTTTGCTACCAAAGTGGATAGCCTCACATTTATCCACATTAAACTGCATCTGCCATGCTTCTGCCCACTCACCCAACCTGCCCAAGTCACCCTGCATTCTCATAGCATCCTCCACACAGTTCACACTGCCACCCAGCTTTGTGGTGCAAAGACGCTTGCAGATTGGATCAAAATTGTCTTGGCACAAGGAATCAAAAGTAGTTGTGGAGTTGTTTTTCTGATTGGAGGTGTGTGACCAGTGGTGTACCGCAGGGATCAGTGGTGGGTCCATTCGCTTGTTATCTTCATTGACTGCGTATTAAATAAGGCATTTAGCATGCTTGCCTTCATTGGGAAGGATATTATGTACAAATGTTGGCATATCATGATATCATGATACAGCTGTACAAGTCGTCGGTGAGACCATATTTGCCAACAGTTCTGGTCACTCTTCAGAGTGAAGGATATCGATAAGTTGTTAAGTGTGCGGAAAGGTTCACCAACACGTTACCTGAACTTTCAGGCTTGAGTTATCGGGAGAGGCTGGTTGGACTGGGAGGTGTTTTCCATTTGGAGGCAATGGGATCAGAAATCCATCTTGAACAGCTTGGACAAATGGGCCAAAGGGCCTATTTCCATGCTATATTTCCATAGGGTTGAGTCTATCTTGGTTGGCATAGACAAAATGGACCTAAGTGCCTGTCTCTGTGCTATATAACTATGACTTTATGACTATGCCTTTATGGTCTATATAACTATTACTTTATGGTCCTCATGACTTATTCCTGCTCAATGTATCCCATTCTGTTTGCTCTATTTTGGGCACCATATCTGAGGAAGGATGTGCTGGCACTGGAGAAGGTTCAGAGGACGTTTACAAGAATGATCCCAGGAATTAGTAGGTTAACCTATGATGAGCGTTTGTCGGCAATGAGCCTGTATTCGCTGGAGTTTAGAAGAATGAGGGGGGACCTCATTGAAACATACAGAATAGTGAAAGGCATGGATAGAGTGAATGTGTAGAGGATGTTTCCACTAGTGGAAGAGTCTAGGACGAGAGATCATAACCTCAGAATTAAAGTACGTTCTTTTTGGAAGGAGATGAGAAGACATTTCTTTAGTCAGAAGGTGGTGAATCTATGGAATTCTTTGCCACAGAAGGCTGTGGAGACCGTCAGTGGTCGTATTTAAGGCAGAGATAGAAAGATTCTTGATTGATGCTGG
The DNA here is from genome assembly GCF_010909765.2 of Amblyraja radiata. Classification (NCBI taxonomy): domain Eukaryota; kingdom Metazoa; phylum Chordata; class Chondrichthyes; order Rajiformes; family Rajidae; genus Amblyraja; species Amblyraja radiata. The sequence continues at coordinate 20,589 of NW_022630641.1, read as the reverse complement.
TGTCAGAAGCTATGGGAAGAAGGCAAGAGAATGGGGTTAGGAGGGAGAGATAGATCAGCCATGATTGAATGGCAGAGCTGACTTGATGGGTCCAATGATCTAATTCTACTCTTATGACCTCATGACAATTATAATAGTTCAATAGAAAGTTCAATAGACCGAAAGGTCTGAATGACAAATAAAGGATTCAATTCAATTCAATTCAATTCAATATACGAATCCAAACCTACAGGCTGCTTAATTAGTGTCCACTCAATATTACCTCAATGTAATGTTTTGTCTAATTCTGTCACGGCAGATTAAATTAAAATTACCCTAAATTAAATACACAAAATCTCTTTCATACATAGGAATCAATAGCAATTTCAGTTCATTTCAGTTCAGTTTGGTTTATTGTCATATGTACCGAGGTGTAGTGAAAAGCATTTGTTGCATGCTATCCAGTCAGTGGAAAGGCAATATATCATAATCGAGCCACTCACAGTGAATAGATACATGATAAGGGAATAACGTTTAGTGCAAGGTAAAGCCAGTGAGGCCCGATCAAAGATAGTCCGATGAGTCAATAGCATTAACTGGAATGAACTTTGTGAATTCAACTGCTGCAGGCATCCCCAGATGGCCTTGTACATGACCCCTGGAAATTGAGCGAAAGTTTTAAATGCATTACCTGGTCAGCTACAGCTCGAGCCAGTTTATCCATTCTGGAGCCCGCTTCTGCAATCTTCTTTGCTGCATTGATAACGTCGGATGTATTTTTTAGCGGACCCTTGCCCCTACAAAATATTGGAAAACACAATAACGCAATAAGTGAATCTTCCAGTCAGAAAAAAATGGACTTGAAACCATCTTTAAAATGGATTTAGTGAGTGACTAAGATCTTTATGAATTCTGTAATTGCATGGACAGATTACGAATTCTATTCTATTGGGAACAATAAGCTAAGAAGCTTTGAGATGGATGGAGGAGGATTTTAGGTGACCCCTGTATTAAAACAAATCAATTGTAACAATTAGAACAGGAAACATTGGCAATACACAGTAGCAATTGAAAGGTCATTTTGCTCATTAGCATTTCTCCAGAAATGTAATAAGGCACTGAGGTTCGAGAATTGACCAAGGCGAGAATGGGTGAGAGTACTATAGATTAGTACTATACTAACGGCAAATCACCTGTGCAAATGACTCCATGATAAAGTCTCCATCTATATCAGTCATCATCCTTTCCTTTCTTAGGACTATGGCAGGCTACACTCATATTCAGATCATTTCTCCTACTCGCCTTCTCTTCAGAGATGTTGCCTGTCCCACTGAGTTGCACCAGCATTTTGTGTTTACCTGTAGATAATTTCCTCGATTCTCTACTCCCAATTCCTCCGTCTATGCCGCATCTGCGCCCAGGATGAGGTTTTCCATACTGGATCATCGGAGATGTCCTCAATCGTTAGGAAACGGGGGTTCCCCTCTTCCATTATAGATGAGGCTCTCACTATCGCGCAGCTCCACTCTTGCTCCCCATCCCCATCCCCACATTCGTAACAAGGACAGAGTTCCCCTTGTCCTCACCTTCCACCCCATCAGCCGTTGCATACAGCATATAATCCTCCAACACTTTTGCCACCTCCAACGGGATCCCACTACTGGCCACATAGTCCCATCTCCACCCCTTTCTGCTTTCCGCAGAAACCGTTCCCTCCGCAACTCCCTGGTCAACTCGTCCCTTACCACCCAAACAACCCCCTCCCCAGGTACTTTCCCCAGCAACCGCAGGAGATGCAACACCTGTCCCTTTACCTCCCCCCTCGACCACCCAAGGACCCCAACAGCCTTTTCAGGTGAGGCAGAGGTTCACTTGCACCTCCTCCAAACTCATCTACTGTATCCGCTGTTTCAGGTATCAACTTCTGTGCATCGGTCAGACCAAGCGCTGGCTCGGCGATCGTTTCGCTGAACACCTCCGCTCAGTCCGTCTTAACCTAGCTGATCTCCCTTTTGCTCCCCCTCCCATTCCCAATCTGACCTTTCTGTCCTGGGCCTCCTCCATTGTTAGAGTGAGGCCCAGCGCAAATTGGAGGAACAGCACCTCATATTTCGCTTGGGTAGCTTACACCCCAGCGGGATGAACATTGACTTCTCTAACTTCAAATAGCCCTTGCTTTCCCCCTCTCTCCATCCCCTCCCCCTTCCCAGTTTTCCCACCAGTCTTACTGTCTCCGACTACATTCTATCTCTGTCCCGCCCACTACCCTGAAATTCAGTCTGAAGAAGGGTCTCAACCCAAAACGTCACCCATTCCTTCTCTCCAGAGATACTGCCTGTCCCGCTGAGTTGCTCCAGCATTTTGTGTCTACGTTTAGACAATTTCCTATCTTTAGCGACACAGAAGCTATTTTCAATATCTTAAATCCTTGTAGCATGTTCAAGGGACATAAACAATTTTAGCCTTTGACAGCAGCACTCTAAATCAGATCTTTCATCTTGGGTAATATTTCAAGAACGTTTTATTGCAGCTGAATGGGATACATGCATGGTAGAGCAACGGTAGAGTTGCTGCCTTGCAGCGGCAGAGACCCAGTTCGATCCTAACTACGGGTGCTGCCTGTACGGAGTTTGTACGTTCTCCCTGTCACCTGCATGGGTTTTCTCCGGGATCTCCGGTTTCCTCCCACACTCCAAAGACGTACAGGTTTGTAGTCTCATTGGCTTAGTATCATTGAAAATGGTCCAATAGTATTTTTCGGAGAGTGTTGGTGCGCGGGGATCGCAGACTCGGTGGGCTGAACGGACTTTTTCCGCGCTGTATCTGTAAATTAAACTAATCTAAACTAAACATGCATGTGTGCTAACTATAATCAAATCTGCTCTTGATCTTTCCTATTTTTACTTTGTTTGTGCAATATGCCATCTTGCTCTCCTGAAATCACCAGGTTTGATTTGGGTTTTAGGGTGCCAAATAGAAATTTGATAGATTTTAAGCAGGCAGCAATGTGAATGTATAGCATGCGTCAGCAAAGAGTTCGACACCGTGGGAGCAATGATGATTTTGAAGGGAGGAAGTACACATCATAGAGGGTGTAAGATAACTGTAGGGGAAAGGCTTATCCAACTAGCCTGAGATCACAGGCCTCTTCCGGCAGTGCTGAGGTAAATGATTCAGGTTGGAGAGGGTCCAGAGGAGTTTTACGAAAGTGAGCCCAGTGATGATGGGTTAATATATGAGGAGCGTTTGATGATTTTGGGACTGTTGAGAAGAATGGTGGGGGTGGGGGGGGGGGGGGTGGGGTTCTCATTGAAACCTACTGAATAATGAAAGGCCTAGATAGAGTGGATGTGGAGAGGATGTGGGGGAGTCTAGGACCAGCGGGCACAGCCTCAGAATAAAAGAACATACCTTTACAATGGAAATAACAAGAGATTTCTTAAGCCAGAGGGTGGTCTGTGATTCTGTGAAATTCATTGCCACAAACGGTTATGGAGGCCAATTCATTGGGTGTTTTTAAAGTGAAGACTGATAGGTCCTAGCTTAGTAAGGTCACCAAAGGTTAGGAAAAGGCAGGAGAGTGAAGTCGAGCGGGAAAGGTAGATCAGCCATGATCGAATGGTGGAGCAGACTCGATGGGCCAAATGCCCTAATTCTGCTCCTTTTTCTTATGATCTTATGACCTCTGGATAGTGTTGTGGAGTAGAGGGATCTAGGAGTGCAGGTGCATGGTTCCTTGAAGGTCGTGTCGCAGGTAAGGTGGTCAAAAAGGCTTATGACACTTTGGCCTTCATCAGTCAGAGTATTGAGTATAAAAGTTGGGAGGTCATATTGCAGTTGTATAAGACGTTGGTGAGGCCACATCTAGAATATTGTGTTCAGTTCTGGGCACCATGATTTACGAGGATGTTGCCAGGACTTGAGGGTGTGAGCCATAGGGAGAGGTTAAATAGGCTGGCTCTCTATTCCATGGAGCACAGGAGGGTGAGGGGTGATCTTATAGAGGTGTACAAAATCATGAGAGGAATAGATTGCATAGATGCACAGTCTCTTGCCCAGAGTAGGGGAATCGAGGACCAGAGGACATAGGTTCAAGGTGAGGGGAAAAAGATTTAATTGGAATCCGAGGGGTAACTTTTTCACACAAAGGGTGGTGGGTGTATGGAACAAGCTGCCAGAGGAGGTAGTTGAGGCTTGGACTATCCCCTTGTTTAAGAAACAATCAGATTATACATGGATCGGACAGGTTTGGAGGGATATGGACCAAGTGCAGGCAAGTGGGACTAGTGTAGCCGATGTGGGCAAGTTGGGCCGAAGGGCATGTTTCCACACTGTATCACTCTAAAACTCTATGACTCTAAATAAGATGTGAAATAGCATTATGAAAGAAAAAATGGCAGTGTATTGTTCGAGTCCGAATTGTAATGCCTGCAGTTCCATTGCGGCCTTCAGGAGATAATTGGATAAAAATCTGGTGAGAAAGTACTTTCAAACCACCAGGGAAAAGGCTGGAGAATGGAAACGTGGTCAACAGCTGAAATGGACACGATGGGTCTAATTCCCTCCTTCCGAATTATGATTCTTTACCAAAACATTTTATGTTTTAAGCAGATATGCACATAGATGCTTCACTAAACTTTTAGTTTAGTTTAGCTTATAGATACAGCATGGAAACCGGCCTTTCGGCCCACTGACTCCATGCAGATCATCGATCACCCGTTCACACTAGTTCAATGGTATCCTCATCCACTCTCTACACATTAAGGGGATTTTCAGTAGACATTTAACCAACAAAATCGCCCAGCCTCGATCGTTTCGCCGAACTTCTCCGCTCGGTCCGCATTAACCAACCTGACCTCCCGGTGGCTCAGCACTTCAACTCTCCCTCCAATTCCATATCCGACCTCTCTGTCCTGGGTCTCCTCCATGGCCAGAGCGAGCAACACCGGAAATTGGAGGAACAGCACCTCATATTCCGCTTGGGGAGTCTGCATCCTGGGGGCATGAACATTGAATTCTCCCAATTTTGATAGCCCTTGCTGTCTTCTCCCCTTCCTATCTCTCCCTCAGCCCTTGGGCTCCTCCTCCTCCTTTTTCCTTTCTTCTCAGTCTGAAGAAGGGTTTTGGCCCGAAACGTTGCCTATTTCCTTCGCTCCATAGATGCTGCTGCACCCGCTGAGTTTCTCCAGCATTTTTGTGTACCTTTGATTTTCCAGCATCTCCAGTTCCTTCTTAAACACACTAGTTTTATGTTAGCACTCTTCCTCATCCAGTCTTTACACATTAGGGGAAAAATTGCATGTCTTTGGGATGGGGGAGTAAACCTACTGGCAGGGGTGGTGGTGGAGGCAGGTACGATAGTGGTGTTTAAGAGGCTTTTGGATAGACATCCTGAAGTGCAGGGAATACAGGGATGTGGACTGTGTACAGGCAGGTGAGATCAGTTTAACTCGGCATCATGTTGGGCACATGTTGCTGTTTACTGTTTCACCAGACGTTGAGCAACAGTATAGTAGTGTGTCAAGGTGTCGTAAGGTGCAGAAATGGCCCATAAGCCCATGCCAACCATTGTCTGATAGACTCCAATCCCATTTGCCTGCATTTGGTCTGTATTCTTCTACGCCTTGCTTATTTTAAGCATTTGTCTGAATATCTCTTAAACAGAGTAATTGTATCTACTTTCTCCGCCTCCCTTGGCAATGTATTCCAGATATCAATCACTTTCTGTGCAAAAAAACTATCCCTCAGTTTGCTCTTAAGACTCCTTTCTCTCACCTGTAACTTGTGTTCTTTTGGTTTTGATGCCCATACCAGGGGAAAAGGATTCTGACATCTATGCCTCTCATTAAGGTCTATCTGGTCAGCCCTCAACCTCCTTTGCTCCAAAGAAAACAAGGCCAGTCACAGTCATAGAGTGATACACTGTACAGGTCCTTTGGCCAACATGTCCCAGCTACACTAGTCCCACCTGCAGCTCGCAGCTTGTTCCATACACTTACCACCGTTTGTGTGAAAAGGTTACCCCTCAAGTTCCTATTAAATCTTTTCCCTTCAACTTAAACCTATGACTTCTGGTCCTCGATTCACGGACTCTGGGCAAGCGACTGTGCATCTAGACCCCAATCTAGATCCAGTCTATCCAATCTCTAACCATAACCAATGTCATCCAATTCAGGCAACATGCCAGTGATTCACCTTGTATTCACTGCAGTTTAGAAGGATGAGGGGTTATCTTATAGAAACATATGCAATTATAAAAGGACTGGAAAAGCTAAATGCAGGAAAAATGTTCCCAATGTTGGGCGAGTCCAGAACCAGGGGCCACAGTCTTAGAATAAAGGGGAGGTCATTTAAGACTGAGGTGAGAAACAACTTTTTCACCCAGAGAGTTGTGAATTTATGGAATTCCCTGCTACAGAGAGCAGTAGAGGCCAATTCAATGGATGGATTTAAGAGAGAGTTAGATAGAGTTCTAGGGGCTAGTGGAGTCAAGGGATATGGGGAGAAGGCAGGCACGGGTTATTGATAGGGGACGATCAGCCATGATCACAATGAATGGCGGTGCTGGCTCGAAGGGCTGAATGGCCTCCTCCTGCACCTATTTTCTATGTTTCTATGCACAATATTATCTTTCCTGTAGTGCGGTGATCAGAAATGCACACAATACTCCATGTGCGATCTAACAGCCTGGAAAAGGGTCTCAACCCAACACGTTGTCTGTCCATTTACTTCCACAGATGCTGCCTGGCCTGCTGAATTCCTCCTGCAGTTTGATTTTTGCTGAAGATTCCAACATTTAATATCACTTATCTCTCTGGACAAACCAATGTTTCGTAAGCTTGCAATGTAATATCCCAACTTTTATATTCTGTGCCCCATCAAATAATATGTTAAAAAAATTCAAATACTGCAGTACTGACAAGCAGCATTTCTGGAGAACGTGGATAGGTAACTTTTCTGGTTGTGTCCTTTTTGTCTCAACCCAAAACGTCACCAAATCATATCCTCCACAGATGTTGTCTGACCCGGTGAGTTTTCCAGCATTTTGTGCGATATTTTAATAAATCAGTATCTACAGTTCCTTGTGTCTAAATAATATGTTATTGCCCACATTGGTCTTATTAAACGGATAGCACTAACTGACAAGCAGTGTTCGTTAGCAACTGTATTGAAGCGCTAGTATCCTTTTATGCGCTAAAGGTTCTGGACTGGAAGGTCACAGGTAACCCTCTGATTCAGAAGAAAGATTGTCGCCAACTGGGCAATCGTGACATTTAACATGAAATTTAGTTTCCACTGAATTTCAAAGTGGAATCTCTGTCAGGAATGTGAGGACAACCTTTCCGCGGTAAACATCAACACCTAAAAATACAGGAAGTTAACACAGTATGCAAGTAGAAATGTAAACACCAGGCAACTAGTTGCAATTTATAGTCATAGAGTGTGAAAAACCCCTTTGTGTGAAAAATCCCTCAGATTCCTATTAAATCCTTTCCCCTTCACCTTAAATCCCTGGCAACTGATCCTTGATTCCCCTACTGTGGGCAAGAGACTCTGTACATCTACCCAATCTATTCATTTTATTCAAGATTTTATCCACTTGAAGATGGTAAACTGAAATATAATTTGAAAATTATTCTGTAAGTTATCAAATGTTAAAGAAGGAACTGCAGATGCTGGAAAAATCGAAAGTAGATGAAAAATGCTGGAGAAACTCAGCAGGTGAGGCAGCATCTATTGAGAAAAGGGGTAGGTGACGTTTTGGGTCGAGACCTGAAACATCACCTACTCCTTTTCTCCATAGATGCTGCCTCACCTGCTGAGTTTTTCCAGCATTTTTTGTCTACTGTAAATTATCAAAATCTGTCAAATCTTCCGACAGACCCAATGTCAAAAAGAAATTCCTGTGAATTTACTCACAACAATTTTCAGACTGAGATTTACGACCTTCTTAAATTGCTTTCTTGCATTTTATATTGTCATCAGAACTTTATTTAATTAGTATCTTATAACTAACTCACTCAGGTACTCGTTATTCTGCAAGCATGTGGCCAATCTTTTCCAAATTATGTAGAAAAGAGTTAAGGTGCAACTCATAAAATAGTGAGGAGATGTAAATCGCCATCTGTGCTCATAACGATCACCATTTGCATTGGATTTTAATTTTAATTAAATCGTTCCCTGCTTTGTGCCATTAATGGGATCCAAATTACGAACTGGTGGAATACTCTTAATATTGTAAGCATGAGTAGGATCTTCATGAATTATGGGCTGTTCTGCTGCTGCAGAAATTGGGAAGATATCAATGGGCCGGTCAGGCAGAAAAGTAGCAAGCACAATCCAATCCGGAAAAATGTGTGCTAATATATTCGCGAAATCATAAGCATAAGTGATAGGAGCAGAATTAGGCCATTCAGCCCATTCAATCATGGCTGATCAAAGATGAGTCTAGTCCTGGTCACCCTCTTTTCCCCTCTCATCAGGCATAAGGCCATAGGTGATTCAATCATGGCTGATCTATTTTTCCCTCCTAACCCCATATTCCTGCCTTCTCCCCATAACCTCTGACACCCGTACTAATCAAGAATCTATCTATCTCTGCCTTAAATATACCCACTGACTTTGCCTCCACAGCCTTCTGTGATAAAGTATTCCACAGATTCACCACCCTCTGACTAAAGAAATTCCTCCTCATCTCCTTCCTGAAAGAACGTCCTTTAATTCTGAGGCTATGACTTCTAATCATAGACTCTACCACTAGTGGAAACATCCTCTTCACATCCACACTATCCAAGCCTTTCACTGTTCTGTATGTTTCAATGAGGTTCCCCGCTCATTCTTCTAAACTCCAGCAAATACAGGTCCAGTGCCGTCAAACGCTCATCATAAATTAACCCACTCATTCCTGGGATCATTCTTGTAAACCTCCTCTGGACCCTCTCCAGAGTCAGCACATCCTTCCTCAGATATGGTGCCCAAAATTGTTCACAATATTCCAAATGCGGTCTGCCCAGCGCCTTATTGAGCCTTTTGGGCTAAGGAAGTAAAAATGCAAGGCAAGGTAAAACACAAGAAATATTACAAGAGCAAAGAAGTAGCGGGACCTTGGATTCCATGCGCGCACATCACTGAAGGTAGCAGGACAGGTAGACAAGGTGATTAAGAAGGTATATGAGATATTTATCTTTAATGGGCGACACAAAGTACATGAGAACAGAGAAGTCAGGCAACGAATGTATTTAAAAATCAATGAGGTCACAACTAAAATACCACAAATACGTCTATCACCACATTATGCAAAGGTTGTGATAGCAACAAAGTGCAGAAAGGCGAGTCCAAAGATTGGTTCCAACCCAAAATGTTTTCTGTCCCTTTCCTTCCACAGATGCTAGCTGGTCCGTTGAGTTCCTCCAACACTTTGCCGTCTGCTCTAGTAGTGTTTTACATGGTTCAATGGTGCTTTTACCGTCACATGTACTAAGTGCTAACACAGTGAAATTATTTTCCTTTCAAATAGTCCAGTAGAGTAAGGGCATACCCCCGATCCCCGATTAGCAAATGTAACAAAATAGTCTACTGAGCCTGCATGTAAGAGATGCCACATTTTGGCGCTCATTTCCAAAGTCCACGCTCTAGTTCTTATGAGTGGTGTCCATTCCAGGCACATCCCAGGTTACTGCGTGCCTCCAGCCATCTCTTCCCTTGCACGCCACCTCCCTTTGCTCGCCTGTTCATCTTTGTTCCTGCGGCAGACCACGAGGCTGCGGTAGGGCCAGATCCCGGTTTCCTCTCCTCTATCGCTGGCCTTGCTCCTCATCCGACATCGCTGGCACCCATCCTCTAGTCTACAGGGGATGAGCAGGGGTCGGCTAGACGACTTCCCTCTTCCAGAACAGGGCTCCGCCACGTCCAACGAGCAGGGGCCCAGCACGGTGACTTCCTCCTGCTGGCTACCATCCGCCAAGACGTCCGTTTTCAGCCACAGGGGACTGGCTCACCCTGAAGCCATGGACCTTCAGTTCAGTCGCAGGAACCATTGCTCAACTCCCTCTTGAGTTTGGCCGCGGGGACCGTTGCTGGGACTGGAGAATTGTAACTTTGAGGGAAAATGTAATTGGCTTGGGGGGTGGTTTTATTTTGCAGCAGAGGAGACTGAGTCACGATTTAATGGAAATGAATAACATGAGGAAGGATCCATTTCCTTTGGCAGAGAGATCAATAATGAGTTGGCATCGATTCAATGAAATTGGTAGAAGAATTGGAAGGGAGCTAAGATTTTGCTTCACCCAAAGGAAAATGGGAATCTGTGACTCACTGCCTGGATGAGACTGAAGCTTTGTCAAATTTAAAGAGTACTTGGATTAACACATGTAACAATGTAACCCACAAGGATATGAACCACAGGCTGAAAAATCACATGAGTTTGGAAGAATCTTTTCTGGCAAGGAATTTATGACTGAATTCTCTATAGCATCATTTTTTTACTGATACATGGATAGAAAAAGTTTGGAAAAGTTTAGAGGGATATGGGCCAAATGTGGGCGCATGGGACTTGCTTTGATGGGGCACCTTGGGTGGCAGGGATGAGTTACAGGGCCTGTTTCCAGTTTGTATGAGGCTACATATTACATATTAAGGATTCATTGGATATTTTTACGTCCAACTGTGCTCTTTGTCTACTTCATGGAAGGATCAAACGTGCCCGTGAGGTAGACTGTACAACAGCAGACTCCCATCTAGGGGAAGCTAAATGTTTTTTCCAATTTTCTCCTGGTCCTCGACTCTCCAGAAGGTGCCAACTTTTGCTGAACTCTGCGCCCATAGGCAATAGCAATGTCACCAGTCACCAGGCAAGCTATCACAGCCCGATCTTACCCTTAACTCTTCGCTTTATCAAGGAGTATCACCTCAGCTCAGGCACATGAGCTCCAGCAAATAATGTATGCTCTGCAACCCAACGATCTGCTATGTTTGATGACGGGATTAACCAGTGATTAGGGCCATCATATGCATTACTTTATCTCTGTGGTTCTCAAGTTTAGTTTAGTTTAGATTAATTTAGAGATACAGTGCCCTTCCATCCGCCTACCGAGTCTGCACCGACCAGCGATCCCAGCACATTAACACTATCCTACACACACAATTAACACACACGGTATTGGGGGTTCAGTATTGATGTGGATAGAGAACTGGCTGGCAAACAGGAAGCAAAGAGTAGGAGTAAACGGGTCCTTTTCACAATGGCAGGCAGTGACTAGTGGGGTACCGCAAGGCTCAGTGCTGGGACCCCAGCTATTTACAATATATATTAATGATCTGGATGAGGGAATTGAAGGCAATATCTCCAAGTTTGCGGATGACACTAAGCTGGGGGGCAGGGTTAGCTGTGAGGAGGATGCTAGGAGACTGCAAGGTGACTTGGATAGGCTGGGTGAGTGGGCAAATGTTTGGCAGATGCAGTATAATGTGGATAAATGTGAGGTTATCCATTTTGGTGGCAAAAACAGGAAAGCAGACTATTATCTAAATGGTGGCCGACTAGGAAAAGTGGAGATGCAGCGAGACCTGGGTGTCATGGTACACCAGTCATTGAAAGTGGGCATGCGGGTGCAGCAGGCAGTATGTTAGCTTTCATAGCAAAAGGATTTGAGTATAGGAGCAGGGAGGTTCTACTGCAGTTGTACAGGGTCTTGGTGAGACCACACCTGGAGTATTGTGTACAGTTTTGGTCTCCAAATCTGAGGAAGGACATTATTGCCATAGAGGGAGTGCAGAGAAGGTTCACCAGACTGATTCCTGGGATGTCAGGACTGTCTTATGAAGAAAGACTGGATAGACTTGGTTTATACTCTCTAGAATTTAGGAGATTGAGAGGGGATCTTATAGAAACTTACAAAATTCTTAAGGGGTTGGACAGGCTAGATGCAGGAAGATTGCTCCCGATGTTGGGGAAGTCCAGAACAAGGGGTTACAGCTTAAGGATAAGGGGGAAATCCTTTAAAACTGAGATGAGAAGAACTTTTTTCACACAGAGAGTGGTGAATCTCTGGAACTCTCTGCCACAGAGGGTAGTCGAGGCCAGTTCATTGGCTATATTTAAGAGGGAGTTAGATGTGGCCCTTGTGGCTAAGGGGATCAGAGGGTATGGAGAGAAGGCAGGTACGGGATACTGAGTTGGATGATCAGCCATGATCATATTGAATGGCGGTGCAGGCTCGAAGGGCCGAATGGCCTACTCCTGCACCTAATTTCTATGTTTCTATGTAACACTATACCAAGCCAATTAACCTACAAACCTGTACGTCTTTGGAGTGTGGAAGGAAACCGAAGATCTCGGAGAAACCCTATGTGGTCATGGGGAGAACGTACAAACTACGTACAGACAGCACCCATAGGCAGGATCTAACCCGGGTCTCCCGCACTGCAAGGCAGCAACTCTACCGCTGTGCCACCGTACCACCAAATTTGATAGGAGTCAATCTAGACTCGATGGGCTAAATGGAGTCAGAGACTCATAGAATGATACAGTGTGGAAACAGGCCCCTCGGCCCAACTCGCCCACCCAGCCAACACTGTACCCTAGTCCCACTTGCCTGCGCTTGGTCCGTAACCCTCTAAACCTGTCCTATCCATGTACCTGTCCAACTGTTTCTTAAACGATGGGATAGTCCCAGCCTCAACTATCTCCTCTGGCAGCTTGTTCCATACACCCACCACCCGTTGTGTGAAAAAGATACCCGTCGGATTCCTATTAAATCTTTTCCCCTTCACCTTGAACCTATGTCCTCTGGCCATCAATTCTCCTACTCTGGGCAATAAACTCTGTGCATCTACCCAATGTATTCGTCTCATGATTTTGTAAACCACTATAAGATCTCCCCTCATCCTCCTGCGCTCCTTGGAATAGAGATACAGCCTACTCAACCTCTACCTATTCTAAATGCGGTCTCACCAACATCTTATACAACTGTAACATGACCTCCCAACTTCTACACTCAATACTCTGACTGATGAAGGCCAAAGTGCCAAAAGCCTTTTTGACCACCTTATATACCTGCGAATCGACCTTCAAGGAACCATGCAATTGTACTCCTAGATCCCTCTGCTATTATCTTTCTAAAACACTACCCAGAGGCCTACAATTTACTGTGTAGGCCCTGCCCTTGTTCGACTTCCCAAACTACAATACCTCACACTTCTCTGTATTAAATTCCATCAACCATTCCTCTGCCCACCTGGCCAATTGAACCAGATCCTGCTTCAATCATTCACAATCTTCTTCACTATCTGCAAAACCACTAACTTTTGTATCATCAACAAACTTGCTAATCTTGCCCTGTATGTTCTCATCCAAATCAAAACAGTAATGGGCCCAGCACCGAACCCTGTGGCACACCACTAGTTACAGGGACCTTCCACCATCACCCTCTGCCTCCTTCCATGGAGCCATGTTGTGAGGGAACATGAATATTCATGTCCATTCAAGTCCATTCCACCTTTCGTTAAGATCGTGGGCGATCTGACTGAAACCTCAAATCTGCAGACTTATATCTCCCGTGTAATGTTTCATCCTCTTTGCTTATCAAGAATGTAAGTCTGGCTTAGAAATATTCAAAGACCCTGCTCTTTAATTCACAAACCTGAAAGAGAAAATAAAATCTCTTCATCTCTATTTTAAATGGGCGATCCTTTAGTTTTCAACAGTGATCCTAGTTTTAGATTCTCCCTGAAGAATAAACACACACTCCACACCCACCCTGTCAAACAATCTTGACTCTTGAAGACCCAGTTCTTACATACTTTATTAACAAACCTTCTCACTTTTCTAAACTCCATCAGATACAAACTCAGCCTATCCAACTTTTATTCATAAGACAATCTTTCTACAAGTGTATGGTGGAGAGCATACTAATTGATTGCATCGGTTTCAGCTTCAGTTTAGTTTATTGTCACGTGTACCGAGATACAGTGAAAAGCTTTTGTTATCCAGTCAGCAGAAAGACAATACATGATTACAATCGAGCCATTTACAATGTATAGATACATGCAAAGGGAATAACGTTTAGTGCATGGTAAAGCCATCAAAGTCCAATCAAGGATAGTCCAAGGGTCACCAATAAGGTAGATAGTAGTTCAGCACTGCACTCTGGTTGTGGTAGGATGACCTAGTGTACGGATGATCGCTGGTCGGTGTGGACTCGGCGGGTTGAAGGGCCTGTTTTTACGCTGTACCTCTAAGCTAAATTAAACCAAACTGGTCATTCACTTTATGGTTCTAAACTGGATCATTTTTCAGTGGCTGTTTCTTATTAATACTCTTTTGACTCTTGGTAGGGTGAACAACGTGAGCAGTCAGTACCTTATTCCCAGATTCCCAGTGGAAATGGCAAATACTATGTGGCATAGCTTTAAATCAGGGTGGAAAGGTTTAGACAATAGACAATAGACAATAGGTGCAGCAGTAGGCCATTCGGCCCTTCGAGCCAGCACCGCCATTCAATGTGATCATGGCTGATCATCCCCAATCAGTACCCCGTTCCTGCCTTCTCTCCATATACCCTGACTCCGCTATTTTTAAGAGCCCTATCTAGCTCTCGCTTGAAAGCATCCAGAGCATTAAAGATATGGAGGGGGTGTTTTTTACACAGAGAATGGTAGGTGCCTGGAGCATGCTGCATGGTGGTGGAAGCCAATACAATAGTGGTATTTAATAGGTTTTTAGATAGGAACTACACTAAGTGGGGCCCGTTGGGTCCCATTGTCACATGGTGGGTCCCGTTGGGGTCCCCTGGTCCCCCAACACAATATTCCACCACTCACGCATAGCCCCCAACTGCGCAGGCAAGGCTGACGGGTTCCCGTTGTGATGTCCCGGATCCCCCCATCTCCCCTCACCCCCCCCCCCCACTCCGCCCCTTGTAGGAAGGGGCAAACCGTCCCGCGAAGTGACAGGAGAAAAGACCAATCCATGCGGCGCTGACTGCCAGGAGAGGAGATCGATCTGCGCAGTGGAAGTTATAAGTTTTTTAAACCTTGCTAACTTTTACAACAGACCACCAAACGGAACGAAACTTGGTGCACTCGCAGCACGGGAGAACGGTGAGTGAGCTGCTTAAAAATCATAGCGCTATCGCGTA
The DNA here is from genome assembly GCF_010909765.2 of Amblyraja radiata. Lineage (NCBI taxonomy): Eukaryota > Metazoa > Chordata > Chondrichthyes > Rajiformes > Rajidae > Amblyraja > Amblyraja radiata. The sequence goes on along the minus strand of NW_022630641.1, from coordinate 5,473 downwards.
CCGTTTTTGCGCAAATAGAAAGCCTCGAATACCAGAAGTTAACAAGATCAGTTTTAGTTATGTAAAAATAAAATAAATATATAAATAAATAATATATATATAGAAAAAGCTAGATAAACATAGATTGAAGATCGATAGATAGTAGATAGATAGATAGATAGATAGATAGATAGATAGATAGATAGATAGATAGATAGATAGATAGATAGATAGATAGATAGATAGATAGATAGATAGATAGAGAGACAGATAGATAGATAGATAGATAGATAGATAGATAGATAGATAGATAGATAGATAGATAGATAGATAGATAGATAGATAGATAGATAGATAGATAGATAGATAGATAGATAGATAGATAGATAATGGAGGAATATGGTTTACCTGCAGGCAGAAGGGATTATTTTAATTTGACATTATGATTGATGCAGACATCATGGGCCGAAGTGTCTAGCTGCTGTTCTATGCCTTAATACTCACCTGATAAATTTGTCAATCAGAGTTCAAGCACTTGCTTAGTAAATATATTGCCTTTAGCAGCATGGTACCGCAGAGGCAGAGTTGCTGCCTTGGAGCGCCAGAAACCCTGGTTCGATCCTGACTACGGGTGCTGTCTGTATGGAGTTTGCACGTTTTCCCCATGACCTGCATAGGGTTTGTCCGAGATTATTGCTTTCCTCCCACACTCCAAAGACGTATGGATTTCTAGGCTAATTGGCTTGGTATAAATGTAAATTGTCCCTAGTACTTGGGGATCGCTGGTCGGCGCAGACTCGGTGGGTCTAAGGGCCTGTTTCCGCGCTGTATCTCTGAACTAAACTAAACTAAACTAAACTAAATGAATGGAATGGAGTACTTTTTGTTACATGTGACACGGCACAGTGAGATTCTTTGCTTGCATGCCCAAGGTATGCAAATAGTCGTCACAGAAACAGCCCTGACAGTTACAAAGTACCCCCGCTGGCTCCTCCTTTGTTCTCTCTCCCCCCCACCCCTTCCCTCCCTCTTGGCAGTCGCTCCACGCTGGCTCCTCCATTGTTCATCGATGTTATGTTTGTAGTACTGTATTAAAACTTGCTTTGTGATTTGAGCAGATGTTTGGAGGAATTCCCATCTTGCTGTGCAAGAGCACTTCATCGGAATGAGGAGAGCAGCATTGCCCCAGAGATGTGGCAGCTTCAAATCTGAACATATTTCTATTCAGTGATGCCTGAAGTTTTTTGTTGTTGTCAGGAATCACTGGATAGGAACTCTGTCAAGACCCTGATGAATACTGCGACGCATGTTGGGAGTTATTGCCTTTCTGTTCAGCGTCGATCACCATTTGAAACGTTAGCACCCCAGCGACTGTTCACAAACAGCATTTGACCTACTGTGCCCATGAGTTTGAGTCCCATGACAAAGAACGGCACTTCATATTCACCATCTCAAGCTACAAGGCATAATTTCATTCGCAAGGGTGGTCACGGTGGTGCAGCAGTAGAGTTGCTGCCTTACAGTGAATGCAATGCCGCAGATCCGGGTTCGAATCTGTCTATGGATGCTTATCTGTACGGAGTTTGTACGTTCTCCCCGTGACCGCATGGGGTTTCTCCGAGATCTTCGGTTTCCTCCCACACTCCAAAGACGTACAGGTTTGTAGGTTAATTGGCTTGGTAAATGTAAAAACTGCCCATAGTGGGTGTAGGATAGTGTTAATGTGCGGGGATCGCTGGTCGGCGCGGACCCGATGGGCCGAAGGACCTGTATCCCTCTATATCTGTCCTATCCATGTATAGGAAGGAACTGCCGATGCTGGTTTAAACCGAAGAGAGACCTTTCAGCCCACCGAGTCCATGCTGATCATTGAACAACAATTCATACACTAGCCCAACAAACTTGCTACACACTATTTACGGAATGCAATTAATCTGCAAACCTGCATGCCTTCAGGATGGGGGTGGAATTTGGAGCACCCAGAGGAAATCCACACGGTCACATGGAGAACGAGCAAACTCCACACAGACAGAACCCGAGGTAAGGATCAAACCCGTGTCACCGGTGCTGTGAGGCAGCAGCTCTACTGGATGTACCACTACACCAAACCAGTTCTGAACAATCCTTCCTGTCTGTACGGAGTTTGTACGTTCTCCCCATGACCACGTGGGTTTTCTCCGAGATCTTCGGTTTCCTCTCACACTCCAAAGACGTACAGGTTTGTAGGTTAATTGGCTACATGGTATAAGTGAAAATTGTCCCTAGTGTGTGTAGGTAGTGTTAGTGTGTGGGGATCGCAGGTCCGTGCGGACTCGGTGGGCAGAAGGGCCTGTTTACGCGCTGTATCTCTAAACTAAATATACTAAACTAAAGTGTTAGAACTGGGTGAAAAAAAAAGCAAAAATATCATCTCAAATGAATGAAAGCCATGTTGAAGTGTATCAAGCTTGTCATTCATGGCCTTTCCTCTTCATGTCTCCTTGGTTTTTATGAGCAATTATGCTGCTAATGTCTCCCTGTATGTTCTAATGTATGACATTGCCATGTCTTCTTCCAGAAAGGCAGGGATTGATTTTATTTCACAGCCAGCGATCAATGGAGGATTAATCTTCCGATTTATTTAAAAAAGCACTATTAGCATTATTTTTGTGAGTTGGTTCTTTCTTCAGCACCGAAGTGATATTCATTATTGTCCGAGTTCATCTGGACATACATGATTTTAATAGGTTTAGGTAAGTAGACAAAGAAAAGCTTGCCTCCTTCAGCTGAAAGAGACACTGACTCCAGTGCTGGAGTATCTCAGCGGGTCAGACATCATCTCAGGAGAAAAGGAATAGGACGAGATTTCAGGTCAAGACCCTTCTTCATAATTCTGTAGAAGGGGCTCGATCCGAAACATCACCTGTTCCTTTTCTCCAGAGATGCTGTCTGACCCGCTGAGTTACTCCAGGATTTTATGTCTCTCTTCGGCCTGTTTCCATGCTGTAATTCTCCAGAGATGCTGCCTGACTCGCTGTGTTACTCCAGCACTTTGTGTCCATCTACAATATTTCAATTTAGAAATATAGCGTGGAAACAGGCCCTTCAGCCCACCATGTCTGCGCCGAATACCCCGTACACTAACACTATCCTAAACACTGTGTCCAGTTGTATAGGGTTCTGGTGAGACCACATCTGGAGTATTGTGTCCAGTTTTGGTCTCCGAATTTGAGGAAGAACATCCTTGTGATTGAGGCAGTGCAGCGTAGGTTCACGAGATTGATCCCTGGGATGGCGGGACTGTCATATGAGGAAAGATTGAAAAGTTTGGCTTGTATTCATTGCAGTTTAGAAGGATGAGGGGGATCTTATAGAAACATATAAAAGGACTGGACAAGCTAGATGCAGGAAAAATGTTCCCAATGTTGGGCGAGTCCAGAACCAGGGGCCACAGTCTTAGAATAAAGGGGAAGCCATTTAAGACTGAGGTGAGAAAAACCGTTTTCACCCAGAGATTTGTGAATTTGTGGAATTCCCTGCCACAGAGGGCAGTGGAGGCCAAGTCACTGGATGGATTCAAGAGAGAGTTAGATAGAGCTCTAGGGGCTAGTGGAGTCAAGGGATATGGGGAGAAGGCAGGCACGGGTTAATGATTGGGGACGATCAGCCATGATCACAATGAATGGCGGTGTTGGCTCGAAGGGCCGAATGTCCTCCTCCTGCACCTATTTTCTATGTTTCTATAATTTACAATTTTATGACTGAAGCCAATTAATGTACAAAGTCTGTGGAGTGTGGGGGGAAACCGAAGCACCAGGAGGAAAACCCACGTGGTCAAAGGGCGAACGTACAACTCTGCACAGACAGTACCCCATAGTTAGGATCGAACCAAGGTCTCTGACACTAATACAGCAACTCTACTGCAACACCACTGTGCCACCCAATTTATTTCAAACCACTGGTAAGGAGGATTGACATTTTGCAAATGTTGTATGGAAGAGGAGCCTCCCATTGCTGAGAAGGTCAACCTGTCCATTGGTACTAATAGCATGCTTACATCCAATAGGATTGTACTGAACCATGGGCTGAAATACGATGAGTTAATAGTGCATCAGGATATTCCACTGTATTCATATAAAATTCCTTCGACGTTAAATGAATCATTGTATTCCACTTCAGAGTAGACCATATTACAGGGAGCAGGGAGAATAACTATGTTCATTTGTGCTCCTGGAATGAGTTAGTAGTGCCAGCTGTGACTTTTGGCACAACAGAAATAAATTAAAATATCAGCCCATGGCATTCTCTTAGCATCATTTCCACGTTACAAAAACAACCATCCCCAATCAACACACAAAACTGTAAATGATTAAAATCCTAGGGAATGCTGTCAGATGTTGCCAAAACATTTTTGCTAGCAAAATAATAGAGATATTCATCCAGAGAGCCTGGATGTGATGAAGATAGAGATAGAATGCTGGAGTAACTCAGCGGGCCAGCCAGCATCTCTGGAGAGAAGGAATGGGTGACATTCCTTCTCTCCAGAGACGCTGCCTGTACCACTGAGTCACTCCAGCATTTTGTGCCTATCTTTGGTGTAAACCAGCATAGATACATAGATACATAGACAATAGGTGCAGGAGTAGGCCATAAGGCCCTTCGGCACTTTGAGCCAGAACCGCCATTCAAAGTGATCATGGCTGATCATCCACAATCAGTACCCCATTCCTGTCTTCTCCCGAAACCCCTTGATTCCGCTAGCCCTAAGAGCTCTATCTAACTCCATCAGTCTGAAGAAGGGACTCAACCTAAAATGTCAGTCACCCATTCCTTCTCTCCATAGATGCTGCCTCACCAGCTGAGTTACTACAGTTTTTTGTGCCTACCTTATCATTCTGGTAAACCTCATCTATACCCTTTCCAAAGCCTCGACATCCTTCCTGTTATGGGGCAACCAGAACTGTACACAATAATGTAAATGCGGCCAACCAAAGCTCTATAAAGCCGCCTCGTCACACTGAAGACACTTGGAAAGCAAGTGGATTGGAAAAGCTTGGAGTGAGATGAGCCAAATGGACTAGTTGAGATGGGGTATCTTGATCGGCATGGACGTGTTGGGCCGAATGACCTGTTTCTAGTCTGTCCGACTCTATGAGAAGTTACCTCATTGCTACATTCTAAATTCTAATAGGAAAGATGTTTCTTCTGGCTGTTTTTTACTTGCAAATTCAGAACCAACGGTTCGAAAATACTCTATTGGGATGCATTACGGCATGGTTTTGGAACAGCTCCATCCAAGACCGCAAGAAATTGCAGAGAATTGTGGATGCTGCCCAGACCATCACACAAACCAACCTCCCTTCCATTGGCTCAATTTACACCTAATGATGCCTCGGCAAGGCCAGCAGCATAATCAAGGACGATTCGCAACCCAACCACTCCCTCTTCTCCCTCTTCTCCCTCCTCCAAAAAGGCATAATTGTGTGAAAAAGTACACCTTCAGATTCTGGGACAG